>NW_025999862.1:1303844-1337759 GCF_001458135.2 Marmota marmota marmota
AAAAAAAAAAAAAAAATATATATATATATATATATATATATATATATATATATATATGGTTACAGGATACAAATGATCAAAGCCATAAAATTTCTCTTAATCAGGTATCTGCCTATAATAGTTGAGTTATTTAATTTACTGAAAAAATTTCTGTCTCACAGTAACCTGGCCTTAAAGTTTCAAGTGAATCCTTACCCAAATTAGGACGCATGGGCTGCAGAGAGCATCCCTATGTCCTGGATTCAGTATCAAGAGAACTTTTTAGTGTTTTGGAATTGTCTTTTGATGGATCCTAACATCCTTTTGTCTTTGAAGCTAGTACCACTTTCTTTTTTGAGACGGGATCTCTGTGTTGTCTGCGGTAGCTTAACTTGCTATCTTCCTGCCTCAGCCTCCCAAGAAGCTGGGATTATAGGTGTGCACCTGTGCACATCCACTGCTCAATATGTTTTTTCCTATAAGTACATTCTTTTCAAAATTGACCAGATTGGGCTGGGGCTGCGGCTCAGTGGCAGAGTGCTTAACTTGCACATGTGAGGCACTGGGTTCGATCCTCAGCACCACATAAAAATAAATAAATAAAATAAAGGTATTGGGTTCATCTATAACTAAAAATATTTTTAAAAAATTGACCAGATCACCTTCCCTCTTGATGGGAGAATTTTCATTTCATGTATTTATTAAGCACCTGTTTCATGGAAGGTATTATGCCAGGAATAGGGGGATACGGGGATGGACAAGATGGGCCCTAGCTTCCTGGGGCTTGGGGGGAGCTCTGAGGTGTTTTTTAGTTAGGTTTCAGTTAGACACAACAAGGACTTTTCTACTGAATTATATGCCTGTTTATGGGATCTGGTAAGAAAATAGGATGGTGGGGTTTTATATAACTTAAAATGAATACATGTTAATTTTTGGAAAGCTAAAAATTATAAACAATAGTAAAACATCACTTTTATCTTACCATCTAGTAAGATTGTCTAGTAGCGTCTGTTTTTGGGTGAAATGAAGTTTTCCAGGTGTGCTCCTGATGGTCCTTTGTTTCTAGAGCTCCCTTTTTTAGGGTCTCTCTGTTTTCTCTAGCCTTTTGCTTCATTTTTACTAGCCATTGGTGATCTTTATCTTGGAACCATTATTTTGTCAGGGATTGCAAATGGCTATTTCCCAGTCTTGTTATTCCTTCTGCATTTATTGGAATTCTTTTGTAAAGGAAAACTTTGGTCATCAGCTCTGGTAGATTTTTATAGCTGAATTCATAGAATGTTTCCTAGAATGGGCTCCTAGAAATGGAATTGCTTTAGCAAAGGTTTTCTATTCTTGAAGGCTTTTCATAAATATTGCTGCATTGCTTTTAGAGATATGATGTCAGTTTACACACTCCCATGGTTATATGAGTAAAGGATTGTTTGTAAATTGGAGAAATCATGGAGAGAGATGCACCCCTAAGAGATGGGCCAACACAATAAACGTCTCTGCCACTCAGAGCTTCCATCCCTTGGCCGTTTCCCTTGAAGAGTGCTAAAAAATGGAAATTGGGATAAATATAGGGGGATACTGGAAATGCTTTCCTGTGTTTTCCAGTTGTCTGCATTTATTTTGAAAGTAGAAGGACAGTTAGATAATATCAATAGGAAAAAAGAGAGATTTTATTGTAATATTGGACTTTATTAACTGTTTCAAAATATAATAGCCCTCTTAGCTGAAACATTTATAACTCCAATTTTTTTTTCAGTGACATTTCTGGGGGCAAACCCTTGGAAGTAGAGATGGCCGGAATAGAATACATGAATGATGATCCTGGCATGGTGGATGTTCTTTATGCCAAAGTCCATATGAAAGATGGCTCCAACAGGTATATTTCTGGAATATTTATTTATTTCAATTGAGAGGTACCTAAATGCATCCCTGGAAGTTCATTTGTTTTGACTCTTCCTTTTTAGGATCTAATGTACTATTTTCAGGAGTATTGCAATTCCTCCTCCTCCTCAGTAAGCTAACATCTTATATGTTATTTGAATAGTGTGTGTTGGTAGTAAGTCAAATTTTTGTGGAACTCAGGGCTTCCTTTGTTTTTTCCAGAATAATAGGCAGGAAGGATGGCCTTTTGGGATGGGCGTTTTCAGGTGTGATGCAATGCAGACGTAGTGAATATCAGCACAAAATGGGATGAAAGTTTTATCAGTATCACATGATTATTAAGATTAAATTAGTCTATAGAAAGTGTTTAAGACAGTGTTTAGTACATACCAACATTATCAAAACATTGAAGAATGTTTACTATTGTTAATTTTTGTTATTATCACGTGTAGGTCCTTCCTAAGAATTCTGTTTGAAATCCAGACTATTCTGACTAGCCTAGGCATCCACAGCTGTTTCCAAAGGCATCACAATATATTAGTTGATTCAAGGCCTTTGGTGAGCAGAGAAACCCACCTTGAATTGGAAGTTTGTTTTTGTGTGGTCTTTTCAGTTAGGGGAGGGTAGAAAATGGTTCACACTGAACCGGAAATCCTCTGGAGAAAATCTAGGTAGGCTCCCAAATTTATTTGCTTTCTTTTTAAAAAAATTTTTTTGAAATAAACTTTGTAATTTATTGGTAGGTATAGGTAAAGCAACACAATTTTCTGAAACCAAAATTACAAACAGCTTACTGACATATGTACCTTAATCTGTTTGAGTGCAGACCCAAAACATGTCCTTCCCCAGCCCTACACTGTGAAGTATAAACAGGGCTCTACCCTATGACACAGAAGTTCTACTTAGTGTTGTTAATATTGAAAACTAAATATAATGGGCAAAGGCTTTCTATTTTTCTAAGGAATCACTGAGTTCCAGAAACAAATATAACCACAAATGGCTCTTTGCTAAGGTGTCTTAGTATGACAGTGTTTTTAGTGAATTTGTGTAGATCTACTCTGGCTTCCCAACTCCACGTGAAACTGATTTTCCATACCTTGTACATATGTGGGCAGATTGCTCTCTTCCTGGAAAACCTTTACTATCGCCACTGTGTCCTTTCTGGAAAATTTATGCAAATGCATATTTTCCAATTTTTTTTAAATTTTTTTTTTAGTTATACATGGACATAATATCTTTATTTTGTTTATTTATTTTTATGTGGTGTTGAGGATTGAACCCAGGGCCTCACACGTGCAAGACCAGCACTCTACTACTGAGCCACAACCCCAGCCCTCCAATTTTAATAATTACTATTTATTACACTATTATATGTCAGACCCATAATAAGTTCTTTACCACATTATTTTAAATTTTTAACCATTTGATTTGTTAATTTGTAACTATGATATCTTTAAATACTTCATATTATAAGCATTTATTTTCTATTCCAGATTTTTATTGTGCATTTGCCTATTCTCTTAGAAATTTTGAAAGCTGAAATATTTTTCAGTTTTGTTTAACTGAGTCACTCTCGTATCCTTTGGACTGACTTTGATCTCTCAGTTTAAAGCCTGTGCACCTCTTCATCCTGAATTTGGTGATAAAATCACAGTGAGCATCATGGGCTTTTGTGTTATCATTTCATAGGTTAGGACATTTTGTAGCCTTTGAATCATTGTAGTAACATTCATTGCCCCCCATTTCAGTTCAGTACAGAAAAACTTCAGTTTAGCTCTTAGATTTTGACTAGTTTACTTTGCTATACCCTTTTATTTCAGATTCAATTTAGCATTTCCTTTAATATACTGACTCAGTTCTCTTTTAAATTGGGCCTTTTCCATTTTTAAGTGTTACCTAAAGATTGGTTTCTTTTTTTGAAAAGAAGTTGGTGACTCTCTATTCTCTACCTTGATTTTTTTTTCTTGTTTTATAAATTCTTACATTGAAATCTCCCCTCCTCACAAACAGAGTACTTCCAGAAGTGTTGATACTCTCTCCCCAATCCCAAGAATCCATCATTGTATTCTGCTTTTCCTTAGCCAGCTACATGAAACTTCCTTGTGTATCTCCAAACCTGAGGATGTCTGTTGTTGCCAAAAGATGCTTCCAGTCTTTATCTTCCATAATCTCTTGGCAGCATTTGACACTATAGATCCTTTTTAAGATACTCTGTTTCCTTGACTTACCTGCTGTCATGCTTTTTCTGGTATTCCTTTCAGTTCTCTGTTTGGTGTCCATGTGTCTATCTTGGTTTTCTTCTCATCCCATTCTGTACTCCCTTCAGGACACATTTCTAGGTATTCTTGGTGGTCCAGAGCTTCCAGCTATTCTGTCTTTTGTGTGGTTCTGTCTCAGAATCTCTTATAAGGTGAAGACAGATGTTGAGGCTGGAGTATCCATTTCTACGATGGCTAGTGTTCCTTGTGGCGGTTGCCTAGTTGTTTCTCACCTCCTAGCTTTTCCATAGACTGCAGTTTCAGAGAGTCAGTCCATGATTGGCCGACTTCATAGCTTTATGCCTGAGGTGAGGCAGAACAGGAGGGCAGAAGGACATTTCAGAGGAAAGCTGCTCAAGCCATGGCAACCAGGAAACAGTGAGATCGGTTTTTTTGCTTTCTCCTATCTTCATTTGAATTGATAATCTCAATTATCTCTTTTCTCAGTTTAGTTGAGGGAAGATGGGGAAACTGGTATAAAATGGGTATAGAATCTATTTTTTGTGTGTGTTCTATGGTAGATTTTTCTTTTCCTGGATACCTGGCATGTGCCTGAAAGGCATGCTAATGACCTACCTTAAAAAACAGAGCACATTTTTTCTTACTATCATATTTTGTACTAGGATATCCCCAAACATTTTGACCAGAGAATTTGATATCTGGTCTGGATCATTTACCTTGTGTTCTAAGTCATAGCTATTTAAATGTCTTCCAGTACTGTAGATCTACTATGAATGGGGTAGGGTTTTTTTTCAATTTGTGAACAGAAACAGTGAATGATCTAAGATAGCGGTTGTCAAACTTTTGTCTTTTAAGCTTGTGTAACTCTTAACAATTATTAGAACCCTAAGAGTTTTTGTTTTTATGGGTTGTATCTATCAGTGTTCATCTCTTAGAAATTAAAACTGAGAAATTTAATGTTCCTTAAAAAATAATAAAATCATTTCTTATTCATTTTTTTCTTGAAAAATTACTTTATTATTCAAACTAAAAAATGTGAGCAAACAGACATGGTTTTGCATTTTTATAACTCTTTAATAGAAAGCCGGGTTTTTATATCTGCCTCTGCATTCAGTCCATTGTGATACTTTTTTTTTTTTTTTTGAGAAAGAGAGAGAGAGAGAGAGAGAGAATTTTTTAATATTTATTTTTTAGTTTTCGGTGGACACAACATCTTTATTTTATTTTTTTTAATGTGGTGCTGAGGATCGAACCCAGCGCCCCATGCATGCCAGTTGAGCGCGCTACCACTTGAGCCACATCCCCAGTCCCAATGATATGTTGTTTTGATTGAAGTTTATTTAAAAAAAAAGCTCACATAGCTATGTGGTTGGGAAAGTGATTGTTATCTTAATGGCCTTTTAGATAATTGTCTATATTGCATACTACTATAAAACTTGACAAGTCATAGTTTCTTAAAGGTTAGCTGCAGTGTGGAATCTGAAACCATAACAATGAGCATTTCATATTCTGTTATATTAAAATCCATTGGTCTGTCTTCCATTTTGACTGAATCTTTAATTTATGCACAATTTTGTGACATCAGTCTTTTGGGGGAAATTCTGGTTTGCTAAGTTATGCAGATCTTCCTAATGTTAACATATTTCATTATGCAGTTTAAAAAATATATGTTAATATCTCTACCAGGTTGTCAAAATGTTAAAGCCTTGGGAAGCTGCTAAGCTCATGGAGGCAGGTGTGCATTTACCCTCCTGAGTTCCTGGGATTTGAGGCATGTGCCTCTGCGCCCCATGTTTTTTTTTTTTTGTACTAGGGATTGAATTCAGGGGCACTTGACCACTGAGCCACATCCCCAGCCCTATTTTGTACTTTATTTAGAGACAGGGTCTCACTGAGTTGCTTAGGCCTCACTAAGTTGCTGTGGCTGGCTTTGAACTTGAGATCCTCCTGCCTCAGCCTCCCAAGCCATTGGGATTATAGGTGTGCGCCACCATGCCTGGCTACATTTTTTTTTTAAGTAGTAAAATTTCACATAACATAAATTTATCAATTTAAACATTTATTTTATTTAAAAAATTTTTTTTTGTAGTTGTAGATGGACAGCGTGACTTTATTTTATTTGCTTATTTTTTATGCAGTACTATGTATTGAACCCAGTGCCTCACCCATGCTAGGCAAGCGCTCTGCCACTGAACTACAGCCCCAGCCCCATTTTAAACATTTTAAAGTGTATGATTTAGGGTTGGGGTTGTAGCTCAGTGGTAGAGTGCTCACCTAGTATGTGTGAAGCACTGGGTTCAATCCTTAGCACCACATTAAAATAAATAAATAAAAATCAAGTCATTATGTCCATCTACAACTACGGAAGGACATTTTTTTTTAAGTGTATGATTTAATGGTATTTGGTACAGTTTACAACCATTATCACTATCTAGGACCAGAACATTTTTATTACCTCAAAAGGAAATCTCATATTCATTAAATGTAATGTCTCTCTATCCTCCAGCCTCCTGGCAACTGCTAGTCTGTCTGTCCCTATAGGTTTGCCTAGTCTAGGTGTTTCTATAAATAGAATCCTACAACATGTGATGTTTTGTGTCTGGCTTCTTTCTTTTAGCATATTTTTTCAGTGCTGGGTATTAAACCCAGGGCCTCATGCATGCTAGGCATGCTACTGAGCTACGTCTCAGCCTGCAGGATGTTTTTAAGATTCGTGTGTATCATGTATCAGTACTTCACTCCTTTTTGTGTCTGTATAATGCCTTATTTGTTAACAGCAGTCAAGCCAGGATATCTGCCTAAATCCCAACTGACAGGGTTTGGTCACTCACCCACATAAGAAATAAACAAATGATATAAAAAGGAAAAATGAATTTAATGCAGTTTTCTCAGAAAAGCAGAAGCAACTTGTGTCTCTCGGTGGGTTCTATAGAAGCATTACAATTTATAGAAACAAAAGCCAGGAGAGGCTGTGCTAGCCAGAGAACATGCCATAATTCCTGTTTTCTTGGTGCTCACCTGGGCCAGGTAATAGCTTTTCAGTTTTCATTCTCAGAATGAGGATGTTCAGAGAGAAAATAACTTTTGCCAGGAAGTTGAGGGAAAAAACAACTTAGTGCTTTTAATTTTAATGAGGCCCAGGTAGACTTTATATGGAGATATACTATGTTTTCTATACCCATTTATCATTTGGTGTACATGTAGGTTGTTTTTATCTTCTGACTATTGTGGATTATGTTGTTTTCAGTTCTTTGGGACCGACATTTTTTCTTTTTAAACTTTGTTTATTTATTTTTTAATTTGGTGCTGAGGATCAAACCCAGTGCCTTGCACATGCAAGGCAAGCACTCTACCACTGAGCCATAATTCCAGCCCTGACTGACTTTTAAATTAAATGTATTAAAATCATTGACTTTTATATCCTTTATTAATTTGTTAGCAGGACATCATAGCCACTTAGAATGACCTTTGTTCACTTGTTTTCATATATTCTGTGATGGGACTTATTTAATTTTTGTCGGTGCTTTTGTTGGTACTGTTGTTAGAGTGCATGGCTTCTGGGAAACGATAACTTAATTTTTCATTAGCATTTACTGTTGTCTGGCACTAAAATCATATTATCAGGCCTCACGTGTAGCTCAGTGGTGGAACGCATACTTAGCATGCATGTGATCCTGGGTTTGATTCACAGCACTGCATGTGCATGCATACACACACAAAATCATATGTATTTCGTCTTTGCAGCATGTGTGTAAGATAAGTGCTATTAGGCAGCTATGCACTTTAAAGTCTTACTGTTGTAAAACGAAAGTCTGTGCTATGGCCATTCATTCAACATGAACATATGAAAAATTACATAGGATTATAATGTTTTATTAAACAAAATAGTGAATTTTTTTCTAAAATAGGACTTTACTTCTGTTTTAATATACATGTGGCAGAGACTCCACAGTTTTGGTCTACCGAGTTTTTGGTGGCTCCCAAGAGAGAAAAAGAGTGGTCACTGGGAAAGAATTGATGAAGTTATTACCTTGATTGTTTCCATTGGACATGTTCTGCTTCAGAGGTTAAACCCTGAGTGGTATAGATCTCCAAGCACAGAGAATAATTGATTTGAGATTGGAAGAAAATAAGAGCTATAGAAAACTCGATGTCTTTTGAAGACAGTGCTCAGACTTAATTTGTCGTCATATTAATGGAGAGCTAAGGGCTGAGAAGGTGAATCCACCCTTTATTTTCCCACACATCTGGCCTTTACATTTCCTGTTGTCAAGGCTTTGTAAGTTAAAAAGGTGAAATACCTGCTGAACCTACTAGTGGGATCAACCAATCACATTTTTGAGTAATTCCCAGCTCTTCTTATTGCTCTATTTTGTCTCTTATATTGTCTGTTTCTCTTCATAAGAAGAGCCATGTTTGTATTATTTCAAGAAGATTTGTAAATTTCTCCTCCCAAATCACAATTTTCAAAGACTTACCTTTTTTTAAAAAAAAAAAAGAGAGAGAGAGAGAATTTTTTTAATATTTATTTTTTAGTTTTTGGCGGTCACAACATCTTTGTTTGTATGTGGTGCTGAGGATTGAACCCGGGCCGCATGCATGCCAGGCGAGCGTGCTACCGCTTGAGCTACATCCCCAGCCCAAAGACTTACCTTTTATTTAATTCAATTTAAAAGCTGAAATGCCTTCCTTGCACAAGGTATTTTGCAAGGCTATGCCAATTGATAGAGAAGTAAGACATGACCCCTTTTTAAAGGTTCATTCAGTCTTGTATGCTGCTTTGTGTGAAGAGACACAGCTCAATACAAGAGGCACGGGGGACAGAGCATGTTATAATAAAAATACACACAGTCAATCTCCTGTGTATGCTTTCATATATTATAAATGCAAGGGTCCCTTAAAACGATTGAATGTAAAATACCTGACTCTTAAAAGGATGGGGCCATTTAGATCAGATTTTCTTCTGGAAACAGCTGAGATGGTGGACTTACTCTTATTGATGCATCCTTGGATTTGGTAAGGCACAACCAGGTTAAGAATTTAAGGAGCTAGAAGCCTTTTACTCAGTACCTACTAGTCAGTTTTTAGACTTTAGATGCTGAATACAGTGGCTGTTCTGTCATTCTTTGAAGCCCATACCCCCTTGCCCCTCCAGAAGAATGGTTTCCACACTTCTCACTTAGGTCATGCAGCCAACCCGTCAGTGTTTTCCTTCTTTCCCCTCACAATTTACCTGTTTTCACATCTTCTACCCCACTTGATTTCATTATTATTATTATTTTTTTTTTTTTTTAAGAATAGCACACATTTCATCTGATGAACCTAATTCCTTTACTTACTCTTCTGACCCCTTTCCTTCTTCACTCCTCAGAGACCTGGCACCATCAGTTAATCCACTGATTAGGTCACACCTCTCAAAATCTAATCATTCACCTATGGAAATTCTTACATTGTCTCACACATGAGCTTTTGGGGGACACCTCATATCTAAACTGTAACATTAGCAGCAGTCCAAATCAGAGCTAGAAGTCTAACTCAGTGGTAGAACGCTTACCTAGTATACATAGGGCTCTGAGTTCTATTCCTAGCTTCACTAAAAACCAAAAACCAAACCAAAACAAAAAACCTTCAGGTTGATGGGAAATAAACTGCAAAACATCTATAGAATAGAGAATACTATGGATTAACTAAATATTATCTTAGAAAAATGTTAACTGTAGAGTGTTAAACAATTAAAGCAGATTACAAAATTATTTGTACATTCATGTATTCCCCTCAAAAGTGGGAAGAGAGAGAAAGAGGAAAAAAAATTAAAAACAATGTTGGACCAGGCACAGTGTCATGTGGCTGTAGTGTTAGCTACTCAGGAGGCTTAGGCAGGAGGTGAGAGAAAGGACAGTTTTAAGTCAACCTGAGTAACAAAGCGAGACCCCCATCTCTGAATGAATGCATACATAACCACACATAATGTTGGATGGCAGGCAAGTGTTATTTGGGTATACTTGATAAACTTGGTGCTGGGGATTGAACCCAGGGCCTTGTGCATGTGAGGCAGGCACTCTACCAACTGAGCTATGTCCCCAGCCCTACCTGAAGGATTTTATGTTGTTTATTTCATTACCAGAGTCTACTTTATAGTTTTATAAAAAACAAAAACAAAACCAAAAATTTTTGTTATCTTAATAGACTGTAGATTTATTGATAACAGATTATATTTGCTTAGTTTTTTAAAAATTCTTGTAGTGGCTAACATATTGGCTGTGTATAATAAGCATTTAGGAAGTACTAATCAAATAAAACTGAATTAAATTGAAGGGAAAAAGCCAAACCAAAGGCTGGACTTTAAGGAGTCAGTGAACATTCGCAGAATAAATTCCATATCTGTAAAGATGACTCTGGATGCTTGTGCTATGTGGCACTTACAGCCTTAAATGAAGAGCTTAAATTTAATGTATTTATACCTGTCATCTGTTTTCATGCCCAAATCACTACCTACACAATAAAGCTGCTTAAGAATAATTTTTGTCATAGCAACTTTATTATTTTTAATTTGCTTATAAAGAAGCAGAGGCATAGGAATCTTTAAGACTTATTCATAGTCAATCAGGAAAGGATCATTGAAGTAAGATTGAAAGAATATACTGTCAGAAATATAGTGACATGTTGTCAAATATAGCGTCCATAGTATCAACCCCAGATTTAGTGATTATGCCCAAGTACCCTTAAGTTCTTTTAATAGCACTCCAAAATATTTGGCATTGATGAATTCACACATGCATGCATGCATCAACTGTTTATTGAGCACCAGTGATGTGTCAATTACACATTAATCTTTATGCAGTAATAAAGTAGTGCATGAGGAAAAAAGAGTCCACCTTCATGGAACACAGTGAGGTAATAACAAAGCACACCAGTCACCAGAGACGGATCCTGGTTCCTCAGTTACTGACTTTGAGCAGCACAGCCTGGCTGTGCATCACTTCCTCCTATTTAAAAACAGCAGGTTTTATAGGACTTTAGTCCTTTAAAAAATTCTGAGTCAATAAATTGGCAGAAATCCTAATTCTCTGAAAGACAAAGCTGGAATCTCATATCTTTCAGTTAGTCTATTCAGTTATTTCATGTTTTGTGTAGTTGACTTGCTTTCCACCTTCTCCTTTCTAATAGAGAAAAAAAAAGTTGAGGCATCATTCTGTCGTGGTTGTAATTGAGGTAGGTTTTGAAGTGCATGGTTATGTTCAGACTTATGCTGCAGTGTTTAGAAGTATTTCCAAATTTTATGGTTCTCTGATGGTGTGAGTTAATCAGGAACTTGGTGTATTTTTTGTGGTACTGGTGATGGAATCCAGGACTTGGCACATCCAGTGTTCTACCACTGAGCTACATCGCCTGCCCAATTAGAAACTTTAAAACCCAATGTATCTTATTTTTTCTTTTGATTATATAACTTAACCACCACACATAAACACTTGTGTTTATGAGGTTGTGTTTTCCTTTTTATGCTTTTCTGCATTTTCCTTAATGAACATTTATTGTTATTATTATTAATGTTGTTATTACTACTACTGCTAGTGGAGATTGAACCCAGAGTTGCTCTACCACCGAACCTTTTTATTTTTTATTTTTTAAGACAAGCTCTCACTAAGTTGTCCAGGCTGGCCTCAAACTTGCAATTCTTCCTCAGCCTCCTGAATTGCTGTGATTAGCGGCATGTGCCACCATGCCTGGCATGTATGATTTTTATAACCAGAAAAATTAAGGTAACTATGTAAGGAAGCAGAACAGCTCTCCCCACCTTTCCCCCACTCCCAGCAGTGCTGGGGATCAAACTTAGGATCTAAACATGTATTCTATACCACTGAGTTACCCCTGAACCCCACATATTCTAATTTTGAATCTGTCCCATAGTAGTTAGTGTCACCTTGACCAAGTTTCATAACTTCTTTGTGCTGTAGCTTCCTCATTAGTGAAATAGGGATAATAAGTTTTGTGAGGGTTGAATGTTTCAGCATATGCACAGTGCTTAGCATGGTGCCCATACGTCCCGTCTGTTATTTCTCCCAGCAAGCAGTTGCCTCACTGACCCTGTGCTGCTGCTTTTCCCCGCCTAAACCTTTTTGCACTGTGCCACAATCAGCTTTCAGAAATGGGACAATGGATCACACCATTCCTTGCTAAAAGTCTTCTGTGGCTCCTGTGGTCTGATCACTGCTTACGTATCCAGCTCCTCTCCATTGTCCTTCTTCTCTCCCTCTGTTATAGGTGTATTAAATAATTGGAAGTTTTCTAGATATGCTGTGATTTTGCATGCCTTGGTGTCTGTGCACATGCTAGTTTTTCTGCTTCAAGTGCCCATCTTCTGTGGTTTTGCTATGAATCTTTAATGACCCTTCAAGACTATGTTTAAACCACCTGTGGAAACCTGGCCTTCTCTGTAGAGTTGAATGCCTTCTCAGCATTCACCATAGTGTGTGTGTGTGTGTGTGTGTGTGTGTATTATAACTGTTTGTCTCTGTGTCTGTCTGCTTGACAAGACAGTGAGCTCCATGATGGTAGGGCTGCAGCCTCTTCTTTCTCCTCTGATGAGGGGCTTTGTGCAGTGATTGGTGTTGAGCAGATGCTTCTTGCACATTGTTGGATTAGTAGTCATGGGTCAGGAGTTTATTAACATTTTGTACTTCTTTCTTCAATTTCTCCAGGCTGCAGGAATTAGTTGATAGAGTGCTGGAACGCTTTCAGGCTTCTGGACTAACAGTGAAAGAGTGGAATAGTGTGAAACTGCATGCTACAGTCATGAATACCCTGTTCAGGAAAGACCCCAATGGTAAGTCCTCACAGAGCTGGAGCACAGCCAGGCTTGGCAGTGCATTCTACTTCTTCCACCAGGGAGGCTGAGATAGGAGAATTGCAAGTTCAGGGCAACTTAGTGAGACCTTATCTCAAAATAAAAAATAAAAAGGGCTGGGACTGTAGCTCAGTGGTAATTTGTCTCTGGGTTCAATCCCCATTTCCACAAAAACAAACAAAAAGGAGCTGTAGCACAGTTGTGATCAGTAAGGACTTATGGTATTAGAGTTTTAAATAGAATGGCCATTCTAGAATCTCTGATGTATCTTTACTTCTAGATCTATTAACTTGTTTTGATGAACCTAGTAGAAATGGGCAGTGACATATCTAGCTTATCTTCCATATCTTTTATTTCAGTCACATATGGGGTTGCCAGATTTAATGAATAAAAAAAATGTAGGTTCAAGCCTGGAGATGTAGCTTCGTGGTAGAGTACCTGTTTAGTGTGTGTGAGGTCCTGGAATGGATCTCTAGCACTGCAAAATAAATAAATAAATAAATAAATAAAATGTGTATATGTATATATGTACATGTGTGTATGTATGTAAGGTATGTGTGTGTGTGTGTGTGTGTGTGTGTGTGTGAGTTGAGACCAACGGTTCTCACCTGGGTGTGATTTTACCTCCAGAGGATATTTGGATTTGTCTGAAGATCTTTTTAGTTGTCACAATTGGGCTGGGGGTAAGTTTTTAGCATAGTCAGAGTTGTATAACCGTCACCACAATCAGTTTTAGAACATTCCATCACCCTGTCAACAAGACAATACCGTTTACAGTCACTCCTTATTTCATCCTGTCCCCAATGCTAATTCTAGGCACCACTGGTCCACTTTCTTTCTCGATGGATTTGCCTGTTCTAGATATTTCCTGTAAATAGAACCATGCAGTATGTGACTGGTTTCTTTCACTTAGCATAATGTTTTCAATGTTTATCCATGTTTTATTATGTATTAGTACTTTATTCCTTTTAATTGCTGAATAATATTTTTTGTATGAATGCATCACATTTTATCCATTCGCCAGTTGATGAAGATTTGTATTGTTTATTCTTTTTGTTTATTACAAATAATCTACTATGAATATTGTGTGCAGGTTTTTGTAGGGGCATCTGTTTTTACTTCCCTTGGGTATATATCTAGGAATGGAATTCCTGGGTCATATGATAACTCTATGCATAATATTTTAAGAAAGTGCCAGAATTTCCAAAGTGACTACACCATTTTACATTTCCATCAACAGTGTCTGACCATTTCAGTTTCTTCACATCTTTATCAGTACTTGCTATTATCTGTGTGTGTGTTTTCCAATTATAGCTATCCTTGTGGGGTATAACCTCATTTTGGTTTGGATTAGAATTTCCCTGATGGTTAATGCTACTTATAGATTTTGAACTTGTCATTAAATATTTCAATCTTCAGATATGATTTCTGTTTTTTAATTGATAGTTATTTGGTATTAATTTACTTGTTCTTTTAAAACTGTATATATTCTCTTTTTCTTAACAGGGAACTTTTTTTTTTTTTTTTTAAACGATGATGGGGTTTGAACCCAGGGCCTCACATGTGCTAGGCAAGTGTTCTACCACTGAGCTACATCTCTGTCTCCCAGGAAATTTATTTTTAATTGTAAAATATGTTTGGGATTGGGGTTCTTGGTTAGGAGAATACTTCTCATTAGAGAAATAGTTACACAGTTACCTATATGTCTAGATAAAATGCATTATATTTGTGGAGTTGTTAAAACTCTGGATAAATTTTTATCAGTTTTGACCTGGTATTATCTATATCTGAATAAGCAAAAGAACACACTCAAAGGTGAAAATATGATAATTTTTGAAGATCTCTCAGTAGGTAGGAAAGATTTGATATTTCAGAAAATATTCTGAAAGTTAAATAATTCTTAAGAATGCTTTGAATTTTCTCTTGCCTGTACTCTTCTCTGTATTGAATTTTTATTTGAAAAGGACATGAAATGATGTATTGCTTTTTCTGTTTGCCTTTCCTTTGATATTCCTCTTCTTTTTTAAGGACATCTTTTGGGATATCAGCCTACATTGACACAAGAATCTAGAGCATGGCTTTGTTTGGCCCAAGGTCATAGATTTTCTGTATTCTGTGTAGAATGTTTGTAAGGATACCTTTGATTGCAACTAAAGGACTCTTTTTCCTTCAAGGGGAGTGCTTAAATCAACCCAAAGCCTCATTGCCATCAGTTTTGACCAGAGTGTGAACTTTTGTGTATTTTTATACACTTAAAATTACATGCAGCTTATCTTGGATTTGTAGATGGCAAGGAAACTTTGGAGACACAGTTTCATCTCAACCTCTGATTCTGTAAGGAAGAACTGAGGTCCATGGAGGAGAAATAATTTCCTTAAGAATGTTGCTAGTTACAAGTTATTAAGTATGTACTGTGAGTATTTGGAGAATGTTGAATGAATAAATGTGTACTGAATGAGTTGGTGACAGAGCTGGCTCTAGAAACCATCACTTGATTTATAACCTGTTGTTTTGCCCATCATATTATGCCACTTTCCAGGTAGTACATGAACATTTGCTAGTTGCATCTGTGTACCTATAGAAATCAAGAGAATATAAACAGATACATAACCCAAGCTTCTCCTCTAACATTATCTTTGGAATATTTACAGCTGAAGGCAGGTACAATCTCTACACAGCGGATGGCAAATATATCTTTAAAGAAAGAGAGTCATTTGATGGCCGGAACATTTTAAAGGTCAGTATGAAGCAGAATGAATTGGAAATCCTTCGGCATGGTGTCCTACATAAGAGAGGAAAACAAGTTGTTCTCCTTTTAACAGTAGAGTATATATTTTTTCATGCTTTTCATGAGGATCATTGATTAAAAGGGCTATTAATTTTTTTAATGTTCTAAAAAAGTGGAAATCCTCTTGACTCTTGTTAATGCCTTGGTACTTCTAAGTGCTTGAAATTGGTGACTTAAGAAAATACGAGGGAGGAGCCAGCACAGTGGCAGACATCTGTAATCCCAGCTACTTGGGAGGCTGAAGCAGGAGAATCTCGAGTTTGATATCAGACTGGTCAGCTTAGTGGGACCGTGTCTCAAAATAAAATAAAAAAGAGCTGGGGCTGCTGCTTAGTAGTAAAGTGCCCTGGAGTTCATTGCCCAGCACTTCAGGAAAAAGAAAAAAAGAAGAGAAATAGAAAAATTGAGGGGCTGAGGGGCACAGCTCAGTGGTAGAGAGCTTGCCTAGCATTTCTGAGACCCGGGTTTCCATCTCCAGCACCACAAAGTCGACAACAGAAAGGAATGATGGGGTATCCCGACTAATTAGGTCCATAGGAATGAGTGTTTTACTCAGTACTTAACCTCTGCAGGTTCGAGATTGCATTTATTTTAAGTGAAAAAGAACTGTTTGTCTTGTTCTAGTAGACTTTCCTCTTCACCCACAAAGTCACTTTCCTAAGTTGTTGTATAGTCTGTTTTTACTCAGGAGCAGTCCATGTCCTAAAAAGTAGGTGGTCCGTTTCTGACTGTTGAAGCTATGCTTTTCTGAGTGTTGCATTAATCTGTGAAATTTAAATAGAAGGGGTTCTTCGGGATTGCATTTATCTTTCTCCCACAGACTACATTCTGTAATATCCATGATTTATGCCCTTTCTGTCAGGTTAACAGACCATTGTTCCCCTGGGCAATGAGAGACCGTTGATTCCAAGGGAGAGTTTTTTGATTGTTCATTTCAGTTGTTCTGTAATGGTTTAGGTCAAACATTTTCAAGGCCATGGGCGTTTTTCAGAGACAGGAGAGAGAATAAGCTTCGGCTTTAGAAATGCTTTTTCGGGGCTGGGGATGTGGCTCAAGCGGTAGCGCGCTCGTCTGGCATGCGTGCGGCCCGGGTTCGATCCTCAGCACCACATACAAACAGAGATGTTGTGTCCGCTGAAAACTAAAAAATAAATATTAAAAAAAAAAAAAAAGAAATGCTTTTTGTTTTATTTTCTCTACCCCAGCCTCCATTCCCTTATCTCATCATTTGACGGTTTTCTTTCCAAATGACTCATGTGACCCCATTGCCTCTAATTTGTTACATCACTGCCCAGCAGCTGTGAGCTTCTTTTCAAAGAGCCTAGTGGGCTATCCACAGCAGGTACTCCAGCATCCACGCTGCAGAGCTGTGGCAGTTCCTTCTTTTCCTTGATATTTTCCTCTTTTTGTGCTGTTTTCCTAATTAGTTAACTTTTTCCCAGGCCATAGCTTCAGTCTCTTTCTCTCTCTCCCTTCTTTGGGAAATTTCCAACAATATCATTAATTACTTTGATTTTGTTGTTGTTAATTTGATTAAGAAAGAAAATAGACTGAATAGGAAAGAAATCTTTAGGAGTAGCTCAAAGCCAGCTTGATTCTCAGGGGATTAAAATTAAAGCCCAAACAATGTGTCAATGAAAGTGAGGCCTGCAGAGCTTTGATATCCATAAGAGCCTGTGAATGGCCGTATCTACAGTATGGATCCCTCACTCCATATTGAGTTTCTCTCATTCTGGCAAATCAGTTGTCCATTTAAAGATGCTTTTTCTTGAAATCTCCCAGACTACCCCAGTGATGACATGAATGTAGCTCCCTCTAGTGTTAGCAAGCACTGTTATACTAGTTATACCGAAAGTACCTTACTAATTTATGCCTAATCATTTTTTAGAGCTGGACCCAGTGAGATACTAGGAGACCATTTAGTCTAATTTCCCATTTTAATCTCTCATATGAGATATGCTAGGGTTAAAGTGATTTGCCAAAGGTCGTACTAGTAACAGTGACTGGAATCAATAAAAAGATGGAAAACCCACAAATAGAGCATGGTTTTTGCTGTCTCCTGTAAGAATGCTTAGTGTTCCGGTAGATATTATTGATATTTGAAACTGGGCATATCTGTCTAACTTGGGATAATGTGTGGTTAAAACTTGTTTCTTAAATGTTGTGTGTCAGGTAGTTTAAAACTATGACTAATTCATTAGCCTTTGGGGACTGGTGGTATAGCTCAGTGGTAGAGCAGGTATGTTGCATTGCAAAGCCCTGGGTTCAATACCCAGCCCTGCACTCCCCTCCAAAAAAGGGCAGACTTTTACATTGAATGTAATACTAATACTAACATGATTGTATACCATCTTCTAGACCCTGTGCCTTGAAGATGAAATAGTCATTATTACATAATTCCTACTGTCTAGGAGTTTCCTGTCTTTGAGGAATATAGATGATTAACAGGCAGATACATATAAAATGATGGTGTCAAGTAGTATAAGAGAAGTACCTTGAACACAGGTAGTTAGGACAAAGTGTTTTTTAGTATAAATTCTAATATTTTACTCCTTAATCATTAGCTCCAGAAAAGATAATCTTACACCTAAAAGGGAATCAGATTTTCTTTTGAGAATAATGGTAAATTTTGGGCTGCATAGTTTATCTCCTACCAAATACACAAGGTAATAACTATATATTTGTAAAGTAGCTATAGTATACTGTCTTTTGGAATTACCACAAATGGATATGTTTTTCTGAATGAGAACATGAAAACCCATGACCCCTGAAGCCCTTGAAATAAAAAAAAGAAGAATTTAGAAAACCAGTGAATTATGTGTGTATATATATAAAATTTATATATATATGTACATATATATATGTGTGTGTGTATATATGTTTTTGTATCAGATTAAATTATTATGTTAAGAAAGAAAAAATCAATTTTCACTAATAAGATAGGAACTGACTTGGAATAAACAGAAAGGTTAACTGCATTGGTTGTTAAGGAACCAAGTATATGTGTGCAGCATATTAATAGCTACATAGGCCAAAGATCAGGGATGCTGATGCTAGGAGGTAGCCTTGAGAAAAAAAAGTCAACTTCATCAACTATTCAAAGAGAAACAAAACAAGAAAGAAAGTCATTGCTCATTGCTGTAAGAATTTAATGAGTAACAGCCAATTGCTATTCTACTCCATGAAGAAAATTGGTCCTTTTGGCTCAGTATAATATTGTATTCTGGGTACCTTAATAAGAAAAAAAAAATCTAATGGCTTTAGGAGGTAGAAGCCACATTTTTCTTTTGTACAGCTTTTTAAAGTTGTTGCAGCTGTAATAGACTAGCATCTGGTTATCCCCAGTTAAAATAAGATTTTTCCCCTAAGACAGGCTTTGAATGAAGAATTAAAAATGAAAGGATAATTCTCCTGTGTTATTGAAAGCAGAAAAGGAAAAAAACATATTCAATTATTATTTTTTTTTAATGGCGGACTGACAATTCTAAAAGAAGATGTATTAGTGAAGACTAGCTAGGCCAAATTAATAGGATGATGTCCCCTCAGAGACATTCTGTTTCTAGGAGATAGCAACAAAGATACTGTTTGGATAGCCGTAGTCAGTGATCACCATGAAATTGGAGCACTCATGCTGACCTAGAGACATACTGCAGGGGAATAACAGCTCCCTCCCTAGCTGGAAGTAGAAGGGTCATTAATTGCCAGCTTCAGGAGAGAGAAGTAATGGCAGTCTGCTTGGGGGTTATGAAATGGCTTAAAAGCACTAGAGTCAGTTTTCTAAGATTTTGCTCTCAGCCAGTTGAACAGGGATATAATATTAACTGCTCACAAGCAAAGCATCTGACTGCAGCGAAGAGGCGGCATTTGAGCCCTATATCGTACTCTTTAGAGAAGGTGATATGGCACAAATAAAGGCTCGGTCAGGTATTTGAAAAGGAATGGCAAGTACTGCAGGTCCAAAATCAAAGGACACAGTAAAAGTACCATTTCCTTAGGCACTTAAAAAAATTTGGAAAATATAAGCCAAGTACAAGGGAGAAGAATTTGTGCCTTTTCTACTTCAAAAATAAGTCTCTGATTTGGAAAGAGAATATTAAACTAACTATGTTAATTTTTGATCCTTTTGCCTGCAATTGTTTTAACTCTTTCACCACGTGGAGACTTTTCTTGAAAGGTGTGAATGCAAGTCACTCAGGTATTTCATTTATTTTTGTTTTGGTCCCATCTCTGTTCCTTAGAGTCCTTAAGAGAACAGTCAGAATGAATAATTTTTTCTTTTTTATTAACATATATTAATTGTACAGATTCATGTGTTTCACTGTGACATTTCCATACAAGCATCTAATGTACATTCCTCATGTTCATTATATCTACCCTCCCTTCTACCCTCTCTCACTGTCCCCTCTTTTGTGCTTTCCCACAGCCCCACTTCCTGCTTCTAAAAGTCCCTCTTCTACTTCCAGGTCATCTTTATTTTATTTTTTATTTTCCACAGATGAAAGAAAACATGAGTAATTGTTTTTTTGTCTGACTTGTTTCACTTCACATAATTCCTCTAGTCCCATCCATCTTTCTTGCATATAACAGGATTTCATTATTCTTTATGGCTGAGTGATACTCTAGTGTGTGTTTGTGTGTGTGTGTATTTCAAATTTTCTTTATCCATTTACCTGTTGATAGGCACCTTGGCTGATTCTATATCTTGGCTGTTGTGTGTACTGCAATAAACCTGGAAATGCAGATATATCTTTTGTATGCTGACTTCATTTCCTTCACATATATACCCAGGAGAGAGATATATCTGGATCATATGGTAGTTCTATTTTTAATTTTTTGAGAAACTTCCATTCTTTTTTCCACAATGACTATACTAATTTACATTCCCACCAACAGTGTATATGGGTTCCTTTTTCTTTTTTGTTATTTTATTTTATTTTGGTACCAGGGATTGAACTCAGGGGTGCTTAACCACTGAGCCATATCCCCAGCCCTTTTTTATATTTTATTTAGAGATAGGGTCTCACCAAGTTGCTTAGGGCCTCACTAAGTTGCTGAGGCTGGCTTTGAACTCACAGTCCTCCTGTCTCAGCCTCCTCAGGGGCTGGGATTATAGGTGTACATCACTGCACCCAGCATGGGTTCCTTTTTCTCCACATCTTCACCAGCATTTTTTTTTTTTCCTTCTCTTCTGTCACTAGGGATTGAACCCAGGGCCATTATACAGTTGAGCCCCATCCCCAG
The DNA here is from genome assembly GCF_001458135.2 of Marmota marmota marmota. Lineage (NCBI taxonomy): Eukaryota > Metazoa > Chordata > Mammalia > Rodentia > Sciuridae > Marmota > Marmota marmota. Next base: position 1,324,792 of record NW_025999862.1, read on the forward strand.
CCCCGCTCCCCTTTTTTAATTTTTTTTTTTTGAGAATGGGTCTTGCTAAGTTGCCTAGACTGACCTTGATATTCTCTCGTCTCAGCCTCTGGAGTAGCTGGGTTTGTAGGCATGCCTGGCCAGAATTTTTAGTTTTCCTTTTTTGATAATAGCCATTCTAACTGGAGTGAGATGGAATCTCATTGTAGTTTTTATTTGTATTACCCTGATGACCAAAGATATTGATAATTTTCTTATATATTTATTTGCCATTTGCATGTCTTCTTTTGAGAAGTGTCTGTTGGGGTCATTTGCCCATTTTTTGATGAGACTGTTGGGTTTTTAAAATTAAAGTATATTAAAAATATATTCTGGATATTGTTTACTTTGTTGTGCAGAAACTTTTAAATTTGATGTAATCCCATTTGTCAGTTCTTGCTTTTTTCCCCTGAGCTGTTGGAATCTATCCAGGAAATCATTGCCTGTGCCAATAAGTTGAAGTGGTTCTCCTGTTGTTTTCTTCTAGTAGTTTTAACGTTTCAGGCCTTAAAGATCTTTGGTCCTTCTGAGTTGATTTTTGTATAGGGTGAGAAATAGGAATCTAGTTTTAATCTTTTACATGTTGATATCTGTTTTTCCCAGAAGTGTTTGTTGCAGAGGCTGTCCTTTCTCCAGTGTGTTTTTGGTACTTTTTGGGGGGAATCAATTGGCTAAAGGTGCATAGATTTATTTCTGGGTCCTCTATTTTTGCTGCATTGGTCTATGTGTGTTTTTACACCAGGATCATGTGGTTTTTGTTACTATGGCTCTGTAGTGTGTTTTGAAATCAGGTATTGTGATGCTTCCAGCATTCCTCTTTTTGCTCAGGATTGCTTTGGTTATTCTGGGTCTTTTGAGTATCCATATGAATTTTATGATTGTTTTTTCTAGTTCTGTGGTATTTTGGTGGGGATTGCATTGGATCTGTAGATCACTTTGGGTGTATGCCCATTTTAATAATATTAATCTCCAAATCCATGAACATGGAATGTCATTCTATCTTTAGTGCCTTCTGCAATTTCTTTTTTCAATATTTTGTAATTTTTATTGTAGAAGTCTTTCACATCCTTAATTAGATATTGCTAGGCATTTTATTTTTTGTGTGTGACCATTGTGAATGGGATTACTTTTCTGATTTCTTTCTCAGCAGGTTCATTACTGGTGTATATAAAAGCTACTGATTGCATAGTGCGGTGGTGCAGACCTATAATCCCAGCAATTCAGGAGGCTGAAGCTGGAGGATTACAAGTTCAAGGCCAGCCTGGATAACTTAGTGAGACCCTCTCTCAAAATAAAGATAAAAAGAGGGCTGGGGATGTAGCCTATGCCTAGCATGTGCGAAATCCTGGGTTCAGTCCCCAGTACTACCAAAAAATTAAAAAAAAAAAAAAAAAAAGAAGAAGAAGCAGCAGCAGCTATAGATTTTTGTATGTTAATTGATGAGAGTAGACACCCTTGTCTTGTTCCTGATCTTACAGTAAACACTTTTCATTTTTCCCTGTTAAGTTCATCATATGTAGCCTTTATTATATTGAGGTATGATCCTTCTATACCTATATTATTCAGGGCTTTTATCATGAAGGGATGTTGAATTTTATCAAAGGCTTTTCCCATGTCTATTGAGAGGATCATGGGATTTTTATCCTTGATTTTATTTATGAATTATGTTACCTTTATTGATTTGTATATGTTGAACCATTTTTGTAACCCTGGAATGAAACCAACTTGATCATGATGTATGATCTTTTTAATGTGCTATTGAAATGCAAGTATTTTTTAAATTTATTTTTTAGTTGTAACTAGACACAATATCTTTATTTATTTTTATGTGGTGCTGAGGATCGAACCCAGGGCCTCACACGTGCTAGGCTAGCGCTCTACTGCTGAGCCACAGCCTCAGCCCCGAAATGCAAGTATTTGGTGTCTTTTTCCCCCTTAGTGTTTTTTGCATGCATTTTGCACCATGGATACTGTTCAGTAGTTTTTAATTTTGGTTGTGTCCTTACCAGATTTTGGTAGCAGGATAATGATAGCTGCATTGAATGAGTTTGGAAGTGTTTTCTCCCTTTCTAATTTATGGAATAGTTTGAGGGGCATTTGTGTTAGTTCTTTAAAAGTCTGGTAAGATTCGGAGTAAATCCATCCAAACTTGTGCTTTTCTTTGTTGGGAGACTTTTTTTTTTTTTCCTTCAGTACTAGAGTGGAAGCTATGGGTGCTCTACCACTGAGCTACATCCCTATCCTTTTTCAGTTTTTATTTTGAGATAAGGTCTTATTCAGTTGCCTAGGTGGACCTTGAACTTAGAATTCTTTTTCATCCTCCTAAGTACCTGGGATAACAGGTGTGTGCTTAGCTGTTAGAAGTCTCTTTCTTACTGCTTCAATCTTATTACTTATTATTCATCTATTTAGAGTTTTTATATCCTCTTGGTTTTGATAAGTCACATGTGCCCAGAAATTTGTCCACTTATCCTGGATTTTCCAATTTGTTGCCATATAGTTTTTCAAAATATTCCTTAATGATCCTTTGAATTTCAATGTTGTTTGTTGTAAAGTCTCCTTTTTCATCCCTAATCTTTTTTTGGGGGGGATGGGGGACGGGAATCTTCTGTCATTTTTTTCTGATTAACTTAGCCAAAGTTTTGTCAGTTTTATGTTTATCTTTTCAATGAACCAGTTATTTTTTGCAGTGATATTTTGCATTGTTCATGAAGAATAAATTTAAGGGCTGGGTTTGTGGCTCAGTGGTAGAATATTTACCAATCATGTACTGGGTTTGAGTCTCAGCACCAAATATAAATAAATGAATAAAAATAAAGGTCCATCAACAACTAAAAAAAAATTTCAAAGAAAGAATTGATTTAAATGAGATCTTTGTTTTGTTCGCTTTAGAGAATTTTTTTTACAAGGGAGTTTGTTTTTTAAAAAAAACATATTATTTATTATTTTTTGTTGAAAAAATATATCCATAAAGCATGTATGCCCTGTTTAACAAATAATCATAAACAACACAAGTACTACCGAGGTCAGAAAGTAGAAAAATGCCCCCGCCATATTACTGTCTTTGCAATTCTTTAGTCAGTCTCTCAAAAGACTAACAAAGACATAATTAAGTTTTTAAGCGCTCAGTGTAGAGGGGCTTGTTTTGAGTGAATATTTGGTTTTGAAGTGTTGAAAAAAAATTAATTTTTACTTTTTCTAGGGAAGAGAGAAAAGAGGTAAGATTTAGAACTATGTAGCCATTTTAAAATGTATTTAATAGACTTTAGAGTAGTTTTAAGTTCACAGCAAAATTGAGCAAAACAGTGTCCTCCTATACTCCATCTGTGCACATGCACAGCATCCCCTGCTGCCCCACAGTGGTACATTTGTCACACTTGGTGAACCTATATTGACACATCATTATCACCCCAAGTCCATAGTTCACATTTGGATTCACTCTTAGTATTATACATCCTGTGGATTTGGACGAATGTATAAGTGGCGTGTGTCTACCACTGTTGTACCATGTAGAGCAGTTTCACTTCCCTAAAAATCCTCTGTTCTGCCTGTGTATCCTCCCTCTCCTTCAGCCCCTGTCAACCACTGACCTTTTTACTACCTCCGTAATTTAGCCTTTTCCAAAATATCAGATTGTTGGAATCCTACAGCATGTAACCTTTTCAGATTGACTTCTTTTATGTGATTGTATGCATTTATTATTTATACATTTATGTTTCCTGCATTTTTTTATAGCTTAATAGCTAATTTCTGTTAGTGCTGAATAGTATTTCATTGTCTGGATGAAACAGTTTATGTATTAATTTATCTATTTTTTTTAACATTTATATTTTAGTTGTAGGTGGACATAATACCTTTATTTTATTTTTATGTGGTGCTGAGGTTCAAACCCAGTGCCTCCATGAGCACCCTTCCTCTGAGCTACAACCCTCACCCTGTTTACCTATTGAATGACATCTTGGTTGCTTCCAAAGTTTGGCAATTATGAATAAAGCCATATATATTTCTGTGCTGCTTTTGTACAGATATGTTTTCATTTCCTTTGGATAAATAAATACCAAGGAGTGCAATTTTTGAATCATATGGTAAAAGTATGTTTAGTTTTTTAAAAAAGCTGCCAAATTGTCTTCCACAGTGGCTGTAGTACTGTTTTGCATTCCCACCAGCAATGATTGAGAGTTCCTGTGTCTCCACATCCTTGCCAGCATTTGGTATAGTCATTGTTTTGGGTTTTGGCCTTTTTGATAGGTTTATAGTGGTATCTCATTATTTTTTAACTTGAATTCTCTAAAGATGATGTTGAACATCTTTTCATGTACATATTTGCCATCTTGTATTTCAGCTTTGGTGAAGTATCTGTTCAGATCTTTTAGCTACTTTATAATCAGTTGTTTTCTTGAAACAGTTTTTTGTGTTTTGGGGATAACAGTCCTCTATCCTATGTGTCTTTTGTAAAGACACATTTCTGTAAGGAGATGTGGTGAAGGGGAAGGATGAAAAAGGAAGAGCAGGACCTGTCTCAGTCTGTAGCTTGACTTCTTATTCTCTTGATACTGTCTTTCACAGAGCATAAGTTTTTAATGATGTCCTGCTTATGAATTCTTTCTTTCATCATTTGTTACATCTAAAAAGTCACTGCCATATCTAGGGTTGTCTAAGTGTTCTTCTATGTAATCTTCCAGGAGTTTGATTGTTTTGCATTTAAATTTGGGTCTGTATCTATTTTGAGTTCATTTTTGAGAAGAGAGTGAGGTTGCTATTTGGATTTGTATTTTTGCATGTGGATGTTCAGTTGTTCCTGTACCATTTGTTGAAAAGACAATTTTGCTGGGCATGGTGGCACATGCCAGCAATCCTAGCTGTTGTGGGAGGCTGAGACAGGAGCCTTGCAAGTTCAAGGCTTCCCTGGAGAACTTCTGAGATCCTGTCTCAAAAATAAAATAAAAGGGGCTGGGGGCTGGGGTTGTGGCTCAGTGGTAGAGCACCTGCCTAGCATGCATGAAGTACTGGGTTCGATTCCCAGCACCACATAAAATAAACAAATAAAGGTATTGTGTCCATCTACAAAAAAAAATTTTTTTTTAAAGGGTTGGGGTTATAGCTGAAAAATAGAATGATCCTGAGTTTAGTCCCCAATAGTGTCCCCCCCTCAAAAAAAGAAAGAAACAGAAGATTATTTTGATCTTTTTAGATCTGCAGAGAAATGAGGTTTGCTTCTTTGTCAAAGATCAGTTGACTACATGTCAACTGGTGTGGGTCCTTTTGGAGCTCTCTATTCTGTTCCAAGCATTTATGTGTCTTTTGTGAATACCACACTGTCTTGATTATTGTCCCTTGGTAGTTGGTCTCAAAGTTGGGTAGTATCAGTCCTCTGACTTTGTTCTCTTTCAGTATTGAATTGGCTGTTCTGATCTTTTGTCTTTCCATATAAACTTAGGAATCACTTTGTTAATATCCATAATATAGCTTTCTGAGTTTTTTTTTTTTTTTTTTTTTTTTGGTGGGGATGGAACTGGGGAGTAGATGGACCCAGGTATGTTCTACCACTGAGCTACATCCCCAGCCCTGTTTTTATTTTGAAGCAACTTCTCACTGAGTTTCCCAGTCTGGCCTCAAATTTACAATCCTCCTGCCTCAGTTTTCTGAGTAGCTGTGATTAGAGGTATGCATGACTGCACATGACCTTTCTGGGATTTCGATTGAGATTGTTTTAAATCTGCGGATAAGGTTGGGAAGAACGAATACCTTGACAGTATCCAGTCTTCCTATCTGTGAATATGAAATATCTATTTAGTTCTTCTTTGACATGTTTTGTTAGAGTTTTCTAAGGTAGATGTTGCACATATTTTGTTAGGTTTACACTTGAGTACTTCACTGTTGAGATACTAATGTAAATGATACTATTGTTAATTGTAATCTCCACTTGTTCACTGAAAAGTGATTGAGGGCTGAAGTTGTGGCTCAGTGGCAGAGCACTTGCCTAGCATGTATGAGGCACTGGGTTTGATTCTCAGCACCACATATAAATAAATAAATAAATAAAGGTCCATCAACAATTAAAAATTTAAAAAAAGAAAAGTGATTGAATGTTGTGTATTGATCTCATAGCCCACAAGCTTGCTATAATTACTTGTTAGTTCAAGAGGGTCTAATTCTTTTGAATTTTCTACCCAGACAATCACGTTGTCTGCAAATAAAGACATTTTGTTACTTCCTTCTCAATCTGTATATCTTTTATTTCCTTTTCTTGTTTTACTGCTTACCTAGGATTTCAAGGCACTGGTGAGAGGAAACATCTTTGCTTTGTTCCTGATGTTAGCAAGGAAGCTACAAGTTTCTCACCATTAAGTATAATGTTAGCTGTAGGCTTTTTGTAGGTTTTTTTTGTTTTGTTTTGTTTGTTTGTTTGTTTTGCAGTACTGGGAGTTCAACCCAGAATCTTGCACATGCTAGGCAAGTGCTTTACCGTGTATTTCTGTTGTAGTGGTTTTTTTACTATTAGACTTGTCCACACACACAGGATCCAGCAGTGTATCAATTGCTTTTTAGGGTTTCCTACTCTGGAAGTTTCTCCTTTCTGCTGTGGTAAGTTGTGATTCATTGTATCCTCCTGTGTGTGTTTTCAGTTTGGGGGACAGCAGTTTATCCTGTGACCTCATTTCTCTGAAGATCTAAAAAGAGTTATTGTTTTTTTAGTCTTTTCAGCTTTTTACTTGTTATTAGAATGGAATGGGGACTTCTGAACTCCTTTATGCTGGACCAGAATCCAAGAGTCTCATGACTTTTTAAAAAAAGGTATTAATGAGGGCTAGGGATGTAGCTGGGTAGAGCACTTAGCATGAGCAAGGCCATGGGTTTGATCCCTAGCCAGAAAAAAGATACTAATAATTGCAAAGGAATAGTAGCACTTATAAAGTATATTATTTTGGACTGAGGATGTAGCTGAGTGGTACACTGCTTACCTAGCATATGTGAGGCCCTCCCCAATATTATAAACAAAAGTATGTTATTTTACTTGAGGAAGAAAAAAAAATTATTATCTAATTTCATATTCAGCCATGTTATATATTCTTCTTGAAAATAATTTTTAATCACTTGGCTTTTTAGATTTTTTTTTCTCAAAACTCAAAAATTTCAGGAAGTTTTTCTTTTTTTTTTTTTTTTAAGATAGAGTGAGAGAGGGAGGGAGGAAGGGAGAGAGAGAGAGAGAATTTTTAATATTTATTTTTTAGTTTTTGGCGGACACAACATCTTTGTTTGTATGTGGTGCTGAGGATCGAACCTGGGCCGCACGCATGCCAGGCGAGTGTGCTACCGCTTGAGCCACATCCCCAGCCCTCAGGAAGTTTTTCATTGAATGTCTTATTATTAAATTTCTGTTGCACTCTGGTAGCAGGATAAATAACAGCAAATTGAACTTAATATCTTTTGACTTTCCCTATAGCTATGGTATCATTTTTACTACCTGATATGTCTGTGGCTTGAGATTTTAATCTTATATAAGTAAAGTCACTAAGCAAATGTCACTTCCTTTATAAGCTTTTTTGTTTTCAAAAGTAAATCGCCTTTATCGATTTCACACATATAATGATTAAATTTTGCTAGAAAACAGACAAAAATCATCTGTTGAGCATCCCTGCAATAAAGTAAACCTACTTTGAAAATATATTGTACATATTGATTGATTAGTTCTAAAAATTATATTTTATGTAATTATGCTAATTATCTCTCCATTTCTCCTTGCCTTTAATGTTTATTTTCTCTCTCTGAAGCTAAAACCCCATAATTATAGTTCTCTGACCTTCAGTCATAAAGATCAACGTGATTTCCTTGAACAAAACTGGGATGTTTTTCTCTAGCTAATCTTAAATTTTTATCAAGGAATCGAGAACTTTTAAAAAAGAAAAATGATAATAGCAGTTTTGAAAAAGAACCAAATAGAAATGCTAGAACTGTGGCAGATGGCAGATAGGGTAGTGCATATCTATAATTCCAGTGACTTGGGAGGCTAAGCCAAGAGGATTGCAAATTCAGGGCCAACCTCTGCAATTTAGGGAGACCCTGTTTCAAAACAAAAGATAGAAAGGATTAGGAGCCAGGTACAGTGGCACATGCCTGTAATCCCAGGGGCTCAGGAGGCTGAGGCAGGAGGATCACAAACTTAAAGCCAGCCTCAGCAACTTAGCGAGGCCTTAGAGGCTCTAAGCAACTCAGCAAGACCCTGTGTCTAATAAAATACAGAAAGGGGCTGGGGATGTAACTTAGTGGTTAAGTGCCCCTGGGTTCAATACCCTGTACCAAAAAAAAAAAGGATTAGGGATGTTGCTTAGTGGTAGAGCTCTCCTAGGTTCAATCCCTAGTACTGAGAAAGAAAAGGAAAGAGGAAGGGGAAAGGAAGGGAAGGATTGTATGAAATGTAGTGGGTGAGTTTAGCAGCATATTAGACATAACTAAAGATAGAAATAGTGAACTAGAAGTTACATCAAAAGAAATTATCTGGAATGCATTGTGGACAGAGAGAACGGTAAAAAATCACAAAAGAAAGAATAAGACACATACAAGATAAGAGTCAGAAGATCCACTGTGTATCTAACTAGAGTCTCAGAAGGAGAGGAAAGAGAGAATGAGGCAGTGGAATATATCTACCTACAGATCAAAGAAACCTGTCGGTACATTTTAAACAGGAGTTCTATTAAATGAGCTATATTGTATTGCTTTTCTACAATTTGGGACCATATTGTAGACAATATTTGCTACTTGAGCCTCAGCTGTTTTTAAACCAAATGGCCAAAATTTATTGGCAATATTCACATTATAAAGAACAAAAATCAGGAAGTTCAGCCAAGGAATGCTTTTCTTTTTTCTTCATTTTTTTTAATAATTTTTTTTCTTTTATGAGAGAGAGAGAGAGAGAGAGAATTTTAATATTTATTTTTTAGTTCTCGGCGGACACAACATCTTTGTTTGTATGTGGTGCTGAGGATCGAACCCGGGCAGCACGCATGCCAGGTGAGCGCGCTACCGCTTGAGCCACATCCCCAGCCCTTTTCTTCATTTTTAAAAGAATGCTTTTCTCAAATTGGCTATGAAAAAAGAAAGATTAAAATATTCAGGAATTTTTTATTTCACCCTTTTCGTTAGTCTTCTGTAAGTCTGAAACTGTGTCAAAATAAAAATTTAAAAGAAGGAAAGACAGACAGTAATGCGCTTAGGAGTTGAATAGGATACTTACCCATTTGTTGAGTGTCTATGTGTGTTTTAAAAGTCATCTTCCAGAAAGGATTTTTTAATTCTTGGTTATATCTTGTTGAATTGTTTATGATAGATACAGCATTTTTAAAGGGTTGATCTTACCACAAAAATTGAGCCCTTTGATTTCAAAGGGCATGAGAACTTAATTCATGTAAGAAACAATTGCCTGATAGAATGTTTCATATTAAAGCAAGTTTCTAAGAAGATAGCTGCATCTTTCATAGAGTGATTTTTGTTTTGATTACAAAATGAGGATCCATTTCTCTGTTCTCATTAAATACTATGCAACCATTTTCCTACCATCATCCCTTTTGAACTGTGTTTTGTTCAATTCCCTCCAGCCTGCCTCTCACTTCTGTCACTGAAAAAAGTTGCTGAGAGCTCCTATTTGTTGTGTACTTTGACCTCCTTTTATTTTTTTCCCTCAATAGTCACGCTGAGAGTATTAGACCCTTTACTCCTTCAAATGCTTTTCTTCTCTTGGTTTCAGTGGCAGCTTGGCTCTCCTGGTTTTCTTCGTACTTCTTAATCTGCTTTTTAAAAATTTACTTCCTAATGTGTTACCCTTTAACATTTTATTCTTATCTCTCCCTTTTTCTTTCCTACACATATCTTTGCCTCCAAATCCTACTTATTTTTAAAGTCCAGTACACATACTTTCTCTTCTTTATGTTAAGGGCCATTCCGGTCACTGGAGCTCTCTCCACCTTTTTTTTTTTTTTTTTAAATACCTTTATTTATTTGTTTTATGTGGTGCCGAGGATTGAACCCAGTGCCTCACAAGTGCAAGGCAAGTGCCCTATCCCTGAGCCACAACCCCAGCCCTAATCTCTGCTCTTAAGTCAGCTTCCTCCCTGCTTTGATTGGGGACCTTTTATATGTCCTTCACTGCTTAGCCTTGTGTCTTGCATCTAGCAGCACTCACGGAATTTTTCTGGATTGACTGATTAAAACTCTTTTCTAAAGCTGTGCCCAGTGGTGTACACCTGTAATCCTAAGGAGGCTGAGTTACGAGGATCCCAAGTTTGAGACCAGAGTGGGCAATATGGCATGATACTGTCTCAAAATAAAAGTGGTTAGGGTTATAGCTCAATAGTAGAGTACCCCTGGCTTTAGTCCCCAACACTATAAAATAAATATATAAATAAATGGATGGATGAATCAGTCAGTCAATCAATCAATCAAACAAACTAAAGGTTGACCCAAAGGCCTCGGCGTCTGTCCACAGAGCCTCATTCTCCCTCATCAGGCCCTAATGCAGCAGTGAGAAACCCCTTTACCATCACCCCTCCCATTCCAACCCAGGGCCCCAGAAATGATTTAGTTCAGTCCAACTCTACAGGTATTTGTTGAACAGTTCCTGGGCACTGAGGTTTGGTGCTAAGTAATTGGGGAATAAGAATAACTATTAACATGAATTTCAGCCCCAGTTCTGGCTGCCTAGCAATCACCAAGGCTTTAAAAAAAATTCCCATGTACAGAAAGGCGCAATGGCAGGTGCTGATAATCCCAGCAACTTGGGAAGACTGAGACAGGAGGATTGAAAGTTTGAGGCCAGCCTGGGTGGGTAGTTTAGCAAGATCCTGATTCCAAATAAAAATTTAAAAAGGATTTGGGTAGAGCGCCCCTGGGTGCCATCCCTAGTAATGCAAAACAAAAAACAAAACAAAAAAAAAAAAAAAACAAGCAAAAAACCCTAAAATACCTGTTTTCCATAGAAGTCAGATTTTGGAAGGGGAGAAGAAAAAGAATTTTCTGTTATGCATCATTAGCAGAAACATATGTTTGTCAGAGGGGGTGTTTTTTGCCCAGCACTTCAGATCAGAAACTTTCAGAGCAGGAATTACACAAATTAGCTTGAAGGCCAAATATGGTCTCCACCTATGTTTGGCCCTCAAACCATGAATGATCTTTACGTTTTTAAAAAATTTTTATTTTTTTGGTTGTAGGTGGACACAATACCTTTATTTTATTTTTATGTGGTGCTGAGGACCGAACCCAGTGCCTCACATGCCAGGGAAGCGCTCTGCCTTTGAGCCACAACCCCAGCTCCTGATCTTTACATTTTTCAGTGGTTGAAAAAACATCAAAGGAATATTTCATGACATGAAAAAATGGTATTATTTATTTGAATTTCATATAGTTTTTTTGGAACACAGACATACTCATCTGTTCATGCATCATTCAGCACAGTTGTGATGGAAACTATGTGTCCACCTGGCCCTTTGTGGAAGAAGTTTGCTTACCCCATCTTAGAAGTTAGAGTTTATTTTTTTGTTTTTAGTACTAGGGATTGAACCCAGAGGTGCTTAACCTCTGAGCCACATCCTCAGCCCTTTTTAATATTTTATTTAGAAACAGGGTCTCACTGAGTTGCTTAGGGCCTCACTGAGTTGCTGAGACTAGCTTTGAACTCACAATCCTCCTGCCTCAGCCTCTTGAGCTGCTGGGATTAGAGGCGTGTGCCACCTCACTAGTTTGATGCACATATTTGATAGACCCTCAGGATATCCTAATGATGTCTTAAATATTTAGTTAACAACAATCAATATTATTAAATTTCTATTTACTTGATTCTTTCCTGGCAAATGTTTTGTTTTGTGCCATTTGTTTTCTTTTGTCGTGCTGGGGAATGAACCCAGGGTTGCCCTTTTTATTCTTTATTTTGAGAAAGAGTCTCCTTAAGTTGCCCAGGCTAGCCTCAAACTTGTGATCTTCCTGCCTCAGCCTTTTAAGTGGGGATTACAGTCATGTTCCATGGCATCTGGCCTATGTTTCTTTTCTTTCAATATATATATTAAATAATATATATATAAATATTATATATATGTATATATATGTGTGTATATGTATATATATGTGTATATATATATATATGTGTGTATATATATATATATATATATATATATATATATATATTTTAGTTGTAGATGGACACATTGCCATTATTTTATTTTTTTATGTGGTGCTGAGGATCGAACCCAGTGCCTTCCACATGCGACATGAGCACTCTACCACTGAGCTCCAACCCCAGCCCTGGCCTGTGTTTCTTTTTAAGAATGAGTTTACTCAATTCAAGAAGAGAGTCCTAAATTAAATATACCTGTAGCTCAGATGCACAATCCTCTATTAACAAGTGAAGTTCATTTCTCAATTAAATTTGTTTGCAATTTTATTACTTCACATAGCAAGACTCAGCTGATGTGGATAATAATGAGATTAAATTTACATTTAATTTCCTTTTATTTCAAAATACATCCATGCCGGACACAATGGCAAGTACCCATAGTCCCAAACCACTCAGGAGATTGAGGCAGGAGCATGACTTGAATCCCAGAGTTGGGAGCCATACTGGGCAACAACATAGCAATGACCCATCCCCCCAAAAAAAGAAGTATTTTCAATAAAAATTGTACTTTTACCAAAAAATAACCGAAAGATAATTGCATGCTTCTCTGTGACATGCACTAGATAAGTTGAAATATGAACAAGTTCTTTTGGGAAGGACATTGAGATCTTGCCAAAACATGAGTGTTGTTTAAAATACGTCTTTACCTCCATTCTTTTCTTTTCTTTCTTTCTTTCTTTTTTTTTTTTTTCGGTATGGTACTTGGGAATTGAACCCAGGGAGATTAACCACTGAATCCACATCTCCAGCCCTTTTTATTTTTTGATTTAGAGACAGTCCACCAGTTCTT
>NW_025999862.1:1337784-1340114 GCF_001458135.2 Marmota marmota marmota
TCTTTTTTTTTTTTTTTTTGGTATGGTACTGGGAATTGAACCCAGGGGAGATTAACCACTGAACCACATCTCCAGCCCTTTTTATTTTTTATTTAGAGACAGTCTCTCTCAGTTGCTTAGGGCCTCACTAAGTTGCTGAGCCTGGCTTTGAACTTGCAATCCTCCTGCGTCAGTCTCTTGAGTTGCTCCCACTATGCCCAGCTCTGCCTCCATTCTTGATGATTAAAAAACAAAACTCATAAGAATAGGAGATTGAAGAAAATTATTAGGGCCTTTTTATATTTGGCCACTATTAGAGGCATACTTTATTTTAAAAAATATGAAAGATTTCTGGCAGGTGATTGGATGATTCTTTAGGGCTTCAGATTTATGTAAGGAAAAAGTGCAGTTTGAAATGCTCCAGTTTGGTTTCACAGCTTCTGATTTTAGGTTATTTTAGGGGGTAGGTTGGAGAGAAAGATTCAAATCCAAGCAGTGTTTTACCAAGACTTTTCCTCTGAATTTATTTCATGAGTTACTTTGCCTGGAAAGTAAAGTCTTAAGGTACTAATGAGGGCACCCAAAGATACAGCTGTCAGTGAGGTGAAGCCATTTTTAAAATAAATCTGAAAAATGAGCAGTTGGCTGATTTTTGACAGAAGCCAACATTCATTCTGGAAAGATGTGCCTTCCCTGCTCTGCTGCTGTCTCTTCACACATGATGTTTCTCCTGTGCTCTCTTGTGAATTCATTTCCCTGGCTGTTCCTCTTTGCAGTGGCATTGGGATTTTTCCACGAGTTGTCTTGGCTCAGAGGGGGTGATGATGACAGGTTCAGAAGGGTCTCACCAACACAGTAATAAGGAATAGACCATGGTTTGGCAGAGGTGATGACAATACAACAAAATTAAGAGGTTGACATTACTTTTTAAAAATAATTTTTAGTTCATATCAAAATGAAATATAAATATTTGGTAATATTTATTGAATATCTACTAAGTATATTTATGCTAAACGTTTGCTTGATACATTGCTGGGGAATAAATAATCATCTTTGGTTGCTCTGATCTCATTCCTTTGAATTCTTTGAGTAGGGTACCTGTTCTTATGCAGGCAGTACTCTCTGTGTTCATTTCTAGGGATGCACTCATTATTTTGGTTATAGTTTGAAGATGCAGTAAATTGGGTTATGGTTCACCTTGGGTCTGTTATAGTTTTTTTTTTATTGTAAAATATCCTTAATGTTTACCATTTTAACCATTAAGTGTGTTCACACTGCTGTGCAACCATCACCCTCCATCTCCAGAAATTGTCGTCATCCCAAATTAAAACTCCATACCCATACCCATCTAACAGTTCCCATCCCCTCTTATCCAAGCCCCTGGTAACCACAATTTTACTTTGTCTCTATGAACATGACTATTCTAGGTATCTCATCTAAGTGGAATTATACATTTGTCTTTGTGTATCTGGCTTATTTCATTCAGCATGGTGTTTTTCAGGGCTCATTCATATTGTAGTATGTATCAGAATTTCATTTCTTATTAAGGCTGAGTAATATTCCTTTCTGTGTATGGACTCTGTAGTGTGTTTCAGGCTAAACAGAAGCATGTCTGATTGGGCAGCTTTGTGCCAAGAGTATCTGTTATTCCAAGTTTTAGAGGACTTTGATGGAAAAAGATGTGAGGTCTTCTTAAGAAATGATGCCTTTTACCCATGTCCCAGCAGTAAGAAATTCAAATGTGAGCATTATTATCACAAGTTAAAAGTGAGAAAACAGGATATAAGTCAGCCCGAACTCCAGTTCTGAGCTTACTACCTCAGTTATAGGTTAAAGCATTGATTACCAGTTTCTTAGATTGTAGTGGCCAACTCCTGTGGCGTGCATGGGCATGATAACCCTCTCTCTCTCTTCCAAAGCCTTGTGCTTATTAGACATCTAGTCACACCTTATGCAGAGGGAAAGGAGGCTCTCTGAACTGAATTATAGAAACCTAAGTGTGTGTCACAATCTATAAAGCTAGGGTGTTGTACTGAAGGCTTGTTTCCTATGGTTCTGACAGAGGGTGAAGTTTTTTGTGTGTCTTGTTGTCTAATGGAGTGACTTAGTTGAAAATAACTTAGTTGATTACATGTGGCAGTCTGTCTCCCATCTTGCAAGGAGCCATTCCAAGCCCAGCCATTCTTTGGACAGTTACTATATGTATTACACCCTTTTCATTGCTTGATGTTGCCTAGGGCTATCTGATTTGCTAACTTCTGAATGCTCTCCTCAGGTTCCGGAAGTTGGAGTGGGGATAGGCTGGGGCTGATGACCTTGTGTTCTCCTCTCTCACCTTTTTTTTTTTTTTT
>NW_025999862.1:1340137-1383446 GCF_001458135.2 Marmota marmota marmota
TCCCTTTTTTTTTTTTTTTTTTCTGATTTTGTTGCCTTGCCACAATAGTCAGCACTCAGTGCTCAACCTCCCTCAAGCCCCAGACCAAAAAGTCGCCTCTGCTGTTGCTTCCTGTGCCCCCTCCAGAATTAACTTACAAGTACAAGAACTGTTTCTTGCAGAGATCAAGTACTTACCTTCTGTTACATTTGTTTGGGGGACCCTGATGAGGAACATCTAAGGGAAGATGATCAGACAGGAAATAGAAAACGAAAGTGGTGACAAATTTTAATTAGCATTAGGGAGACTTATTGTGCATCCCTCAGGCTTCATGCTCACAGGTGTAGGTGTTGAGGAATCTGCCAGCTAACAGCCACTGGAGCAGTTTTGTCCTGGTAAAGCAGGACAGAATCCATGCCTGAGGCAGAGCTTTCTGGAGAAAGAATTTTGCAGCAGGCTGAATTCTCAGGCACCATTTTTAAGGCCAATTCTGTGGAAAAGAGCAGTGTGTGTGGCATGTGCTGAGGCCCGTACAGGTGCTCGAGCTGTGCCAGCGTAGCCTCTTCTCGCCTCTGCTCCTCCCCCACCCCATGTTTTTTCTTGCTGTTTTTCAAAATTGAAAGTCTCTGCAGGGTGGGGAAGTCCCTTGGCATTTTGAATATTGAGGTGCTCAGCAAAACTGCCTGGCATCCTGTTTGTATATAGCAGTTTTAATTCACTCTCTAATAGGTCATTTGGCCTTACCAGCAGAGTCTTAAACTTGATAATCCTTACATCAGCAGTGAGGCTCAGGCCAAACATCCAAAAGTGCAACCCTGAGTGATTATTTGAAGGAGGTTTTAAATCCTTCATTTCTGGCCCCATTTGTTGCCTCCTTAGGTCCAACCATTAACATTCCTTGTGCTCAACTGCAGCCAAGACAGGTGATTTGAGAGCACAGAATGGCTGAGGGAATTTTCTGCTCCCCTTCTGTGCAAGGAATGCCATCCCTGTCAGTGGAGATGGGGACTTGGGATCTGGGGACATACAAGCACTTTGGGACTGTTTTAATGGACATGTGTGAACCTGGAATGGCATGCTGATGGGTTGAAAAATGCTAGCTGTTCCACTGAGGTACGTGCAGCCTTTTGCTGCTTTCCTTATAGAGAGAACTGATGATGATAAGAATCACTCCTCCCACAGACTGGCCTTGGCTTTGCTTCTTGGATCTGAGGTGCCCTAGGTCTTCTACAAGTGCATCATGTCATCGTTTTATTGGCTTTCAGTAGCTTTTATTAATGAGTCATACCACTGATCATTGCAGGTTGAGATTTCAGATTAAAAGTAGCATCTTGGGCAGAGTTAAGTCTGTATTTGTAGATGCCTCTAGGATAGTGGCTACCTGCTGTGTTGTCTTTTATTCTGAAATAGATGTTCCTACCTTGGTCTTTAAAAATATCACAACCTTATGTGATCAGATTAGGATTGCAGAGACTATAAGCTGTCAGAGTTCCAAACAAACCGTCTCCTTTTTTCTTTTAAGGAAACTCTGGTTTTTTAGCTTCTGGAATGATGAGTGGGAAGTTATAGGAACAATAATAGAGCTTACTATAGTTTAAATCTATGACATCCTTCAAACGCCCACGTGTTAAAGGCTTTGTCTCCAACTGTGGCGCTATTGGGAGTAGTGGGACCTTTAGGAGGTGGGGTCTAGTTGGGAAGTGAGGTCATTATTATACATATGAGGTCATTGGGGGTGTGCCCTTGGGAGAGGTCCTAGGACCCCAGCCCCTTCTTGTGTCTCTTTTTGCTTCTTGGCTGCCATGGAGTAAACCATTTCCTCCACCACGTGTTCCTGCCAGGATGTACACACTGCCACAGGCCCCGAGCAGCAGGGCCAATGACCATAGACTGAAGCCTCACAAACCTTGAGCCAAAATAAATCTTTCCTTCACGTTGATTCACTCAGGTATTTTGTCAACATAACAAAAAGCTGATTAACACAGCTCAGAATTCCATCCTGTAGTAATTCTTACTGTAAAGTGTGAAACATCCGTGTATCGCGTCCCTTTTAGAGACAGAGGAATTGGGGAAGAGAGTGGCTCTGTGGTCATTCGTCAGAAAGCACTGAAGTCTAGTTTGCTCTAAGAACCTATTTATCCTCCTTTTCCAGTAAAATTTCTTTTTTTTTTCATTCCTTCTTCTCCCCTTCCTTCTCTTCCTCCCCTCCCTTGTTCCCTCCTTCTCTCCCTCTCTCTTTCCTTCCTTTCTTGGTGTCAGTGGTGTTAGGAATCCACTCTAGGGCCTCATACTTGTACATGCTAGGCAAATCCTACCACTGAGCTACACTATCAATCCAAATAAATTTCCAGCTGAAGGGTGTGCGTATGTGTATGTGAGGGCCATGACTTACCTTAGGGTTAATAGGCTCAGTTTTATTCTTTATATATATATATATATATATATATATATACACACACACACACACACACACACACACACACACACACGAGAGTAAAGTGTATTTTGACGTATTATACATATGTGGAATATAACTTATTCTAATTAGGATCCCCCCTTTTTTTAGTAGTCAATGGACCTTTATTTTATTTCTTTATATGTGGTGCTGAGAATGGAACCCAGTGCTTCACACATGCCAGGCAAGTGCTCTACTACTGAGCCACAACCCCAGCCCCAGCCCCATTCTTAAAAATTCACTAGTTCAACTTTATTCTTGTGATGATATTTAGAAGTGATCCAAATGAATGCAGCCATATTTTTTAAGTAGACAGGAGGTTTTTGTCCTGCATGTGCTGGATTTCCATCTCTTTCTTGCCTCTCTGCATGCCCCCATGCTTGCTCTCATCAGAAATATTCTTGCATGTGGCCAGAAGAAAAATGCAAGTTATGGGAAAGCTTGAAAATTTGAATTGTCCAATATCTTTGAAGAAACTTAGCATCATTTTTTAGGTTTGGGGAAATTTAACAAACAGAAATTTGAATCAGACTTACTTGTGGAAAAAAAGAAAACTTATTTGTGATCTTAATTCTAAGTGAGATTAGTAATATGACATGAATAACCTTTTTGTTTTCAAAATCTATTATATTTGTAGTCTGTTTACATATCTTTCTGTTTACTATCTAAAGTCTTATTCATCTAATACCTAGAGGCCTTTTTCATGAAGAATGCTTCTGAAATTTACCATCGTTTGTTTTGTGGTTTTTCAGTTAGAATCTTCCTAGGACTGTGATTATAGCTTTTTACATAATTTGTTTCTCATTCTTGGTTACTGTACTAAGTAAACACTTTCTCTTCTCTGATTGCATAGTGTAGCCTGAGGATGGAACTTCTTTTCCATGTGGCATTCTTTGGTACAGATTTGTTATTCCACTTGAGAGGCACACACTACTGCCTTGTCACATCTTTCTGTTGGCCTGTATCCTAGGCCTGGTCCCAGGAACTCTTAAATGTATCTCACAATGTTAGTGATCCAAGCCTGTCTGTCTGTTATCTTTTGAGTGGGTGTAGTATTGCTCTGCTCTGGTTTACATCAGAGCAATTTTTTGAAGGGTTAATGAGCTGGGCTTCATAAGACTTTTAGATCCTTAGATGAAAGGTGTTATTTAACCACAGCAAGACTTTGTCCTGGGAGTGCTTTCCCAAAGAGCTCAAAGTGCTTGTCAGACTGTCTTCACTCATCCTCTTACTGTCCTGGTAGAGAGGCAAGTGGTTAAGCATTATGATTAACTATGAAATAGTGTTATTACTGTTACTTTTATGTGTAAATGGGGTAATTGTGCAACGTAGGAGTTGGTAAAACAGATTATGGAAGAAAAACACTGGGAAAATTTCAAATTAAGCCTGTACTTACTATTCCTGTTTGTGCTACTTTGGGTTTCAGAAGTCTAATGGCAGACATGGAAACAGTAGAAAGCATTCTTTCTTAGGAAGTGGGACTTAGTACATCCTTCTCAATATTTGCATTAACGAACCACTTGTACTTGTTTTCAGTTATACCAAATATTACATAGTATACAAGAATGGCTAATAAAGTGCATAGGATTTATGTGTATGTGTGTATTTAAAAACAAAATTTGTGGTGCTGATTGAACCTAAGCCTTGCACATGCTACGCAAGACCTATACCCGCAGCCCCATCATATATTTTGAATTTGGGACTTTTAAAACAGACACTCCTTTTGTGTATGTGGTACTAGATATTGATTCCATGGCCTTGTGCATGCTAGTTAAGTGTTCTACCACTAAGTATATACCTCTAGCATTTTTTATTTTTTTATTTTGAGTCAGAGTCTAAGTTCTTAAGTTGCTGAGGCTTCTTGAACTTGCCATCCTCCTGCCTCAGCCTTCTGAGTAGCTGGTATTACAGGTGTCCACCACTGCATCCAGTCTGAATTTCCTCTTATCAAAGTTTAAGTCATGTTTGGACCACAGATAATTCACTGAGGCCACCAGCATCAGAAGTAGATTTTCTTAAAGAAGGGATCTTTAGCAGGGTGTGGTGGCACACAACTATAATCCCAGGAATTTGGGAGGCTGAGGCAGGAGGATTGCAAGTTTGAGGCCAGCCTCAGCAATTTAGGGGAAACCCTGTCTCAAAACTAAAAACAAGAAGGTCTGGGGATATAACTCAGTGGTAGTGTGCCCTGGGTTCAACAGTAACAGAAAAGGAGGATGGATCTTTGAGCAGTGTGACCACTACTGTTACCAGAGCCCTAGGCTAGAGGGTTGACTCTGAGGATCTACTAAGTTAAGTCTGGCCACTCACCCCAAAAACCAAACAGAAAAGGAAATGATGAGAAGCATGAAAGGAACTTTAATCAGTGTGACTATTTGGGGAAGACAAGGGAATGCTTTTTGTTTGCCCTGTCTTTGAGGGATTCACAACAGCTTTGAGGTTTTATAAAAAGGGGAATGAGGGCAAGAATGGAGGGTTTGCATAGCCGGAGGGTTTTCACAGTTGCCAATGAGGTGATCTTGATGAGATGTGGTCTGGTCCATAATTAATCTCAGGATTGGGGGCGGGTGTGCTTCTCCTGGATAAGAAAGTTGCTCTTGCCTGGGGAGTGGTAGCTTCCACTCATCACAAGGTGTTTATTGGGTCAGACCTTGTCCCTGAAATTCAAGATGACTGAAGTAAAAAAGATGGATGCAAGATGGTGGCAGAAATGCCAAGTCTTTAATCCTGCTTTTAGCCACTCATCAGACATTTGCAGGCAGAAGTAAAGGATCTAATGCCTTGTTGCACTACATTTTCTAAGATGGAAGAAAGAGGATGAGCTTCATTTTGGGAACCATATGTGCCAGGGTCCCCAGCAGAGTCTCCATTATACTATTGAGAATTGGCCTTTATTAGATTTTATAGCTTCTCACCATAGAAGAGATGTCTCTGAGAAAGGGTCCTGAGGAATTCCTGGAGAAGAGGGGAACTTGACTTAGGGCATGTGGGGTCCTTGATATACACAATGAAAGAACATTTCAGCACATGTCAGTAGAGACAAAGATTTATTTAGGAAAGCAGGGAGTACACATTCAAGGGGGACTGTGGGCCATCTTGGGAGTGAAAGACACCTTCAATGGGTTTCTAAGCTCTTCTTTTAAAGGAAACTTGGTGAAGGGTAGGTATGGTAAGGCATGTGAGGATGACAACAGTCTGGTCGTTTTCAGGTTCCTTAGGCTAATGTGGTCTCCATTATCTGATCATTAAATAGTGTTGGAAAGTCCCCTAAATTATAGGTCTCTTAAAATGTCATATCTCTCTTAATCTGTTTATTGGTGGGCTAATTAACAGTGCATGGGATAATTTTCATAAGTGGGTGAATTTACAATAACTCTCAGGTGTTTATTGGGTCAGACCTCAGGTTTACAGATTTCCCAGAAACGTGGCAGTGTGCGACAGGCAGAGAGAGACTAGCTTAGGGTGTGACAGGCCTGGAAAGGTTTACAGAACTTTAAGATTATATTTCTTTGCTGGATATGGGGGTGATGCCTATAATCCCAGCTACTCAGGAGACTGAGGCAGGAAGATCACAAGTTTGAGGCCAGCCTTGGCAACTTAGTGAGACCCTGTCTCAAAATAAGGGCTGGAGATATAGCTCAGTGGTTTAGTTGAGTTACTTAAAAAGTAAAATAATATGATTTTCGTCCTTTAAGCTTTACTCTACCTATTTCTTATGTTTTTTATCCTACCTTGGTCACAGATATGAGGTTCCTCTCTACCTTTTGTCCCACCTCTGGGATTTCCAGTCTCAGTTTTGCAGCCTCTGTGCATTTGGAGTTATTTCTGGTCTTTGATGTTTGTGACACCCAGTGTGAGAGGCAGGAGTAGGATATTTGAAATGAATGCAAGGGAAAAATGAGCTCAGTTAGCCCTTAAATCTTGCCATTTGTTTTCTTTCAGTGTATACCATTATATTGCCAGAAATCAATAATTCCCTGTGTGCTCTCCCTAGGAAACAAACATCTGCAAACTAAAAATGGTAGGCTCAGATCATGTGAACAGGGAACAGCTAGGATGGTTGAACTTTATCTTGCAGTTCTTTGTCAAGGAATCCTTGGTTTTGACACAAAATGTTTCATCTCAGTGGACCTCAGTTCTCTCTTTGCTTGGTGATAGGAAAAGTTTGCTTAATTTTCAGTCGTACTGTGCGTACACAATAAAGGAGAGTAGCTGTCTGGCTCTGCAATTTTCAAAATGTCATACTGATTTTGGTATTAAATTTTCTTCTTAGGGCTAGGGTTGTGGCTCAACCGTAGAGTGCCCACGTAACACGTGCGAAGCCCTGGGTTTGATCCTCAGCACCACATAAAAATAAATAAATAAAATAAAGGTATTGTGTCTTACTACAACTAAAAAATACATATTAAAGAAAAAATTTCTCCTTAAATCATCCAAGTCAATGCTTAATATTGACTAGTTGATATGACAAATACTGACAGTCTTAAATTATTTATACATATCACACACACACACACTTTTTTTTTTTTTTTTAGTACTGGGGATTGACTCCAGGAACACTCTGTTACTAAGCTATATCCTCAGTCCTTTTTATTTTTGGACGGAGAGTCTTGCTAAGTTGCTGAGGTGGCTTTGAACTTGCCATCCTCCTGCCTATCAGCCTCCTGAGTTGCTGGGATTGTAGGCATGTGCCACCATGCCTGGCTCTTAAATTCTGTTTTTATTTCCTTATCAAATATTTGTTTTGTGGTTTGTGTTGCTATTCATTGTTATGTTCCTGTGGAGTAGGTTAGTTCTGTGCATGTGTGTCAGAGAAGAATGTTTTCATAAAGAAGGTGGTTTAGGTTTCAAAATCCCAAGGGAATTGTTATAAAACAACAGAGAGGAGAAAAAGCTCAGTGTGACTTAAATACCGTGACTAGGTTCTTTTTTAATTTTAAAATTTCTTATTAGATCTGTTATTTTCTAAACAATAGAACACTTTGCCTTTCATGAACTACTTTAGCTTCAAAAGAACAACCAAATTTCTTTTTTTAAACTTGTAGTTTAAGCGTTTTTCTCTTTCCCTATTCAAGTACTTAATTAAATGGAGCCGTTAGGTTGATTTGTGCTTATTTTCATCTAGAATTCAATTAAAATTCTTCCAGCTGAGCTAGAGCCATCTGACTCTT
This sequence comes from Marmota marmota marmota, assembly GCF_001458135.2. NCBI lineage: Eukaryota > Metazoa > Chordata > Mammalia > Rodentia > Sciuridae > Marmota > Marmota marmota. The sequence continues at coordinate 1,347,743 of NW_025999862.1, forward strand.
AAACAAGGTCCAGGAAAGAGGTGGCAGTGAAAGCCAAAGAATGTGTTTCTGTCAGTCTTTGGGAGTTGTCTGGTGTCAGTCTTCCTCCCTGTGGTTCAGTGGGGTCATGTTTTAAAGCTGCCGTGGTGAGGGTAGTAGAGTACGGGGTCAGAGGGCTCAGATTCTAGAGTTATTCTGTCTGGGGTCAATCTCAATTTTCTACCCTACTTTGGAGGAAAGGAAAGGTTTCTTTTCTCTCCCATCACTAGGTTCAAGGCTGAAAACCCTGAAACTAAAGACAGATTAATAAGAATAAATCATTCAGCCCTAGTTTTACATGCCACGAAGAGTTTAGAAATGAAAACCCAGAGAAACAGGTGAACTTATATATTTTTATACTTAGAGTTGATGAAGAAAAGTATATATCTGTATATCTGTATTTATGTGTGTGTGTGTGTGTGTGTGTGTGTGTGTCCATCCACTTCTGGTCTATTCTCTCATGTGATAGGATGGGATTCTTAGGGAAGAATTTCCTTCAGACAGATAAGAGAACATCAGAGAGCCCCTCCCAGAGCTTCCAAAGGAGAAACAAGTGATGGTCAGAGAGGCCTTGATTCTAAGGCAGCTTCTAAGAAAGCCCTTCCAGTCTCCTTCAGCTCAAAGTGCTCAACATGCCAAAGCTCCAAAACTTGAACATCAAGTGCTCAGTAATATTCCACAACAGGAACTGGAGCAAAGAAGGGAAGCTAGGTTTTGACAAAGTATCAGTATCATCTTCTGAGCCCCAATACCAGCAAGGCCTATTTGTTCAGATATTTGTTTCTTCTTTGTATCTGTATCTGAGTCCTTCACAGATAAGGATATTCTTTTCTCCTCATCTGGAAAGGGCATCTCTCCAAAGAGGGGAGAAGAACAGTGGAAGGCAAAAAAGACCTTTCTGCTCCTGCTGCTCTCTCAGACGCCACAGTGTGTATTGAGGGCAGTCTGTTCAGAACCCTTTGAACTTGCTGAGTGCCTTCCAAACCACAGGTTCACTTATAAAATGTGGGTTCATAGTAGTGTCTGCCTCTTAACAGTTGTGAGGCTTTCATGGAGTGTCCTCAGCATGACACCCGGCACACGGGCTTGCTCATAAATGCTGGCTCTTGTGATCCATATTTTATTAGTGCTGTTGTCAGTCCTAATACATTTTTATGGCTCACCTTTATATTTTAATATATAACAGTATTGGCATTAGGTCACTTTATTTTAAAAACCTTGTGTTATGAAAAATGTGAATTTGTAAAAATTTAAATTTAAATTGACATGGTAAACATCATAAGCAAAGTCAAAAAGATAAATGACAAACTGGGGGAATCTATATTTGCAATTTGGAACACAGACAAGGGGTTCATTTCTCTAATGTATAAAGAACTACAATTCACCAAAAAAAAAGCGGACAGTTGTAAAACTCTTTATGATGATATATTTCCACTTAACTGTGCTCAGATTTCATGTCTTTAACACTTATTCTCAGTCTATCATATCATAGCTGGGAGCACATACAGCTAGAGATACAGCCGTGGTGTATAAACAGACCTGCGTTTTATTTCCCCCATAAAATAGCTCCTTCTCAGAAATGCTCCGTTGCTGTCCTCCACTTAGGCTGATTTTCCCTTGCTCTTCCTTGTCTTAAAGTTACCTAGGATTCTCTGCTTCCTCTCTAGGATTTCATGTTTGCTCCAGCCTTTGCCTTGCGGCTGTTAGTCAAGAGAGACACCATCTGCCTCATGACTGAGCCACTGCCACGGTCTCCTTGCCCTTCCCTTGTTTCCTTCTCCAAGCAGCACAGTGTACAATACCAGGATAATCTCCGTAAACATCCTTTTCATCAACCTACTGAAAGACCTTTGGTGGATTTTCACCAGCTAGGATGAAGTCTAATTTGTGAACCTGACCTTCAGGGTTCACCTTTATCTGTTTCTCCCTCCTTGGGTTTTTCTCACTGCCTCTTTGCAGGACTCCTTCAAACATCTAGACTGTTTACTTGGCCTGGCCCACAGTGCCCATTTGTGCCTTCATTCCCCCAACCTCCATCCAGTACTTGTCGTGAGGCCCAGCTCAGTTCCAGTCTGTCTTTCCTAGGGGCGTCAGCCCTCGGCGTCCATTGTTTCCTTGCCTCTGGTGTATTTGTTGAGTGCCTGTACTTCTCATCTCATACTAAATCTCTGTTGTAATGTTCTTTTAGGTAAATTTTTATTGAAATGGAACACACATATGGAAAAGCATGCAGATCCTAAAGAAAAGCACTCAGTGACTTTACATAAGGCGAACATACCCACATCAGCATTCCTTTCTTCTGATTCACACTCTGTCTCCCAAAGATCTGGGAGACAGAACCATATCATTTGCCTCTGCATGAAAATGCTTAACATGAAGTGCTCAGTAATATTCCACATTGGGAACCAGAGCTAGGAAAGAAACTTGGGTTTTTGACAGATAAGACACAGGTAGAAATTTGAAGGACTTCATAAAATTTGCATTACTTACTACAAATTCTTTCTTGACAAATAGTTAGAATTGAAATATATTCCCCCTCCTCCCTTGATTAGAGGTAATATCATTTTGGTTAGTTCTGTTCAGGAATTCCTTGATAGTAACCTATAAATCAAACCTTTGAATCCAGTTTAGACATTACAATATTATTGTTTCTCTTTTAGACATATAGATATACACAAACACCTGTGTGTACATCTTTGTATCTGTATCTGAGTCCTTCACAGATAAGGATAGCATTAGTTCTCATTTTGCCCAACAAATATTTATTGATCATTTTCCCCCAACAATATTTATTGATCTTTTAAAAAATTTTTAGTTGTAAATAAACACAGTGTCTTTATTTTTATGTATTTATGTATTTATTTATTTATTTTAGGTGGACACAATACCTTTATTTTTATGTGGTGCTGAGGATCAGACCCAGAGCCTCCTGCATGCCAGGCAAGCAGTCTACCACTGAGCTACAACCCCAGCCCTTATTGATCTTATTTATTGGTCATACTATTACAGCATATAGTGAGATTCAGCTCCTCCCTCCACAGGGCTTATAGTCTAGTATGTCATTGGAAATAATTGATAGAACTTAAAGGAAGGCTTACCACTAAAAATATAACAATGATTAAACAAGAAAATAACTGAAAATTATTTCTAAAGAATCTGTTACAAAGTCATCATAACTATTCAGAGAGAATAAGAACGCAGAAAAAAAAATAAAAAAATAAAAATATATCAAAATAGATTCTACTGCCACGTATAAATAAAAGAACCAATTAAAAAAAAGAAAAAAAAAAAAGAACGCAGAGATAGGAAGGGCTAAAATGAAGATTGGCACTGCCGTGGGGGCTTCTATATAACAAATCCATTTGATGTAATGTTATCAAAAGGTATGAAAGAAGATGGCAGCTTAAAGGTAAATACAAGGTTAAGGACTGCTGAGAGATCTCTAGGCATATACCTGTAAGTCCAGCAACTTGGGAGGTTGAGGCAGGAAGATCAAAAGTTTGAAGCCAGCCTTGGCAACTTAGCAAGATCCTGTCTCAAAAAGGGAGGGTGGGAACTGGAGTTGTGGCTCAGTGGTTTAGTACCCATGGGTTCAATCCCCAATACCACCAAAAATATTATTAGAAATTTTCTAATTTTCAGTAGCATTTTAGTATTTATAAGACACTTTTACTTGTTCTTCTTATTGGATTTCTGCCCATTATGATATTTTACCCCTATGGGGTTGGTACAGTAAGTGACATACCCTTCCCACTTGGTCACATGAATGTTTAGAATCCGACTTTAGCACTCTTTTCACAGCTTGTGTTGGCCTTAATGAAGTATGAGAATTTATGTTCAGCTTTTTCATATTTTTTGTAAATACTGTGTTGATATCACATCCAGTTACCTTTATTATCAACTTGTTTTACTATTTCCTTTCAACCTGAAGCAAGAGATTCTCCTTGGCAGATCATGTTGTTTTAAGGTCACGCACATAAGGCGAAATCAAGGCACAGGTAGGTCACTTCCAGCTCCTCCCTGTGGCATCTCCATTACTTGGAAACATAGGCCAAGAGAGAAGGTAGAGGACCCATAGGCTGTCAATCCTTTAAAAGTAACTTGTTGAAAGTACTATGAGCTCACTTTTAATTTTGTTTTGTCTTGTCTTTTATTGCCTCTTTGGTTATATCTTTTCTGTACCTAGAAAGCTTCAGTTTGCAAAGTCGTAAATCTGTCAAGTCTCATTGACGTGGCTTTCACTTCAAATTAATGTTCAGCAAAGGGATTAGCAGATAACTCTTTCAGATTCCTGAATTCCTTTACAGAAAAGGGTGGATATGGTTTGAACAGGCTGCCCGAGCCAGGAAGAGAAGTTAATTGTGTAGATCAATATAGGCGAGAGCTGGTCACCTTTCTGAAAAACAAGACATTGCAGCACACAACCTCCAAATAGATCTTTGAGGTCAAGTTGGTGTCATGTTGAAGAATCAATATTTACTGGGCTTTGTAAAGTTAGCCTTTAATGAACCTCAGGCATGTTTCTAGGCCATTAATTGCAGGAAGAGGTGACAGTGACTGAAGTTCATGAGTATGGGAGGTGATATAAATCAGAAGTGAAGAGATGGTCACTTGTCAGTGTGCAAAGCCCCACCCCAGGTTCCACTCAAGCATTGTTTGTACGTGTATTGAAAGGCATTTTTAGGGCAGGAGTGTAGGTTAGTGGTAGAATGTGTACTTAGTGTGCTCAAGGTCCTGGGTTTGATCCCCAGCACCAGAAGAAAGGGAGGGAGAAAGGCTGACTTTCTTGGGATCTTACTGACATTTTAAGAAAGAGCAATTCTTGCATCCTAACAGAAGGTAAGATCTTTATTCTTTGACACTCATTATCCAAGCACTGTGTCATTTTTCTGTGACATTTTCTGATGTCATTTTGGATTCTGCCTTATAAATGTGCTAATCACAAGGTCAGGTCCCTCTTAGAGAATAGATCCTCCCTTCTTCGAACACATTTGAAAGCTTTTATAGAGAATTGTAATAAAGAGCATTTACCTGAAGATGCTGGCTTGAATCCCTATCTACTTAAAGGTTTTTAATAAATAATTATCTTTGCCCTTGTTATGTCCTGCAGTGGAATGTCCCTCTGGTTGTTTTCTGTGTCCCTCACTGGACTGTCCAAATCATTTGTGGGTCAGGATCCTCATCTTGTATTTACGTTAGTCATTGCTCCTAATAACTGTAGTTGACAAGGGAAAGCAACACCTTGTATCAAGTTTTATCCTTACTGCAGCAAAAATAAGTTACTAAGGAGTCTTACTTGGTGAGTAACTGCAAGTGAGAAGCAACTTTGTCAGGCCCTTTGAATCTGGGCGTGCCTCTTGATGTTTGTTGCAAGTTCTTGGTCATTTCTGCTCAATAGAGAAGTTATTTGACTTTCCAGGTCCCTTTCTGTGGTGCATTTTGCCAGGGGAGACTTTAGGATTAATCACAGGGAAGAACTGGCTGTTCTTTTCTCACTCCTCTCCAAGATAATTATTCAGAATAAATACTGAAAAGAAAGTCAGGAGAGGTTTGTTGCTATTATTCTGGTTTGGTGTTTTTACAGGAGAGCCCCATGGCTGTGTCCCAGCTACTAGGGAGGCTGAGGCAGTAGGACCACAAGTTTGAGGACCCTGTGGGTAACTTAGCAGACTGTCTTAAAATAAAAAAAAAAAATTTAAAAGAGAGAGAGAGAGAGAACCTGATATTTAATATATTCATTTGTAATTCTCTTTATTCATTCTGGGTTGTCAATTCTTCCTTTGCAGTTGTTTGAGAACTTCTACTTTGGTTCCCTAAAGCTCAATTCCATTCACATCTCTCAGAGGTTCACAGTAGACAGCTTTGGAAACTATGCCTCCTGTGGACAAATTGACTTCTCCTGAGGTGGATCTTGGGAAGCTCTGGAAACTGAACATCTTATGAGGTGCTAAAGAAGAGTGTATTCCCTTTAATTGCCAATTGTGGGGGGGGTGGTGGAATTCTGGATGGTGATTTCCCTGGGTGGTTCCCCCCTGGACTCACCGCTGCCTTTAATGTTCAGCCACAGTCACCACATGGTCAGCCAGATGGTTGTGGGCACAAGGTAGTTGTTAGCTTATTCTTTTTCTTCAGTTTTTTAAAATACATATAACATAAACTATTGACATAAATCTTAACCTTTTTTTTTTTTTTGGCACCAGGGATTGAACTCAGGGGCACTCAACCACAGAGCCACATCCCCAGCCCTATTTTGTATTTTATTTAGAGACAGGGTCTCACTGAGTTGCTTAGCACTTTGCCATTGCTGAGGCTGGCTTGGGACTCACAATCCTCCTGTCTCAACCTCCTAAGCCACTGGTATTACAGGCATGCGCCACCACTTCCAGCAATCTTAAATCATTTTTTTAAAAAAATATTTTTAGTTGTAGAGGGACACAATACCTTTATTTTGTTTGTTTAGTTTTTTTGTTGTTGTTGTTTTTGCAGTGTGGTGCTGGGGATCCAACCCAGTGCCTCACGCGTGCTAGGCAAGCACTCTTCCACTGAGCCACAACCCCAGCCCTTAACCATTTTTAAGTGTACAATTCAGTGTTATTAAATACATGCATAATGTGCAAACATCACCATCTCCAGAACTTTTGAGTCTTGTAAAACTTGAAACTACACCATTAAGCCATACTCCCCATTGCCCACTCTCCACCCTAACAACTGCCATTCTGCTGTCTTATGGTTTTGACTGCGCTAAGCATCTCATATAAGTGAAATTCTCAGTATTTGTCTTTGACTGGCTTATCTCACTTAGTGTAACATTCCCAGCGTTCACACAGGTTGCCTCATATTACAGGATTTCCTTCCTTTTTAAAGATGAATAATATTCCATCATTCATACATAATTTACTACCAATAATTTCATCTTGAGCAATCTCAAGTTTGTCAAATCTGTCCATTTTCTTTTGAAGTTAGTCCTTAAAATATTTGTTGGGTTTCTGTACCTCCGCCCCATCCCCACCCTGGCCTTCCTCTGCCCCCTGTGGGGTTGTACTGTAGCTCTTTTTTGTTTACTTCTCAGGGCAGCAGCAAGGAAATGATGATATCAGCAGACTGTGCGGAGTATGCTGGAAGAATGTCCTCGGCAGAAGGCGCCTGCTTCTTTCGGCAGAGCAACAGAGGGAGGGGTGCCCCCAGCATGGCTTGCCAGCTGTCCCATCAGTCCTCCCAGGTGCTCTGCTGGGGAGCTCCAGTCCTCCTCCCTCATTACAGTCTTTCTCCCTACATGTCCCCTCCTTCCTCGTTTCTTCTTTCCTTAATCTTGAGTTTTATTTTCCGGTCTGTAAGTCTCAAACCTGTGTGTCTGGGGAGCTACATTGTGAGGACTGTGTCTAACCACATTCAGGGATCTATCAGTGGGATTGCACAGGTCATTTGTGAATAAATGAATTTGCAAAGTAACTGCGTTTTCTGTTAGTATCGTCACTTAGTTTTAATTTGGCTCCCTTAGTGTTGCCCTTACTCCTTCACCACATAGCTGTATCATTCTTGCAGGACTTACATATTGGTGCCTGCACAGGTCGGGTTTTTCCCAAAAGGCCTTCTCTTTCTACTGGTGATACTCATTTTTTATTTAAATTGAGAATTCACCTCACCTTACACTGTCAGGTGCCATATGGCAATTTGTGCTCCTAGTGATGGCACTGAGCCGTGATGCAACCTAGGAGTTCAGTGTCCCTTCTCAGTCCTGTCTCTCCCCAGTGCTTCTCTTATAAACCCTTGGGCAGCCTTGGCTGGGGATTAAGATGTCTTTTTTTGGGTATCAAAAATTTATGACTTACGTTTATAGGAAATTTTTTTAAAAATTTTAAAAGCTGGGTGTGATGGACATGTAATCCTAGCCATTCAGGAGGAGCATAAGTTCAAGGTCACCCTGGGCAATTTAGCAAGACCTCATCTCAAAAAAGGTAGCTCAGTGGTAGAGCACTTGCGTAGGGTGGACAAGGCCCTGGGTTCAATCCCCAGTACTGCAAAAAATTTTTGAAACCAAAGAGTTTTATTGGGAAGTATAATGTTATATGTCAAATTGTAAATTTTTTTTAATTTTTTTTCTTAGTTGTTGATAGATCTTTTTCTTTTTTTTTTTTTTTTTGAGAGACAGAGAATTTTTAAATATTTATTTATTTTTTTTAGTTTTTCGGCGGACACAACATCTTTGTATGTGGTGCTGAGGATCGAACCCGGGCTGCATGCATGCCAGGCGAGCACGCTACAGCTTGAGCCACATCCCCAGCCCGTTGATAGATCTTTATTTTATTTATTTATACATGGTGCTGAGAATGGAACCCAGTGCCTCACACATGCCAGGCAAATGCGCTATGCTGAGCCACAGCCCCAGCCCAAATTGTAGATTCTTTTTATTTTTTTAATTTTAAATTTTTCTTTTTTTTTTTTTTTTAATTTTTTTGGGTAGTTGTAGATGGACAGAATGCCTTTATTTTATTTATGAAATTACCAATAATTTCATCTTGAGCAATCTCAAGTTTAATTTTTATGCGGTGCTGAGGATCGAACCCAGTGCCTCCTGCATGCTAGGCAAGCGCTTTGCCCCTGAGCTACAGCCCCAGCCCCTTTATTTTTTTTTTTTTAATATTTATTTTTTAGTTATATGGACACAATATCTTTATTTTATTTTTATGTGGTGTTGAGGTCGAACCCAGTGCTTCATGCATGCTAGGCGAGTGCTCTACCTCTGAGCCACAACCCTAGCCCAAATTGTAGATTCTTAATCTGTTTTTTATAATCCAGAGCTTACTTTTGCTTACACATGTGAGCATATACTGTATTATGAAATATTTTTTTTTTTTTATAATTTTTATTTATTTTTATTGTTTAATTTTTGGCAGACACAACATCTTTGTGTGTATGTGGTGCTGAGGATCGAACCTGGGCCGCACGCATACCAGGCGAGCGCGCTACCGCTTGAGCCACATCCCCAGCCCGTGTATTATGAAATATTTTTTAACAAGTTGTCTTTTTCATTCCCATTTTCTCATGAGTGTACCGTGGAGTTTCTAGAGGCTGCATGACATGGTGACATTGCTCAGATTGGTTAGTGGAACATATATACTTGTGTATTATTGTTTTTTCTAGAATTTGTATGCTGCTATTGGAAGACTAGGAAAAATATTTTATCTTTTAAATTTTCTTTCTAAAAGTCCGTATACAGATTTTGAGTCAATGTAACATTAAAGGAAATAAATTTTAACTGCTATTATGGAAGGGTAACAGCTACTATTGATGTAAAACTTTTATGAAAAAGCAACAATGGTAAAGAGCAAGTGTGTGTGTGTGTGTGTGTGTGTGTGTGTGTGTGTATCTGGTAGTGGGTTTGGGGTGTTATACCACTGAGCTACATCCCCAGTCCTTTTTATATTTTAACTCAGGGCTTTACTAAATTGCCAAGGCTGACCTTGATTTTTACCATTCTCCTGCCTCAGCCTCCTGAGTACGTGGGTTTACAGGTGTGTAACACCATGCCTAGTTACGCTCATTTCTTTAAAGAAGAAGAGGGGGAAATAAAAATCTGTCACTGCAATAGTATCGCAGAATCTGTTTTGCTGTACAAGGAACCTTGTGATGGGGAATAATATTGATTTGGGGGAGAAAGGACACAGTGAATTACCCTAAGTGAACTTCACAGTCATGGTGGTTACATTATAAATGTTACTTAGAATGATTTCTTTTTAATTGATGTCCAGAGTATCCTAAACTGGGCATTGAGTGGAATCCAGTGTCCTGATGATCTAACGATACAAACTCTTGCCCTGTGCTCTTTTCCTGGCGCTATAGGGAACCTCATAGCACCAGAAGTATATTGAGTCAACAGAACACCCCTCAGATAAATTCCACCTTTATACTATAGGAGTATGATATGAAAGCCCATGATTGGTAGGAGTGAGGAAAGTTGGCTGCTAGGGGTTTTATTAATGGCTTTAAAAATTTTTTTTAAATGTTCTTTTCTCTCTCATGTTTGTTTTGGTACTGAGGATTGAACCACTGAACCACATCCTCAGACTTTTTTTTTTGTTTGTTTGTTTGTTTGTATGTATGTGATGCTGAGGATCAAACCCAGGCCTCACCTGTCCTAGGCAAGTGCTCTACCACTGAGCCATAATCCCAGCCCAGACCTTTATTTTTTTATTTTGAGGCAGGGCCTTGCTAACTCACTGTGGTTGGCCTCTAACTTGCAACCCTCCTACCTCAGTCTCCAGAGTCTCCGGGATTACAGGCATGTGCCACTGCTCTGGGTTTAAATGTACTTTTAAAACAAAATAAATTCACTTTGTAAATAATCATCAAGTTTGTGCTTTGTGTTTTTGTCAGTATATGATTTAATTTAAATGTTGCTTAAGAAATAAGTTTTGAGGCTGGGGTTGTGGCTCAGCGGTGGAGCACTCGCCTAGCATGTGGAGGCACTGGGTTTGATCCTCAGCACCACATAAAAATAAATAAATAAAATAATAAATAAATAAAGGTATTGTGTCCAACTACAACTAAAAAAAGAAATAAGTTTTGTCACCCCGAGGTAGAACTATTCCTTTGCATTTTTTTTTTTATTTTGTTGGGGGGAAAGGTACCAGACATTGAACTCGGAGGTACTTGACCGCTGAGCCACACCCCCAGCCCTATTTTGTATTATATTTAGAGACAGGGTCTCACTGAGTTGCTTAGTGCCTTGCTATTGCTGAGACTGGCTTTGAACTTTTGATGCTCCTGAGCTGCTGGGATTACAGGTGTGCACCACCGCGCCCAGCTATACTTTGCATTTTAGGCACATATCAAATATGAGAAGTGAAGTGATTTTTCACAAATAGTAACAGTTAATATAGACAGATTATTTTTTTCTTTTTAAGAAAAGAAAAAATAAAAGATGTGGTCTTTCTATGAGTCTCTCTATGACTGTATTTAGAAACGGGCCTCTAAAGAGGTGATCAAGTTAAAATGAGGCTGTTAGGGTGGCCCTAATCCAGTGGGACTGAAGTTTCCTCTTCTTATAAGAGGAAATTGGGACACACAAGAAATGCAGAGCTAGTACAAGCATAAAAAGACCACGTAAGGACACAGAAGGTGACCATTTGCAAACCACGGAGATTGATCTCAGGAGAGACCAAACCTGCTAACACTTTGATCTTGAACTTCTAGCCTCCGGAACTGTGAGAAAATAAATTTCAGTTGTTGCAGCCACCTTGTCTGCAGTACTGTGTTATGGTAGCCCTGTCAACCATATACCCGGGCTCTAGTACAGAAACTGATTTGAGGAGCTGCCTGCCATCTTGTAAGCCAGACATTGAAGAGATTTGTGGAAATGTAAAACAATACCACTCTCTAATTTGGTGGGGACAATGGAAATATAGTTTGTTCTCATAAAATACATTTTAAAAAATGTAAAATGGATGTTGTTTTTTAAATAAGTTCATAAAAAATTTTATTTTCAAGTACAGTAAACATCTATGTATCGATCAATATACAGAACGTGTGTGTGTGTGTGTGTGCGCGCGCGTGTGTGACACAAAGGTTCTTTGGGGGTCTTAGTAATGTCTGAATGTAAAGAGCTCCTGAGGCCAGGAAGGTTGAGAACCGCTGCACTATACCGTACTTCCCTCCAAATGGGATTGTGTTGTTTGTATTACTGTGGTTTAGAAGTGTCCCACAGGGGTCCGTGTGGTGAAGGATTCATCACCAGGCTGTGACACTGGGAGGTGGTAGAACCTTTAGGAGGTGGGTCCTCATGGGAGGAGGTGAGGTCATTGGAGGTTCCCTGGCTGCCTCTCATCTCTTTGCTTCCTGGCTGCTGTGGGGTGAATAGGCCTCCTGCTTCATGTTTGTGTCCTGCTCAACATACAGTGCCATGACAGGGCCAGAGCAGCAGGGCCAAGTGATCATGGCCTAAAACCCTAGGACAAATGGACTTGATCTTCTTAAAGGTTGATTGTTTCAGGCTCTTCTCTGCTTCCCGGCTGCCATGAGCCAATAGCTCTCCTCTGCGTGTCCTTCTGCCACGACGTTCCGCCGCACCTCAGGCCCAGAGTAACGGAGCCAACTGACCATGGATTGAAACCTGCAAATGTCTCCGTCAACAGCAAAGTCACTTAGGAATCCTGTGACTTCAAAGAGCCTGCTGTGCTTTTGTATTGTTGACCAACTTAAATGCATGATTTGATTCATGAAATAAAGAGTCATTTTGTTTGCCTGACTGGTCATGTGACTGCTGGGAGGCTTTACTCCCACAGGAGTCTAGAGTTCACCAAGAGATGACTTAGATGGTGTGGGCTAAGGCATGTGCATCACTATTACTAGTACTGCTACGATTATTAGGTACTGGGGTTTGAATCCAGGGGTGCACTACCACCGAACTACATCCCCAGTGCTTGTTAAATTTTCATTATGAGACAGTCTCACTAAGTTGCTGAGGTTGGCCCTGAACTTGTGATCCTCCTGCCTCAGATTCCTGAGTTGCTAGGATACTGGCAGCACCACCATAACTGGCTAGAGAAGTGTATTTTAAAACTTTGCCTCTACTCTGGATAAATCTGATGACTGGCCAGATTTTGGAAGTCTAACAGACTATTTTATAGCCTCCATGACAGACAGTATCCCCACATGAGGTTTCCACCAGAAAGGATGCTTCATAGCGAATCATAGGAGTATTCTAGAACAGCCCTGCAATAAGGGTTTCTTTTTTTCAGATTGAATCAACCTGTGTAATGTTACCTCTCACAGGAATTACGTGGTCTTGAAACTTCTCTGCCATACATTGATCTCTGTAATAGCACAGGTTCACTGGAGTGACAGTGCTGACAGCTTTGTCAACACACTTAAAAAGAAAAGCATCTTCTCCTGCATATAGAAACCTGTAGTAGACATGTCATAGTGTCTTAAAATGTCCTATATTTTAAGATATACATAGCAAAAACTATAGTTTATGAAAATTTTGTTCTTTAAATTTTAAGTAGGTTGTAACGGTGTCAATCATTACAATAAGTAATTCATTTATTCAGTCTTGTACTTTGTGCCCTGTACTATAATGGGAACTAAGGACATGTAGGTGCCTACTCTCATGAGGAAAATAGCAAAAAAGTAGACAAAATTGTAAAACAATTACTATGTGATAACTGCTGAGGAGGAAGATAACAATTACTGATCATCAGTCACTGATAGGAGAATATCAAAGAATCAGATACAAGAATGTGACGATTTCAGAGCATTCTCTATTTTGTTTGCCTGACTGGTCATGTTACTGCTGGGATGGATGTAGAGTGGCACATCAGGACAGCTCAAGGAGAAAAGAATCTTAAGTAGAATATAAACAGATCTTCCCTGACATTTTCAAAATCTTTTCAGCAAGAAGTTAATGAAACTATCAGATGGGCTTAGTTATGTGATTCTATTGTATTTGTAATTTACTTTCTGTTTGCCTTTGCTTTATCATTGTGTATTTATACCTCCTAAGTTATTTCTCAGCAACACTTTTTTTGGCAAAGTTCTTAAATAACTTATTTGACAAAAAATGCTGATTATCTCAAGTATTTTGTCACAGTAACACAAAGCTGACTAACAAAAAAAAATTTTTTTCAGTGCTACAGATTAAACCCAAGGACTTAACACATGCTAGAGAAATACTCTACCACTGACCTACTACATCTGTAGCCCCGAATACATGGTCTGCAATGAGCTTTTGTTATTCAGTAATGTGTAGTTGATTACATTGATTGTCAGGGTATACATATCTACATCATTATTTTAATGTTTGCACAATAGTCCCTTGTAGGTCTTTTTTTTTTTTTTAACAGTCCTTTGTAGGTATGTTTTTAACTAATCGATCCCAGAGTAATAGACATTGAATTGATTTCTAGGTTTAGCTATTATGAATAATTCTGGAGTGAATGTCTTTGTGCATGTATCTTTTTTTGGTGCTTGTGGTGTCATCTAGACATGGGACCAAATGGCTTTTAAGATATTGTTAAATTTGGGTTTCTTATTGAAAGAGTAAGATACCCTTCATTTTATATTGCTAACTATTCAAATGCAGACAGAAAGATGCATAAAATACATTTACCATTTAGCCAATACACCCACCAGTTCCTCATGTTTGGGGCCATTGGTTTGAAAAGGCTGAATTGCCAGTAATTTTCACATATATTAGGAAAAACTTTTCTTCTTTTTTATAAACTAAAATTATTGGCCATTTTTTTACAGCCCTTATAGCCAATCTGGAAATTTGGATTCTGCCTTTTAAATAGCTTTACCTTTGGCCAGCTAATGATCTTGGGCTGTGGTTTTTTGCTAATACTGACCCAGCTTGAAGGTGTGGGGGAAGACAGGTTCCCTGGAGAAGCTGCTTAGGAGTGTGGAAAACATTCTCATCTTAACGGGTCTGGACACAGCTCTGGTCTTGTTGATGGGCATCTTATCAACACCTCACCAAACTTTTTTTTTTTTTTTTGAGTGTCTCTGTGTGTATGGTGGGGAGCAGAGGACTGGGGATTGAGCCTAGGGCCTCGCCCATACTATTCAAGTGTTCTAGTACTCAGCTATGTCTCCAGCCCTTTTTATATTTTGAGACAGGATTTCACTAAGTTGCCCAGGCTGGCCTTGAACTTTCAATCTTCCTGCTTCAGCTTCCTGATGTGTGCCACAGTGCCCAGCACCCAAACTCTAATAGGCAACTCTGGTAACTCTAGCAGATAGGGGCTTTCTAAAATGATACCAGAGCTATGGCATCACTGCCTTAGAGATACGTAGTTAGCTTTGCTAAAAGGTTAGGGTTGAAAAAGATGGCAAATTTTGATAAATCTTCAAAACTATGGGGACATCAGGGCCCTCCAACCTGAAAGAACTTACTTTTTAAATGTCCCATTATGCCCACTTAGTATGTCACAGTAATCTTATGACATTAGTGGTATTAACATTAGTTATAGATAGAAAATGGGATCCTTGCTGGGCACTGCATCACATGCTTATAATCCCAGTCACTCAGGAGGCTGAGGCAGAAGGATTACAAGTTCGGGTCCAACCTCAGCAACTTAGCGGGACCCTGTCCCAAAACAAACAAAAAGGGCTGAGAATGTAGCTCAGAGGTAAAGTGCTCCTGGGTCCAAACCCCAGTATACCCCCACCTCCTGCCCCTGCCAAAGAGAAAATGGGATTCTCCTACCTCCCCCAGGCTATGTGAAAATAAGCTGTATTATTCTACTACACAGCACAACAGCCACCCATCTATTGTGAGATGAAGACATCGGTGGCCAGGACCTGCTGCAACTCCACCACTAGATCCACTTGCAAAGGAAACAAGAATACACGGAAAGGGAGCTATTGTTTTCTTTTTCCCCAAGGGAACCCCAACCCCAACCACTGAAACATTAAAAGTTCCCAAACAGGCAGGACTCTGAGTGACTATAAACCTTGTAACCTGTTTTTTCCTTCTGATTAAAATCGTGTTTTTCATTGCCTTTGATTTTTTAAGATCACAGCAGCCAAGTCTTTTATGAAAACACAATCCAGGGCTTGGGTCCCAAAAGTTCAATATTTTTTGTCCTGTCCGATTATCTGTTTCCTCTGCAATTCATTGTTAATGTAAACCTTACCTTCATTTCTGCTCTGATCCTGGGACTCTGCCCAGCCTCCGGCCTTCCCAGCTGGTATGTGAGCACATTTCTATGAGCAATGAGGAGGGTCACAGTTTTAACAACAACAACAAAAAACCCCTAAAACCTCCAACACAACCAGCCACCCCCATCTTATCTCCTTCCCTATTGGCTTATTACAATGAAGAAAAGTCAAAACCACAAGCAAATGTGCCTTTTCCAGATTTGCAGCCTCAAGGCAGATGAAATGACCAGACATTTGCCTTTTAGGGTTGCCCTAAGAAGAGCTAACAAAAGGGTAACAGACCCTACACAGCTGCTTGGGGAGGAGGACATCTGCCCGTTTCACCAGCAATTCAGTGCCCAGGCCTTGCCTTGAAAAGAGCAGGAGGGGTTAGGCAGCAATAGTTCTGAGGCAGCCAGTTGTTATATGGCTTTTGTCTTAAGGAAGCCACCCATTACGGTAGAGCCATAACTCGCAGGAAGCCAGCTGTCAGGGCTGTGGCGCAGGTCCCTCAGGGTGGGAGGCAGGGGTAGGAAAAACAGTCTGTGGCCAAATTCCCTTTTAGACACCTGAGCCTGGCTGGGTTTGTAACCGGAGAGTTTTGCGTCTTTTCCCCAACCCCATCTTCCCTGGGGAGATCCCGGGGCCCTTCTCTCCACCCTTGGGGAGACTGCAGGGACATTTCGGGGTTCTGCTTCCTTGGTCTGCAACTCCCTGAGCGCTTGGGCTGCGCTGCGGCTGGCTGGCGATGGGCGCTCTGATCCTGCGCTCGCTTTGAAATCTACCCCCTCCTTTTTTTTTTTCCCCCCAAGCCAGGTATGATGATGTCAAACGTGATGCCGATGCTACAGTTACAGACACGGCCCCTGCTGGCGCAGCCTCTCTGATTCTCTCTCCCTCCGCGTCCGGCGCTGGGCTTTTTCAGACAAGTGCATCTTCTAACCAGGTCACATTTCAGCCGCGACCCACCCTCCGTCAGTCACCAGAGTCAGACCGCAGGAGGAGGGCTGAGGACAGCAGCATTTCCTTCGCCAACAACGGGGTGGAGGGAAGGACGTTTAAATCCTGCAAAAGTCAAGACCCCCCCAAGACCAACCCAGACCACGATGCGCGCCCCGAGCTGCGGGCGACTGGCGCTGCCGCTGCTGCTGCTCGCCGCAGCCGCTCTGGCCGAAGGCGACGCCAAAGGGCTCAAGGAGGGCGAGACCCCCGGCAATTTCATGGAGGACGAGCAATGGCTGTCGTCCATCTCTCAGTACAGCGGCAAGATCAAGCACTGGAACCGCTTCCGAGACGTAAGTTCGCCGGGCTCCGCGAGCCGAGGGCTCGGGCTGAGGTCTGGGGAGCGAGCTTCGGAGTGGAGACCCCCGCGCGGAAAGCGCAGGAGCGGTCTCTGCGCGTCGGAGCCCCAGGCTCCCGCAGCCCCGCGGGCTAATCACGGCGAGAGTAAACAGCACCCAGAAAGTCCCAGCCCGGGCCCCCTCCCGGGTCCCCGCGGGCAGCGGCCTTGGGACCCCCAGTCTCGCACCCACTAGAGCAAGTCCCAGGCGAGGAGACGCTCCGGGTGCGCGCGCTCCAGACGGGGTCTCCCCGCAGGCCGGGCGTGGAGATGGGGTGTGGGGTGTGAGGACTGGGGCCCCGGCTGCTGTGGGCCCGACCGCCCTCTCCGTCCTGTGAGCGGTCCCCGGGCCTACCCCAGCCCGGTGGGTGCGGCGGGCCCCACATACGGGGCACTGCAGAAGGCACAGGTCTGGGTGGGGCTGGCGGGGAAGGTAGCGCCTTACAGCGTGGGTGCCCACTGTTCCCACCTTGGGCTTTGTGGGAGGGGGACAGAAGGGGCAGAGACCGTGGCCTTGAGTTGGGGGGTTCAAGCAACGCTCATAAGGTGAGATGGTAAAAGGTGTGTCCGTAATGGAGGGCAGGTGACAGCAGTGAAAATGTCCGAGGCTACCTCTGGGTGGCTGCCAGATCCGATTCTGGGGTCCCCAAGCGGAGAGGCACTCTTACCAACGGAGGCTCATTTTCCTGGATCAACCTGGGGGCGGGGGCCACCCAGGGCAGGGGGAGGGCTCCCAACCCGAGGGAAGAGTCTGTGGCGGGGGGGGGGGGGACTGAGAAGCAGAGGGGAGAGTCCAGAAGCTGGGTCTAGGGGCCCTGGCGGACGCCCGTCCAAACCCCGGCTTAACCTTGAGCCGAACTTTGCGGGGTGGGGGGCGGGGAGGCGGGAGGCGGCTGCGGACTAGTCGGTGTCGCTGCAGCACTTTGTTTACCGGCACCTGTAGATCGGAGGGGAAATCGGAGGCGGCATTCCCAGAGGGGCCGCGCCTGCCTCCGGCCTGGCGGGGTGGGGTGGGCAGGGGTGAGAGAAGGAGGGTGTGGCCGGCTCCTGAGAACCGTGGGGGGCAAGGTGGGGGATGGGCCGGATGCGCCCGAGGAGATGCAGCTGGTCCCAGTGACCAGGCGCTAGCTGACGCCCGGACCCTAGAAAGCCTCTTCTAGGACCCCTATTCCCCATTTTTACTTCTCGGGATTGCCTAGATTCTATCTTCAGAGCCACTTAGTACAACACAGGCCACACCTGACCTTCCTCATTTTCTCCTAAACTGCGTGCATCCACAAGTTCCTTAGAAAATTTTTTAAAAACATGCACCATGCATATTCTCTCCAGCCACATGATGGGAAAAGGCAGAGATACGGATCTTTTTGTTATCCTGAGACCAGTGACTGTTACTCCCCAAAGTCAGACCGGCGGGTTGTAATTCACAAAGGAAAGGAGGAACCACAGGCAGCCAGGTTTCAAGGCTGAGGTGCTTGGCCCCCGGAGGGGACTGTTGGTCCCCAGTGTTTGCCCACCAGGGTTGGTCCAGCCCGGGAGTCTAGAGCCCCAGCAAAACCTTCTCCAGGCACCTGCTGGCCCAGCCCAGATTAGCCGCAGTCTCCTGCGGCTGCCTGGGCAGCAGCCCTGGGGCCCAGCAGTGAGGGGGTGGCAGCAGGCTGGCCCATCCGGAATCCATGTGTCACTGGTCTCGGCCTCCCTCGGACTGCTGGCTGTTTGATCTGCCGAAATGGGACTAGTGAAGGTCAGAGGGAAAAGAAATGCTTAATCAAAACAGTGAAGGTTAAAAAATAAAAGATTCTTTCTACTTCCCTTTCTCCACCTGCTTCCAGTAGCCAGTGGGTGAGAATAAATGACGGACTGCTTGACCCCCCCCTCCCCAGCACAGGGTTGCCCAACCTGTCTCCCTGTATCGGTGCCAACCGTTTCCCCTTCCTCCTATGCTCATCAGAGGAAAGGCACCCCATTTGAAATTCTGCAGGTACTACCCCCATAGGATTCATGGAAAGCTTTGGGGCATATATTGATGGAGGGGGAGGGGGCCTCCAGCTTTAGTAGGGCTGATTTCCTCCAAAACCCCATTTAAGGTAGCCCTGGCTGCAGAAGGACAGGGTCAGGAGAGAAGTAGGACAAAGACTAGGTAGGAGGGCCTAGCCATGGGGGTCTGTTGGCAGCTTCTGCAGAAAGGCAAGAAGGAGGCTGCTAGCAGAGCCAGGGCATTGCATAACTCTAGTGGTGCCAGAGTGTGAATGGTGCCCCCTGGAGTTGTGCAGTGCACAGACTGTAAACAGGAACTCTGCCAGCACTACAAACACTTCTTATCCTTCCTTTGCCAGTAAAGATTCTGCCTCCCATCCTTACAGCTAAGGGTCCTCCAGCAGGGCACAGTAGCATCAATCTTTATACACATTTTCAGCAGGCAGCTCTCTCCCTACAGGAAAGAAAGGAATTTCTTTTGAATCCCTAAGGAGTTGCCAGGTTGAGCTTGAACCCATCACACAATGGCTCAAGGTCTTCTAGTTTGCCCAGGTGGGAAGGAGGCAAGCAGGAGGAGGATCCGATTTCTCAGGGAATGGGGTTGAGGGAATCAATGGCGGGGTGAGGGAAAAATATCTTTATAAATGGTGTTGAGAACTGAGTGTATGATTGAAGGGGTCAGGAGAACAGAGAAGAGGAAGAACACTTGGGAGTGGCTCCAATTTGGCCTTGGTCGGAGCTGGGTAGGAGGTGTTCAGTTTAGCATTCTTTCTTTGAGCACTAGGATTATAGGGGAGGCAGGATTTGCCAGCTGAGTAATCCTCCCCTCCAGTGGGCACATCTAATGCCCAGTGTCCTGATGCCAGGGAGGAGGACATTCATGTTCAAGGAGATGGGGAGGCTCCCAGGCCACAAATCTGGCTGTGCCCTGCCCTGAGAAGTCTTGAACTTTTCTAAGCCCTGCTCTCTAGTGCTCTTATCTCCAAGTTCACTCCCTGCAAAACTGGGTGGGACTTTACCGCAAGTCTTTGGAACAAAACACTCAGGACGTAGATGAGGTGAACACGCGAGAAGAGATGGCCCATTACACAGCAGGCTCCCCAGAGCTTGGTGAGGAAGAACTGACTGTTCTCTTTCTCCCTGGCTCTTCTCTACCTTGTACTCCACTTCCATAAAATTTTAATTTATTTGCAAGTGTCTGGCATAGTGCTTGGCACCCAGAGGCACACAGTTAATACATGTCCCATTGCCAACTACAATGAGCATGGCATCTTGCTGTCCCTGCCATGGGCTCTTTATATTCGTTGTCTCCTGTGGGATGGTTATTGTTCCTTTATGGTTTACCCATGTTATGGTAGAGGAAATTGAGAACCAGAAAAATTGATAATTTATCCAAGGGACAAATAGCTAGGAAGTGGGGGACCTGGGATTTGAACTCAGGTCATCTATTTCGGCTTTGCTTTTTCAGGATACACTGGGACTAATCCTTAGTGACTACGAGAAGGAAGGGTCCACCCTGAAGAGCAAAGCCTCATGTCCTATCAGGATGCCCCGGGCAGGAGCAGACCTCCTTGGAAGGTGGACCAAAGCCTCCCTGTCTCTTGCAGCCCATCACCGGCATGTCCCCACCAGGCCTAGCAACAGCCCAAAGGCAGCTGTCCACTCAGCAGGATGCAGGGTGCAGTGTGCTGGGACAGCCTGGCTTAGGTTCAGGATGCCAGGCCTGTCACATCACCCTTCTGAGTTTCATGGTTCCATAGTGAAAGAATGTGTACATGTGGAGGCAGCCTCTGCAAGGGCCTGGGGCATCCGTTTCAGGAAATACCCTTCCCCATAGAGAAACCACCAGGTGGATCATCATAGTCTCTGGAACTGGCCTACACTAGGCCCCAGTCTCCATGCGAAGGACATTCATGTCCACTAACTCCCTCATTCATGGTAGATCTGAGCGCCTCCCGCATGTCAGGGACTCCACTGTGACCCTGGGCATTGACTCAGGGGTGTTATTATCTGCCAGCTGCATGATTCTCCTGTTTTGTTTGTTTTGGGGTGCTGGGGATTGAACCCAGGGGCGCTCTATCACTGAGCAACACAACACCCCCAGCCCCCTTTTATTTATTTGTGTGATCCTGTAGCTGTGCTACATCCCCAGCTCTTCTTTTAAATTCTGAGACAGGGTCTCACTAAGTTTGTCCAGTCTGACCTCGAACTTGTGATCCTCCTGCCTCAGCCTCCAGAGCAGCTGGGATTACAGGTGTGCATGACCACACCAGGCTGACTTTCCTGTTTTTCTGAGCACGAAGTAGGCCCATGGGGAGTATGAGTCACACAGGGGCTCCTGGAGAGTTCCCCTCCCTCCCTCTGACCCCCCACACCTGAACCCATACAAGTGTGGGGAGGAGCTGCACAGATGTTTGTGGGGAGTGTGGGTGTGCAAAAAGAACCCAAAACTGGGTCAGCAGGGATTCTGCAATAGGGCTTAGGGATGGGGGGTGGGTCCTTCCCTGGCCTCCCCTTGGTTTCTAAGTCCTCTCCCCCTGGAGGAGTGGCATCTCCAGGCATAATGAGACACTCTTGAAGGCCCAGTGGGACATGGAGCCTGGGAGGAGAGGGAGAGCCGCTGCCTGGAGGGGCTGTTGTGTGCTGTGTGCCCTCTGGTCTTCCAGGTGTCTGAAGAAGGTAGAACGCTGACACCACCCCATTCTCCAGGAGGTCAGAGCTGACTGAGGTGCAGGAGAGGTCTGTCCTACCCCAAGCCCCAAGTCCCAGGGGCGGTGCACTGCTCCTCTTCCTAGTGAGAGGACAGACCAGCTGTGTGACTTTTTGACAGGCACTCTGCCTCTCTGGGCCTTGATTTTCTCATTGGTGTAATGGCAGGCTTAAGAAAATGATCCACAGAGTCCTCAGCAATCTGTGATTCTGTGAAGATGGCACAAGGGCCTGTCCAGAGTCCCTCCACCTGCAGAAATGTCCTACCTGTCACCACTACAAGCTAGGCTGTAAGTCTTTGGATTCAAGGAAGAGATTTTCTTCAAGAAAGAGAAAGGATCTGTGACTAGGTTGGGGTCAGCTGTGCATTGACGACAGACTGGGACATCTGAGAAATGGGGCCTTCTGTTATCTCAGGGCAAACTCCAGCCGGATGAGCCTACCAGCCATCTCAGTCACTTTGGGCCGGCTGTAACAGTGTGTCACAGAAGGGGTGCCTGAAATGACAGAAATATCTTCCTTTTCATTCCAGAGGCAGGGAAGTTCAAGATCAAGGCATTGTCACATTCAGTGGCGGCTAAGGGCCACCTTATCATTCATGGAGTCTTTTTACCAGGTCCTCATGGTGACAGAGAGAAGGAGCTCTGGTCTCTTTTCGTGTAGGGACACTGATCCATCATGGGGGCTCTGTCTTCATGACCTCCACTAACCCTAATCACCACCGGGAGGCCCCAGGACCATCCTACAGGGGCGTGGAGTTCCGTATGAACCTGGGCTGGCAACACTGAGTCCAGAACCGAGCCGCATGGGTCTGGTTAGACCCGGGGACAGGGACGATGAGCACCCAGGCCTCGGCCTAGGTAGACTTCAGACACAGCCCGTCCAGCCTTGGCCAGCAGAGTGGGGCCCCGCTGTGGCTCTTGAGGTGGGGCAGCTCTGACCCCTAAGCACCCTGTCAGTTGCAGGTCCAGCCCCTCCTGGGGTCCGCAGCACTTACTGGCCACCAGCTGATTTGGCACTGGCGATGCCGCCTCGGGGCACTGACACTGCAGGCTGGATCTCAGGAGTCCTCCTGCTGGTGTTTGCAGTGTGTGTTTGTCACTTCTCTCCTGTCCTAAGCCCCTGAGGGTGGGTCTGAGAATAGACTTCATGGTGTGCCTTCCCACCTGTCCCCAGAGCGTCCCCGGATGTTTGTGACCACAGTGGGCGCTCCTAGAATGTGAGAGGGGGGAGGGCTTCCTTTCCACTGTCCCCAGAAGTTCCCCCTCCTCTCTGGGGAGCAGCCCTGTGGTTCAGGCAGTGAGGGAAAAGGGGGGCTGATTATTTGGGGGATCTTCTTTCTGGTCCCCAGAACCCGGACCCTGCCTTCCAGTGATTCATTTGTAGGACAGGTTGGAATGAAGGCGGGAGGGAAGATGGTCCCCCAGCCTCTGTCCTTCAGGCCCCTGTGCCTGTGACACCTGTCCCCAATTTCATGGGACAGCTCACAGTGCCCCCCACCTTAGAGTTCCCACAGAGCCGGGCAGCCACCCATGAGACCTGTGGGGGGTGAGCACCCGGCTGCCCTGAGGGAGAATAGTGTCCCCAGGACAAGGCATCTTTATCCCTCCTGCTGTATCCCCAGTACCCACAGAGAGGTTGAGGCTGTCTCAGCACCAAGGCAGGCTCGGCCTGGCCAGTGGCTCACCTCTGCTTGGGGACAAACTCCTGGCCCTTCCCTGACTCCTGGTTCCCTGGCACGGGTCAGAGGATGGGAAGAGGGTGAAGTTGTTCAAGCACCTTTTCCACTCAAAGCTCTCAGCTTGGAAGAACTGGGGAGCCTCAGCAGCCCTCAGCACTCACCCCCACATCTTAACCCACGAACAAAGAGGCCCCAGGACGGGCAGGAGCCTGGGACACCGCCTCCTCTCGTGGCCTGATGTTCTTCCACTGCATCGTGCCCCTGTTTCCTCAGCTCCCGTCTTTGCAGTCTTCCTCGGGGATC
Source organism: Marmota marmota marmota (assembly GCF_001458135.2). NCBI lineage: Eukaryota > Metazoa > Chordata > Mammalia > Rodentia > Sciuridae > Marmota > Marmota marmota. The sequence goes on from NW_025999862.1 coordinate 1,371,406, forward strand.
TCTGGGATTGAAATGCTGACCCTCCCCCATGTGCCAGAAAGGAAACTGAGGCCCGAGGTGCTCAGAATAGAACCCAGGCCCTTTCGCATCTCGCTCCTTGTTCTCTGTCCTTCCCCCACCCACCCCGTACCAGGGATTGAACCCAGGGTGCTTAACCACTGAGCAGCTTCCCCATCCCTTTTTAAATATTTTATTTAGAGACAGGGTCTCACTGAGTTGCTTAGGGCCTTGCTAAGTTGCTGAGGCTGGCTTTGAACTTGTGATCCTCCTGCCTCAGCCTCCCGAGCTGCTGGGGTCACAGGCATGTGCCATTGCTTCAGCTCCTCTGAACTTCATAGTCTGCAGGGGCTACCAAAGATTGGGGTAGTGCCACTGGAGTTGCAGGGAGGTCAGGCCCTGGCGTCAGGTGGGTGTTGGCGTGGGCATACCTGAGCCCAGGCCAGGCTCCTGGCGTGCAGGGAGTGATGATAAGCACATTTTTGCCCTCCAAGGAAATTCCTCTGAGGGGAGAAGAGGTGGGAGGCAGGAGTCTCCCAGATGCCGGTCGGTCTCCTTCTGTTTGTCCAGCCTCATGCACACCCTGGGCGGCCCCTTCTGGGAGAGGAGCAGGTATTTAGTGACTGCCTCTTCCCAGCCTGCCCAGCTGCCTCTTCCCCCACACAAGGGGCACTGTCTCCTCAAGGGGCCTTCTGTGGCCTGAGATGGGATGCCAGGCCTCAGCTGAGAACTCCGCCGGCCCCCACTTCACTCCTCCAGCTCCTTTCTGGGTCCCTCTTTGTTCCTTTGTGGTTGTTTCCAGAGAAGGGCAGGAGGAGGCTGGAGCACACGTTTCCTCCACCCGGGGCTCCATCACAGGCTCTCAGGTGTTGGGTGAGGCCCACTTCCACATTTAGAGATTCTTGCTATTAAAGAAAATGAAGAAATGCCATAATGGGGTTAGGAAAAGTGTGGTTTATTGAAATCTCCAAGGAACTTCTTTCAGTTCCGTCAATGTGCTCCAGAAGACAATGGCAGAGTCTATATTTGAGGCCCCTGGTGACCCTGAGACCCTCCAGGGCCTCTTGCCCTCCCCTGCTCCTCGGCTCTCACCATGTGATGCAGGGGGTCCGTGGCCCTGGTTTATGTCTTTGAAGTGCAGAGTTTGAGAAGGCTGTCTCAGACATGTCCCTCCACCTGGGTGCCTTGCTGTGCCGAGAGGATGGCAAGGGACCATCCCCATTTTATAGACAAGGAAGAGGAGTCTGCCCAGGCCACATGACTCTTCCTGACAGCCAGTGGCAATGCCGAGTGGGAATCAGCACCTGACTCCCTGCTGGGGGCTGGAGTCTCCTCCACACGCTGCTGTGGAAGGGCAGGTGGCGATTTGCCGGGAGTGTAAGCCAAGGTCTGGGGGAGCCGGTCCCTCCTTTGCTTGGTCTGCTGCGTGTCCCCTCCCCCAGCAGATGGGCAGCCTGGGAGAGACTGGGTTAATTCAAGCTGCGAAGTGAGCGGGTGATTTGGGTGCTAATTAAAATGACAGGAAGTAAACAGCCTCAGAAACACCCAGCATGCGCCCCCTAAGCCCGCTAGGCCTGCGCACTCCCCATCTCTCCTCCAGCTTGGCGCAGTGGGCTCGTCTCCATGGCAACTGAGCCGAGCTGCAGAGATCAAAGCAGGAGATGGGTTAGCTCCAAACCAGCTGAACCAGGGGCGGGTGAAGGGATTTCTGGAAAGAACCTGGGGAAGGGAGGCCCCTGGCGTCCTCCCCCTCCACATCCAGTCCCTCCTCTGCTGGCTGTGGACTCCTTATCTTGGGGCTAAAGCAGAGCTGATGTGGTAGGAAAAGTCTCCCATGGGTTGGGATCGGGCTTCCTAGTTCCATCCCTGGACTGAGATGTTCTTCATCAGCTAATATTTATAGAGCTCTGGTTAGGGCCATGATTCTGGAGTCATAGTTCTGGATGCCAGTATTATTCTACTGTGCAATTGCTGTGTAATCCTTCACAGGTCACTTAACCTCTCTGAGGTTAATTTTGTCAAGCGAGAAATGGGAATAATAATGTTAAGTCTCTCTTAGGGTTTCTGTGAAGAGTAAACAAGTCAAATGAAACTGAACATACTGATATATATGCCCAACTGGAAGAGTGGCATTGAATTAGTGACAAGTATATAGCAAACTAGGCAAATGAAACAAGGAGGCAATTATAAATTCTATGGAAAACAAAAAGGGAATTGGCACCTAAATTAGGCGAGATCAAACCCAAGTGACATTTCCAGTGGTCACTAGAGGAAGAGTAGACTTCTTCAAGTCACAATCAGCCAGAGGATAACTAGAGGTAGGGTAGGGTTAGGGAAGATGATGCCCAAGCTGGGTTTTGGAAGTTGACTTCAAGTTCCGGGGCCGGGTGTGAACACACATTCCAGATGGAGAAAGCGGCTGGTGAACGTCTGGCCTGCGGAAACATCCTGTGCATGGACATGGGACCCAGGTAGCCAGGAACATGTGAAAAGATGGGGCTTCTTCTGTAGGTAACAGGAAACCAGGGAAGGGCTTTTGACATCTAACATTTATTATATTTTTTCCCTTCATTATAAAGAAATTCATGGTAGAAATCTTGAATTGCAGACTGTCAATCATTTTGATACTAATCTTTTTTTAAAATCTTTTATTCTAATTTGTTATATATGACAGCAGAATGCATTACAATTTATACTACATATATAGAGCACACTTTTTCATATCTCTGGTTGTATACAAAGTAACAATTATCTTCATTTATTTTTTATGTGGTGCTGAGGATTGAACCCAGTGCCTCATGCATGAGAGAAAGGCGCTCTGCCACTGAGCTACAGCCGCAGCCCCTAGTCTTCTTCACCTACCCATTTCGTTCTCCCCTCCCTCCCAAATGAGAACAAACTGCCTGTTCAGTGAAGGGGACACATGATCAGAATTGCATTCTAGAATCACCTCTGTAGTGGGGCTGCAGTGGTGTGGACGTAGCATGCGCCCATCCAATTGAGGCCAGCAGGGGGCGCTGCAGTAACACAAGTGCTGCCGTCTGGTGGGCCAGGGCTGCAGAGAGGTAGCAGAGAGCTAGGAGCAGTGGGGGGGGCCTTGGGAGGAAAGGGCTGGGCATTGTTCAGCTTGGAGAGGGTGCTGTGACTTGCTACAAAGGAAGAGACCTGATTGGAATCAGGAGACTGGATTCCAGGGATTAAGTATTTGTTCCGTGAGAGGCACCATTGGAAGGAAGAACCGCTGGGCTGCTCTTTTCATCCCTGAGACCCCCTTAGAGGTGAAGAAGCCAGAGCACACAGGCAAAGTATCAGGCGCAAGATGCCTAGCTGGTGGGGGCCGGGGGTGGACTTGGGCACTGGCCAGGGAGGGTCCTTACTCTGCCTACTTGGAACAAGCATGGAAGCTTGATCAGAGCCAGTCCACCCGTGACCATCCAGGGTCTCAGGTGGCCCTTGGACACTGGAAAGTTGAAAAAGCTCCTTCTATGATTTTAAGGGACAGTTTTTCCTAAGGCCCACCTGGTCCAGGGGAGGAAACTAAGCCTGTGTGGGGAAGTGGCCTGCCCAGGTCAACAGATCAGGATGGAGCAGACTCTGGTGCACAGCCCTCTACACCATGCCCTCAGTGTGCGACGCTGCTCCTAGTACACACAGGTGGCATGGGGATGGGGAGACCTAGCTCAGCTTGGCACTTCACCTCTCTTGTGACCCCTGACTGGTTTCTTTGCCTCTCTGTGCCTCTGTTTCTGATTTTTTATGATAGTGATGCAAAATGCTTGGAGAGGAATTACTTTAAAAGCACCATTTGATAAAAACCAGCATGCACTTATACATTCCAGAAGTTTCTTCCACCTGTCTGCTCTGTGGTCCTAGGTGGCTGTGCTCACCGGTAAAATGGGCAGGCTCCCCAGATGGATCTTGGTCCATTTCCCCTCTGGTCTGACCCTTTCCCCAGAGGACTGTGGAGGGATTCTTTCAAATCCTTTTCTGTCAGGTGAGGACAGATGGGCAGCAGAGCTAGAGAAGTGCTCAGCCTCCTGCCCCTGAGAAGACCTGGGGCCCTCATTAGACCATTTCTTTTCTTTTTTCCTTTCTTTCTTTTCTCTTTTTGTAGTACTGTGAGCTCCATCCAGGGTGCTCTTCCACGGAGCTACATGCCCAGTCCTTTTTATTTTGAGACAGGGTTCACTAAATGACCCAGGCTGGCCTTGAACTTGTGATCCTTCTGCTCAGCCTCCGGAGGGGCTGAGACTAGAGGCGGCACCGCTGTGCACTCAGCTTTATTGAACCATTTCTCACAACTGCTAATGAGCCCATTTGGGTGCCATAAATAGACACTGCTGCACCGAAAGGCACCATTCACACTTGCCAACAAACACCTCTTTCTCAGCTTATAGAAAGAGCCGGCCCCACCTGACCTCAGGGGGCCCTCAGAGTGTCCCTTGGCTTTGCCCCAGATTGGCCACTCCCGTGTGGCCCACAGGACGTCCTCATCACCCCTCCCCGCAGGACCTCTGCAGGGAGTGACTCCCTCTGGTCTCTGCTCTCCCTTGGTGGCCTCTCTTTCCCCACTTTTCAGGGGCCCCTCATCTTTCTTCTCTTTTCCCCACCTGGATCTGTGGTCTCTGTTGCTGTCATAGCACTTTGATTTGTGGGTGCTTCCTGGACCCAGGCACCATCTGCTTTAGTCTCAGGGCAGGGCCAGGAGGTAGGTGCTGAGCTCCTGCAGGCCTGGAGCTCGGCTGGCAAGGGGCAGCCAGGACCCAGAGCCTCCTCTCCTCAGCCCTCCGACCGGCCGCTTCCAGTACCCTGGGAGTGAGGGTCCTGGGATTCAGAACTCCCGGCCTCCCTCCAGGCCCCCTGCCTCAGTGGAGCAAAGGGCTTAGCTGGACCTGAGGACAGGGCTGGGTGCAAGAGGCCACCCGCAAGCTGGACCAGGGGGAGTCCTGGCTGGCTGCTGGAGGCATGGTGGTCTGCTGGGTCCCTCCTTCCCTCCTTCTCTTTTTCCTTTCTCTCCCTTTCCCCTACTCCCTGTCTCTCCCTTCTCTCCCCCTTCCTGTCTGTCCTCACCTCTTCCTGTCTCTTTCTCAGCACTGAGGATTGAACCCAGAGGTGCTCTACCACCAAACTGCATTCCCAGCCCTTTTTATTTGGGTTCAGGGTTTTGCTGCCTTGCGCAGGCTGATCCCAAACCTTCCATCCTCCTGCCTCCGCCCCACGAGTTGCAGGGATTATGGGTGTATGTCACCGCTCCTGGCAGAGCTGCTGGTGTCTTAGAGGTCCTATTCCAGCCTTGCTGTCCCCTGAATTTCTAATCAGAAATCTTTGGTCTTGACCTTTGAGAACCCACTTTGAACTAAGTCTCAGATTCTGCCCGTGCCCTGACTGGGGTTGAAGGCGGCAAGGCTACGCTGGCAGGCTCCAAGGCCCTCAGCTGGGCCCCAGGCACTGGAGGAGCCAAAGGCCCGTCCCCTCCTTTAGGTCTGGGGCAGGTGACTTAGGGGCACACACCTTGGTGGTTGAAGGGAGCCAACACACCTGCCTCCCAGGCCCAGCCATTTTCCCTGTCTTCTTTATAACCCCATCCCCTCCTCCTTCCCATAGAAGGATGGGAGCAAATAGAAGGGACCCCAACTTTTACCCCTTCTTGTTATTTTTTTCCCCCAACATTGGGGATTGGACCCATAAGCCATCGATCTCTGAGATACTTCCCCAGCCCTTTTATTTTGAGACGGGATCTCTCTAAGTTGCTGAGGCTGGCCTCCGACGGATGCCCTCCTGCCTCAGCCTCCCACGCAGCTGTGATCACAGACGGCTGTGATGCACTGTGCCTGGCTTGCAATCCTTGACTTCCCATTCTCATAAACTCCGGCCTCAGCCAGTTGGCCACGGAGGGCCTCTGTTTCCAGTCTGTAGTGGGGTGGGCACCAGATGAAGAGGACCCCTTCACCCTGTGCTGCTCCCGGACAAGAAAGGCTGGACCTGAACTGGCTCTCTGTGACCTGAGCCAATGGGGGACATTGTGCCTACTGCCGTGGAAGTTTGCCAGGGGCTTCTCGGGGCTCAGCACAAGCCCTGGCAATTGAGCCCACAGGGGTGCCCAGGAAGCCCCTCCTGGGTCTTCCTCCTGCCTGCTTCTGGGCCCGAGGGCCACAGGACACTTGCTGCTTGGTCACGTTGAGGGGGCCAGGGGCGGGCAAAGTGAAGGGGCAGGGGGAAGGCAAAGGTGAGTCAGAGGAGAGAGAGAGGGAGAAACAGAGAGCGCGTGGACCCTCAGGGAGAGGTCACTCAGTGGCTCCCGGGCCCTCCCCTCCCCCACTGCCCTCCCCTTACTGTGGAAGAGGCAGGAAGGCTGAGCCCGAGGGAGGGCTGGGCTCCCAAGTGTGAAAACTGGAGGCTGCTCACAGAAGTTCATTTCTGGATGGAAACCATCTGGCACTGGGTGGGCCGCCTCAGTGCCCTTCTTCTCACGTGCTGTGTACTTGTGGCTTCTGCGCATGTTCACGCAAATGAAGACGTGTAAATACACACGCCTGTGCACACATGACACATGCCCGTGGACGTGCAGGTGTGTACCTAGGCCCATGCGAACGCACACACATTCTCAGAAGCACACACTCAGGGGCACAACTGTACCCAATGCAGCTACCTGGGTGGGGACAATTGCCGATGGGCTCTGGCCGCGCTGACCTTTGCGCCAGACGCCCTCACTCCTGCCCATCCTGATGCTCGCTGGCTTCCAGGGGTGCTTGGGAAGCACCTTGGGCTTCCAAAACCCCCGTGGGCATTCCCGGTCACTGCTCCCAGGTTCCCTCTGGTGTCAGAGCCCATGCCGGCTCCTCTCGGGTGTGACAGCTCAGTGTCTGGTCCCTACCCACCCCAACCCTGCAGTATGGCCTCTGTCCCCTCTACTGCACATCTCTGACGGGGATGGGGTGGGACTCAGGATGAGGAGGCGTGCCGGCTCCCTGGCCTTCCCACCAGCTCGAGTACACACATGACCAGCCCCGGGCAGGTGTCAGGTCATTTTCTGGTCTCTCCTGCACACAAAGTGGGCTGATGAGGTGACCTCAGATGGGCTATTCAGGTTCCTCTGACTTGAAGTGGGGCCATGATAAATAGGGAAGCTGTTGTCAGTGTGCCGCCTGAGGCCATCGGGGAAGGAAGGGACCTTGAGTGAGAAAGAGTCCCTTGCACCCGGGGTGGGGGTGGGGGGAGGGCGGGTTCTTCCCACCCCACTCACAGGGTAGGCAGGTGTCAGCAGGGGACCTTCTAAGGAAGAGACCCTAGCAGAAGAGTGTGCCCTTTCTGGGCCACCAGGGCACAGACATGAGAGTCACTGCCCCAGGGCAGTGTGGACTCTTCAGACGTCTGTACTGGTAGTGGTACCTGGGCTGGACTTGGAGTCAGTTGTCACCTTCTCAAATCCATGGGCCTCACCCTTCCGCTCCTAGGGTGAGCCCACAGTTGTCCATGGTGATGATGTAGGAAAACTGACTCCCAGGTGGAGTCCCTAGGGATCAGAGACGATAGCTGTCCAAGGACATTGCCCAGCACCCAGGGGCACACAAGGCCACGGGTACCCTGGGACCTTGTGGCCTCAGGGTAGGCCTCACACTGAAGTCCCCATCTGTCTCTCTTTCTCCCCCTGCTCATCTCTGTGGCCTGCTGCGGTGTCCTGGCTCCAGGAGGTGGAGGTGAGTCCTGCCTGGGCCCCGGCGTGTGGCCTCTCCACACTTCATTCCCCTGGCTACCCTCCCCCAACGGCTCCTCTGCCAACATCCAGTCTGGGCTGGGAGAGTGAGACCCTTACGGGAGAGGCTGAAAAGGAGCTTGGATGTGGGTTTGGGGGGACAGAGGCATAGGGGAGGCAGCTGGGAGGGCCTGGGTGGACAGGGTCATCTGGGACCACCATGATGGCAGCAATCTGCATGTGGATGCCCGGGCCTGTGAGTGCGGTGGTCACTGAGCTCAGCTCTGAATGGGAACCTTAGCCCTCCTCGCCTCCCTGCCCTCTGTCCTCTAGGACGACTACATCAAGAGCTGGGAGGACAACCAGCAAGGAGATGAAGGTAACATGCCCGTCCTTCATTTGGGGACTGACATTTTGAGAAGATGTGGGACCCGAGGGCAAGTCCTGATCTTGGCCTGGGGGGCTTCCTGACCAGCCAGGGTGGGACTTTGGCACTCAGGAGCTCTGGTTATGAAAGGCTGCAGAAGGGAGGGGCCTCCCAGCTCAGAAGTAGGGCTGGGGGCTCCTGAGTACTCCTAGGTGATCAGTGTCCCAACCTTGTGTCCCTGCAGCCCTGGACACCACCAAGGACCCCTGCCAGAAGGTCAAGTGCAGTCGCCACAAGGTGTGCATTGCCCAGGGCTACCAGAGGGCCATGTGCATCAGTCGCAAGAAGCTGGAGCACAGGTGAGGGGCAGGAGGGGAGCCCTCGAGACACTTGCTCAGGTGACCACTCCTTGTGTATCAGCTGTCTGTTGCCGCAAAACAAAAACGATCAACACGCGCTCTCTCTCACAGTTTCTGAGTGTCAGGAATCCCGAGATGGTTCTGGCTCAGGGTCTGTCACAGGTTACAGTCACAATGCTGGAGGGCACTGGAGGATCCACTTCCAAGTGCCTCTATGGTTGTGGGTCAGAGGCCTGAGTTCCTCACCTGACCCTACCCCCCTGGATAGTTGAGTCTCCCCACAACATGGCGGCTGGCTTTCCATGAAGTGAGTCATGTGAGAGAGACAGCAAGAGGAAGACATACCTTGGGAGAATAGTTACTAAATGCTGTGGGACCTGGGGAAAGTCATAGCGCCTCTCTGGGCTGGGGTATCCCTGTCTCTAAGACAAATAGGTTAGACCAGATAATGACGTTCCTTCCCGCTCTGCCATGCAGGGCTTCATGAAATAGTTAAGGTTGTAGCTTCTGAGGCTTAAGCTGGAGGAAGAGGGGAGGGACATTTGAAGAGCTTTAGCTCCAGTCCAAGGACCAGACCCTGCCTAACTCCAGACCCCTGGAAAAGGTCCCATTTCCCTCACCTCCCTCCTGGGTCATGGAAGACAAGACTTGGGGGTTGTGATCTTAGATGCCCGAGGGGCCTGGCATGGAGAGGGTTGGTGAGGGGCCTCTCTGGCAGGCCCGGCCCAGTGGGAAGCAGGCAGCTGCTATTCCAGCTGATCTATTCCAGCTACGTGGGATCGAAGGACAGGGTCTGCCACATGTCCCTCGTGTCTCAGAAAGGCCAGGAATCCAGGGTTTTATGTGAACTCTCCCATTTTGCAAATGTTGGTGAATAACTCAGTGATAAGCAACCGCCATCACCCTGGTGGCCAGACAGGATGAGCTGTGGGCCTGCCACCTCTGATCTGGTCTGACCCTCACATGAGATGAAACTCCCTCCACCTCTTGCAGCCAGTCAGCCCTAGCCTTGCTCCCTGAAGCCCCCGCTCAGGAACCCCTGGGAAAGAGCAAGCTGCGATCCATGGCCCACCCACCAGGGCCCACCCTCATGAGCTTGAGGAGAGCCTGGCTGGGGGTGATAGCAGAGGGTGGCAGGGTAGGGAGGTGGCCTCTTGTTGACGTTGTTCTCCTGAACTTTCTCTGACCCTTTCCCATAAATTTTCTCCTCTTTCCCGTATCCTTCCACCTTCTCCTGCAGGATCAAGCAGCCTACTCTGAAACTCCATGGAAACAAAGACTCCATCTGCAAGCCCTGCCACATGGCCCAGCTCGCCTCTGTCTGTGGCTCCGATGGCCACACTTACAGCTCAGTGGTGAGAAGTCCTGCACCCAAGTCGGTGGGGGTGGGGTGCACCTGAAGCCACCGAGAGCCAAGGGGACAACCAGCTGGGGCCTCCCAAGGGGTTCCCAGGGCTGATGGGGGCCTGACGGTTCAGCTAGTGCATCCAGGGCAGCCATCTTGCAGGGAACAGGAGTGACCTCTGTAGCCCTGGCTGGGGTGACCTGAGGGTTGGAGCCAGAGCCTGTCCTCAACCTTGGACAGGTGCAGGAGTGGGAGGGGCCTGGAAGAGACACATGGGCAGGTAACTGCAAGTGGAGTGAGGAAGGGCCTCCCAGAAGTCCCCCAGAGGAAGTTGCTCTGCTGACCAGGTGCAGGGGTGAAGAGGGGGCCATTTCCATACAGAGGCCATGGGTTCCCAGCAGCAGGGAGCCCTCTGGGCAGCAGGAAGTACTCCTCCATGAGAAGACACTGAGGGGAAGAACTGTAACTGGAGGAACACCTTATGGGATGTTTGTGAGGACTAAATGAGATGATATTTTGAAAGCATTGTATAAACTTCAGAGAACCAAGGAAATACGGGCGCTAACGATGGACGCTTCCACTAGCAACAGGAAGCTGGGATTGCTGAGCTCTGGGCAAGCGCACTATTGGCTAGGCTTGGGTTCTGGGCCTGGGGAGCCCTTTGTGCAGTGAGATGCAGATTTAAGAGTCACCAGCTGTGGTGAAGATCGAGGTTCCTTGAAGAGAGGTGGTGCCTCAGGGGGGGTGGGAGGGGGGACAGAGAATGAGCAGGAGGCCAGAGAGCTCCAAAGGGGACAGAGAGATGGAGGAGGAGGAGGAGGAAGAAAAGGAAGAGAGCTCACGTCCCATGTCAGAGGGCAGAGCAGGCTGTGGTCCAGGGTCACCCTGTCCAGTAGGGAGGCAGAGGTCTTGAGTAGGTCTGGCTTCCCTCCCAGCTCCATGGCCCTGGGCATGTCACTGAGCCTCCTGGTGCCTTGATGTTTCTTGCTGAGCAGGAGAAATCTGATCCTTCCTGGCAGGGCTGAAGGGACTGAGGGAGATAAAGTTGTGAAATGCTACACAGGCCCACTTCACAGTGGTGGTCACCCCATGGGAAGAAACCAGTGCAGCCAGGGAAAGAGACTTTACTGGCAAAGAACGGAGGAGCCTCTCCCAGACCCCCGCTGGAGGCTGGGGGATGGGTAGATGTCAAGAGATGGCGGCTGTTTGTAACCAGGAGGGCTGAGGGGTGGCTGTGTGAAGAGCATGACTATGGAGGGCCCATCCCTGGGGCCCAGGGACTGTGACAAGGAGGAGGCTGGGCACGAGAGCACGGGTGGGCACTAGGCAGCCAAGAGGGGCGAGGGGTGAGTGTTGGATAGGGAGGTGGGCCCAGGGAAGGGCAGAGCCTCAGAGGGGGCAGGCGGGCTTCCTGGCAGCTTCCCAAAGCTGGGCTGTTCCCTCTGACACCCTTCCTGGGCTTGCCGTCTCTGCCACGGTCTGCAGAGGGACACGGAGGGCCTTCCAGGGGGAGCAGCTGTGGCCACTGTGGTAGGAGGCCCGAGGCTGCCCAGCTGCGGGGACCTCTCGGGGAGCCCCATGACCCAGCCGGCCCTTTCTCGTGCAGTGTAAGCTGGAGCAGCAGGCCTGCCTGAGCAGCAAGCAGCTGGCCGTGAGATGCGAGGGCCCCTGTCCCTGCCCCACGGAGCAGGCTGCCGCCTCCACCACCGAAGGCAAGCCAGGTAACCAGAGGTCAGGGCTGCGGCCAGGCTGGGGTGGGCGGCCGGCCGGGTTGCAAAATGAGAAAGAGAAGAGACAAAAATAAGGAAAAGCCTGGAGGACCTGGGAGGGGGGGGTCAACGGCCCAGGTGGACAAAGCAGAAGGCCTGGGCCTCAGCCCTCATGCCTCTCCCCTGGGAGTGCGAAGGTGGGTGGAGGGGGACTCAGCACAGGGAGCCTGCACCTTACTCTTATTGCTAGGAAGGAGAGTGGGGGTGGTGGCTGTGGTGAGGCTGGGACAGGAGGCTCCTCATTTCCACCTCCCCTTCCCCATCCGGGTCTTGCCCGGCCTCCTGGCCTACGATGGGGCAGGATCCCAAGTGGAGATCAAGCCTGCTGACCCCACCCACCCCCACCCCCTGCACCCTTTTCTCTTCTGCCACCTACAGAGACCTGCACGGGTCAGGACCTGGCTGACCTGGGGGATCGGCTGCGGGACTGGTTCCAGCTCCTTCATGAGAACTCCAAGCAGAACGGCTCGGCCAGCGGAGCTGCCAGCCCGGCCACCGGTACAGGAGCTGG
>NW_025999862.1:1383463-1393259 GCF_001458135.2 Marmota marmota marmota
GGAAAGGGAGGGATTGAGGAGATGGTGTGCACAGGGCCAGCCCACCCTGACTCCTTCTTGCCTAACCCTCAGCCCTTCAATGCGGCTCCCCCCAAAACTTAACCCCCATAGAAGGGGAGGTCAGCTTCAACTACAGCAGGAAGCGAATAGCTAGCTAATAGGAAGGACTGTGAACATGGGTGGGCAGCCAAGGGAAGCAAAAACATTATTTTTTTCTAGGCGTGAGGGATGTAGCCCAGTGGGAGAGCACTTGCCTTGCATGTGCTGGGCCCTGAGTTCAAAGAAAATTCTTTGAATAAAAATTTTTTTCAAGTGTTTTTACAACAGGATTTTGAGTGGCTTAGGTACAGACCTGTGCAGCAATAGAGGTAGGCAGGACCTTTGGCCACTCTTGAGTTTCTCAACCGCATGGTTAGACTCTGGGCTACCCTGACCCTGAACTGAAGGCCAGGGCTGAGGAAGAGGCGGCTGGACGGGCAGGTGCCCTGGGCGCGTCTGAATCGTCTTCTCTCCAGGGCTGGACAAAAGCCTGGGGGCCAGTTGCAAGGACTCTATTGGCTGGATGTTCTCCAAGTTGGACACCAGTGCTGACCTCTTCCTGGACCAGACCGAGCTGGCTGCTATCAACCTGGACAAGTACGAGGTCTGCATCCGCCCTTTCTTCAATTCCTGTGACACCTACAAGGACGGCCGGGTGTCCACTGCCGAGTGGTGCTTCTGCTTCTGGAGGGAGAGTGAGTGTGGCCTGGTCGCTCTCTGGGAGCCTCCCAGGAAGGAGGCTGGCACTGTTTTCATTGACCCTCAGGCAGCTTGGAGAGCTGGTGACGTTCCCAGGTCCCAAAGGCAGAGGTTGACCACCAGTTACTCTCGGGCCTGCAGGTTCTTTCTCACATTCCTCCAGTCTTAGGTTTTCCTGGGGGGGTCTCCCCACAGGGTGTCGGCAGGATCACCCCACCTTCTCTTTTGAATCCTTTTGACTTATCCCATGGATACCAACACCCTCAGAGAACCCTAGACTTCTTGGGATTCGCAGCCCTCCCATAGCTGGGGTGGCCTCCTCTAATTAGAGACTGGGTGTTCTCATCCTCAGAGCCCCTGTCCTGATTGTGGAACCATCAAGGTCTCAGGGCACCCCACCTCCACCCTGGGGTGGCCCCATGTCTGAGCCTGCCTTTCATCTTGCACAGCCCCTGCTGGGGTCTCTAGGCCTTGGGAGGCTCATTGTGTCCCGTCAGCACAATGGGACAACCCCTTAGAGGCTGCTTCTCCCTCACAGAGCCCCCCTGCCTGGCGGAACTGGAGCGTATCCAGATCCAGGAGGCTGCCAAGAAGAAACCAGGTGAGGGTCGGGCAGGGGACGCAGAGGAGGGGCAGGGAGGCTGCTCTGGATTCCCCTGAGGTTTGGAGACTGCAGCACCCCCCCATCCCCCACTGCCGGCCCGCCTTCTGGTGGGAGCTGAGCCTGGACGAGGCTCTGGCCCAGGACACAGAGGGAGACACCTTCCTGTTTCTGTTTACATGGTGGGCCAGGGCCTCCCCTTCTGCCCCTTGGTAAGTGTGTTTCAGCATCATTTTATGGCTACCCGTGCTGGGGCTGGAGGTTGAGAGACACCGAAGGATCCTAGAATCCTCCATTCTGATCACTTCAGCAAGTGTGTGTGTAAAGCTTGATGGGGGCCCGTGGAGAGGGGGGGTTGCATGCTCACATTCTGCACACACACCTGGGGAGAGAGCAAGACACCCAGCTTCAGTCAGAACTGTTGGGCAGACGAGGTCCCTGGCCCGTAAGGCCTTGGTACACTCTAACACACAAAATCCCACAGAAGGACAGAGGTGCTGACTGACCTGTGCACACTGCTGAGGGAGGGCGCAGGGGGACGTGAGTTAGCCTGAGGGGTCAGCAGGGGCCTCTCTGGGGAGCTGGGGTTACAGGGAGAGCTGAGGGAGGAGAATGAGCCAGACAAGTGCAGAGTCGAGGACGGGACTGAGCTGGGGATTCGTGGAAAACAGGAAAAAAAAGGACCCATGTGACTGGAATTTGATAGTCAAAGGGATAGAGGTTCAAGAGGCAAGTCACACGGAGCCTTGTGGCTCCTTGAGAGCAGCTTGGACATGTGACTGGCTGAGGAGACCAGCATACTTAGCATCCGACCGGGAAGCACCCCTAGATGCTACAGTGGCTGGAAGCCCGGGGCCTTCAGGGGCTGGGGTGGGCTCGGGTCTGCTGGAAGCAATCCTTTCTCCCCTATTCCCGAGCAGACTCCCTGGGCCCTGGGGCACCCACCCCAAGGTACCTGGTATTACCCCGTGTCTTTTCCCCCAACCAAGCGGACAGAGTCATCTCAAAACAGGTCTGGAAAATGGACAGAAATGCAGTGTGTGGGCCCTGAAGGCAGGTCCCCTTGGGAAGGGCTGGGAGAAGCCCAGGCTTTCCTGATCAGGGACAGCCAGGTGGTGGGATCCAGGACACGGGGCATAATGAGAGCAAACTGGCCATCCTGGAAGACATGGGCCAAAGAGCCATCACAGAGGCCCCAGCAGGTCACTTAGGGAAGTGGGTTTTCTTTTTTTTTGGTACTGGACGTTGAACCCTTAACCACTGAGCCACATCCCCAGCCCTTTTTATACTTTATTTAGAGACAGAGTCTCACTGAGTTGCTTAGGGCCTCACTAAGTTCCTGAGGCGGGCTTTGAGTCCATGATCCTCCTGCCTCAGCCTCCTGAGCTGCGGGGTTTACAGGTGTACACCATTGCTCCTGCCTGAAGTGGGTTTTCTTGTTTTCTCTCAGTGGAGCTGGGAGAAACTAGCCTTGGGTTTCTCAGCACCTGGGTTTGCTGAGTGGGCAGTGCTGTGCTGGCCAGGCTGTGGGGCAGTCGGGGCCCTGCTCATGCTTAAGGCTCCGAGGGAAGAGTGGTAGCCTTGGATCCCTGCTCTGACTCTGGGGGTCCTGTCCCACTCAGGCATCTTCATCCCGAGCTGTGACGAGGACGGCTACTACCGGAAGATGCAGTGTGACCAGAACAATGGCGACTGCTGGTGTGTGGACCAGCTGGGGCTAGAGCTGACCGGCACCCGCACGCACGGGAGCCCGGACTGCGGTAAGGGCCGCGCCGCCTCTGGGCTGCTGAGGACCTGTGCTGGGGGGGCTGAGGGGGCAGAGGGGCGGCCAGCGGGGTCCTGATCCAGCTTGGCTTGTGCTTTCACAGATGACATCGTGGGTTTCTCAGGGGACTTTGGGAGTGGTGTCGGCTGGGAGGACGAGGAGGAGAAGGAGACGGAAGAAGCAGGCGAAGAGGCCGAGGAGGAGGAGGGCGAGGCGGGCGAGGCGGACGATGGAGGCTACATCTGGTAGATGGCCCTTGGGAGCCGTGGCGGGCCAGGGTGCCGACGGCCAGGGAGACGGGCCAGCGGGGACCTGGACAGCAGTGGGCAGCTTAGCGAGTGGATCCAGAAACCAGTTGGAAGGACCCTGGCTCGAGTGGGGAGGCCTCGAAGTGTGAGTGCATGATACGTGTGAGGCATGTGTGGCTGGGACGGGTGAATGCGTGTGTGCGTGCGTGTGGCATGCGCTGACCAACATGTCCTTGACCCCAAAGGTCCCTTCAGCCGCCCTGTAGTTTTCTTTCCATTTGTCGTTGGTTTTAAAATACACTCACACATACACAACCACACACCAAAATCAATGGACTGAAATGCCCGTCCCTGTCCCCAGCCCCGGCCCCACCCAACACTCTGGGGTTCCCACCCTGCTCAGCCAGCCCTGCCCCCTCCTGCCCCTGCCTACCCTTCTCCCTCCCACTTCTGGGCCTAAGGGGAGGGAGGGCAGGCTGCTTTCTGTGGGCTGGAGGTCCTCCCAGCGTTGGGCAGATTTGATGTGAAACGGGCCTCAGATGATGGGCCAGGACACTGGCCACAGCAAGTCCTGTCCCTCTGCTGAGTTCTCAAGCACTGGAGAAACTCCCCTAACCCAAGCCAGAGTGACCAAAGGGGACTGAGGAGGAGCTGGGGCAGAGAGGGTGAGGCACGGGGAGGGGTGAGGAGGGACAGGAGTGGGCGGTCAGCTGAGGATCTGCAGGCACATGTCCTGGGCAGGGCCTCAGAGAGGAGAGGAGCAGCTGGATGCCAGACCCCAGAACAGCCCAGCTGGCGCCCCGTGGGCCGCACGCGGCTGTGGCTGGGTGCCTGCTGGCCTGGAGACTGTGGCTGAGGCCATGCCATCCAGCCCTACCTGGCTCCCCGCTGGCACAGTCTGGCAGGGATGCTGCTTTCACCTCCGTCTCCCATGCTGGGGTCCCTCTTGTCCATTCCAGGGAGCCTGAAGACCCAGAGCAGAGGTGTGTGCCCACCTTCCTGACCCCACCTCAATGCTCCCCTCCTGCCCAAACCAGTGGAGAGACTTTTCCCTGGACCCTGTGAAGAAGTGGCTGGAAGTTGCCACCTATTGAGGCCGTGATCATTCCTCTCCTTGAGCCTCACTGGCCACCCCCAGCCCCATTCCTCTCAGCCTCTGGGGGTTCCTTCTGCCCCCTGAGGGCCCCCAGGGGCTGCCCTAGTGAAGGGGCTCCTCCGAGTTCTGTTTTGAAGCCCTTAGTGTGAAAGAATAGTAAAAAGTCTGTCAGCGGGGACAGAGTGGGGGCCGCTAGGCCCCAGGCCATACCTCACCGTTCCCCGAATCTCCTGAGCAAGTGGAAGGCCATCTTACCCAGAGGAGAAGCCGCCCTGTGGTTTCTTGTTTGTGTGTTCACTGTTGTATCTCCTAAGTAGCCCAGTTCTCCCAGTGGAAGCCAATCCCTTATGCCTTTGGTAGGGAATCTCTTACCCAGACCGGGCCTCTGGCGCCCTTGGGTGCATGGAGAGTGCAGTGTGTGTGTATGTGTGTGTGTGTGTGTGTGTGTGTGTACGTGCGTGGGCGTGTGTGTGAACCTGGGGGCCATCCTGGTGGCCTGGGAGTGTGGGGAGGGCCCCCTGCTCTCCCCAGCGTCTCCCTGTATCTGCTGAGGGTCTGTCGGACTCTGTGGAAGAGCCTTGCTCTGTCCACCCCTCTACTCCACCCTGGAACGGACATCTTCTGAGCCTTCTCTTGGGGGAAATAACGAAACTCCACTTAGCCCCATAAAGCACTTCTCATTCTGCAGCACAGTTCTGATCTTTGAGGTGTCGCGCTGTTCCAGACCCCCCAAGCCCCTTGCCCTGACCACCCCTGCCTGTGCTCCCGCCACCTGCCTCTGGTCCCCTGCTCAGTCACATCAGCCCTCTGCATTCCAGAGATGGCTACTCCTTTGACTGGGAGTTACTTGAAACTTCCTGCTCTTGCTAGGATCTGAGTCTGTCTCTTCCTCTGCCCCAGCTGGACTCCCGGAACTGTCCTGGGGTGGCTATGAGGAAAGCCAGGGCTCTCTGGGGTGGGGAGGGCAGGCAAAGGGCCTCACTCTTCCTCTTACTCTGCCCTCCCCTGCGGGAGCCGTGCTTTCCGTGTCTCTGGGTCTTCCGATTGTGCACGTTTTTTTCTGACCTTGTAAATATGTTTTAGAAAGAAAGCGAAAGGCGTTGAACTAGCCCCTGGCAGGCCTGCAGGGGTCCAGTTCCCTGTCTCTGAAGCTCCCACACTGCTTTCCACCCCCTCAAAAGCAGCTGCTCCCCATGGGGCTGCAGGCCTCCAAGTGACAAGAAGTCACTTGGAGCTTAAGGATTCCTGGTGAGCAAGGCTGCAGGTTGGTTTCCCTCAGCCAGGGGGATTCATGCCCTTGGCCCAGCTGCCTGCCCCCAGCCCTCCCAGCCCTTCCTGCCCGCACTCCCCTGGCGTAGGCAGGCCAGGCAATGAGGGCTGCATGGACCAGAGCCCAACCAAATTGCAGCAGAACCAAGTCTTGCCCGGCCCCGGAGCTGCCATTGGCCATCCTGGGCCACCTGGGCCCGTGGATGGTGGAAGAGATGGATGTGTAAGATGGGGGGGAGGTTTGGAGAAAATAAATGTGCCTTGAGAGACCACTCTGGGGTCTGAGGGTGATGGAGGAGGGGTTGGTCTGGGAAGCTCAGGAAGGAGGCCGAGCTGGAGAGAGGGAGAGACAGCTTGGCTGCCCCCTAGTGTCCTGCTGGGGAAGTGACCACACACATGACAGGTGGTCCCCTCTCTTCCCTCCTGCCCACCTGGTGTTAGGGGGCTGGCCACCTCTTCGGTGGAAGCTCCTTCTGCTTCCAGCTTTACCCCTGGGGGGAGGGCGTCCATGGGTATCGACTCGGGAACCCTTCATTTCACCAAAGCCTGAGCCCGCAGCCCTTGGGGAGAATGGCAGATTTTTGACATCCAGGGTCATCATGGGGCTGCGGGCTGGTAGCAGGGTGGGTGGGGGGGTCCCAGGGAAGAGACGGTGGGGGTGGGAAAGGAGACCAGAGACATCCTAAGGAAGTCCCAGCAGAGCAAACTGCTTCATAGCCTGCAGCTAGTTAAACTGTGTGATGTGCAATAACTGAGCTTAGAGTTAAGAGTTGTGTTCAAGTGCTTGGATTTCCGTCCGTAGACTTCAGTGCTGAAATTGTATCTCTCAGTAATTTTAGATGTCTTAAAAAAAAATTGAGAAACAAAGTGTTAGACCTGTGTGTGCGTTGATGGGCACTCAAGCGTCCCTTCGGTCACCCCACCTTCTCCCTCTCCCCTGCGTCCCCCACCCCCCTCACACTCCACCTCCCACACTCGACCCCCCACCCGCCTCCACTTGGGGACCCCACGCCTCGTGTTGTCTTTATCTGCCTATTA
The DNA here is from genome assembly GCF_001458135.2 of Marmota marmota marmota. Lineage (NCBI taxonomy): Eukaryota > Metazoa > Chordata > Mammalia > Rodentia > Sciuridae > Marmota > Marmota marmota. The sequence goes on from NW_025999862.1 coordinate 1,390,219, forward strand.
CTCAGCCTAAGGAACAAGTACACTCCACACATGCATAAAGGAAATCAAATGTTATTTTTAAGAAAATGGAAAATAAAAACTTTATAAACACCACCTGCTGGCAACACTCTCTGATTATTCTTCTTTTTAATGTTTTCACAAAACCACATTCACACATGAACCCTGTGGTCCAGACTGTCCTCATCATTACATGAGGCCTCAGAGAGGGCTGGGCAGGGAAGAGGGGTCTGATTTATCTAGGGAGGATCAGGAACGACTTTATAGAAAATTTTTTGGTACTATTGCCAATATATATAAATGCAATCTGTTATGTCATTACTGGTATATGTAATCCATTACTGATACATGTCAGTAGGTACATCTCTATTGCAGTGTAAAAATCAAACTATATGACCTGCTTTCTCTATTTAACAAATTATGGATCTTTTTACCATGTTATTAAAATTATTTGAAGACATGACTTAAATAGTTACATAGTATTCCACAATATGAATGTACTGTAATGCATCTAACTATGTCCCTGTTTTAAGACATTGATATTATTCCCAACTTCTTTTCCCCCCACATTTTTAAATCGGTATGTTTTAATTGTACATAATGGTGGGATTTCTTGTTACATATTCATACATACACACAATATAACAATATAATTTGGTGTTCCCAACTTCTTGATATAAATAGTGCTGTGATGGGCCTGCCCCCGCCCCCCGATTATTTACTCAGCTCAGATTGACAGAAGTGCAATGGCTGGATTTAAGGTAGAGTTTTGTTTGGTGGTTGCAGTGTTAGGGATTGAACCCAGTACCTTGCGCATGCTAGGCAAGGGCTTTACCACTCAGCTACATCCTCAACCCACCCCCCCCCTTTAGTGTGTGTGGTACTGTGTATTGAACCCAGGGGTGCTTTACCACTGAGTTACATCCCCAGCCCTTTTTATTTTATTTTTTTATTTTGAGACAGGCTGTCCCTGAGTTGCCCACACTGACCTCAAATTTGTGATCCTTTTGCCTCAGCCTCTTGAGTAGCTAGGATTACAGACGGGTTTGGTGTTGCACCTATCTTATTTTCTTTTTTAATTGTTGTAACACACACACAATTGAAATGCTACCAATATAAAATACAATTCAGTGGTACATTTGCAACCATCACCACAGTCCAGTTCCAGAACCTTCATCAAGGTATGAACTTTTTTTTGATAGTGCTGTAGTTCAAATCAAGGCCTTGCATATACTAGACAAATGTTCTACCACTGAGCTACATCCTAGCCTCTCCCTGACCCTGCTTTTATATTTTGAGATAGGGTCTTACTAAGTTGCCCAGATTCGTCTTGAACTTGCAATCCTCCTGCCTCAACCTCCTGAATAGCTGGGATTATAGGTGTGCACCACTGCACCTGGCCAGGGTATGAGCGTTTTTGGGAGGAGGAGAGGAGATGTACCTTGGTGTGAACTCAGGGGCACTTAACTCCTGATCCACACCCTCAGCCCTTTTTTTTGTATTTTATTTAGGGACAGGGTCTCACTGAGTTGCTTAGTGCTTCACTGTTGCTGAGGCTGGTTTTGAACTCATGATTCTCCTGCCTCAGTCTCCCGAGCTGCTGTGGTTTGGTATGAGCTTTTTAAGACTTAGACTACATCTTCCCAAGTTACTTTTCGGAAAGGTTAAACTGATAGAGACAACCCTGTCAGCAGGGAGTGCAAATACTGAATCAGACATCCATGTATGTTTGCCAGCATTATGGAATTCCAACTTTCAAAAACTTGGCCAATTTGGCAGGAGAATAACCATTTACTATTTTTATTTCTTTGCTTATCAGAACTGGGGGACTGCCATCATTCCTCTGTGACTTTTCTGCTCATAGGGCTTGCTGCTATGGCTTGGATAAGTGTCCTCTGAAGGCCCAGCTGTTGAAGGCTCAGTCCCATCTGTGGTGCTTTGGGGAAGTGGTGGAACTTTGAGAAATGGGGCCTAGTGGGAAATTTCAGGTCATTTGGGGGCATGCCCTGAAGGGGTTTAAGAGACCCTGAATTTTTTGGTCCCCCCGCCCCTCCGTCCCGCTTTCTTGGGAAGTGAGCAGCTTGCTCTATCATGAGCTCCCCACTGTGATGTGCTATCTTACTATAGGCCCGAAAGTAACAAGGACAACTGTGAATCAAAGAAGATTTCCTTCCTGTAAGTGAGCTCAGGTGTTACAGGTGACTAACAAACTGCCCATCTCCTCAGTAAAGGAATTTCCCTTTTAACTGATTCTTTTTCAGGGGGTGGGACTTGGAAGCAGAGCCTAGTAAACTCCAAACTCTAGTCCTAGGACACGCTAACTGTGACCTTGGGTAAGTCATCTGACGGATGGAGAAAGAATAACCCATCTGGCTGGAGCAACCCTAAGGGTAGTAGAAGTGCTTTCTAAACAGTGGAAGTAAGCCCTGGGGCTAGCTCTGCTCATGCCCTGGGGGCAACCCACAGTAGTGGGCGGCAGTAGTGGACCTATAGAAAGGAGTTTGGGGGTCCCCAGGGATGCTTTTGTTCTTCATTGTGACTCATTGCCACCAGCCAGGGCAGCCTTGGAGCCTTCCTGGAAGGAAGTATTAGGAGGGGTTTGATTTGTCAGAGTCTCTGCTCTCAACAGCAGGTCGGAGGAGGCAGTGGGTGGAGTTGGGAACGGAGATCCTTAGAAAGCATTTCACTCCCTGGGTTTTGGAAGTCAGGAGCTGTGGGGTTGAAATCGTGAAGTCAGTTGCCTCTCCCATGTCCTGAGCTGCTTTTACCAGGCCCACGGGGCCCTACTGTTGTTTGGAAATAATTTAACAATTTGTAACCTCATTTGTGGGTTCTTTTCCTACTCAATACTTTTGTGTTCACAAATATCCAGTTGTAGGAGCTGGCAGGAAATTTTATTCAGTGACCAATGAACGGAGAAGAGGAACTCATTCTCCAAAGGCACTTTCTCCCCCAGGAGTCTGGAGTTTGGAATTGTGTGTGTGTGTGTGTGTGTGTGTGTGCGGGGAGGGAGGGGGTATGGATGACTTGGATCGAAGGGCTAC
>NW_025999862.1:1393650-1414724 GCF_001458135.2 Marmota marmota marmota
GGGGGGGGGGGGGGGATACTGGGGATTGAACTCAGGGGCACTCACCCACTGAGCCACCTCCCCAGCCCTATTTTGTTTTTATTTGGAGACAGGCTCTCACTGAGTGCTAGTGCCTTGCTTTTGCTGAGGCTGGCTTTGAACTCACGACACCCTCCTCTCTCAGTCTCCTGAGCTGCTGGGATTACAGGCATGCGCCGCTGTGTTTGGCCTGGAGTTTGGGTTTTTACTGGTACTGGGCTATGAGGGTGTGTGGTATGCACGCTGCCATCAAAGCTTTTCTTGGGAAGGGAGAATTGTAGGCATCAGGTGACAGCCCCCGCCTTTCCTCACGTGTGTGCTTGGGTCTGTCATGGCAACGGTGAGTGTGTGTTTTATCTGCTGAAAGTGATCTCTGCCATCACCATAGACCAGACATCATGTCTTTCCACCTTGCCAGAATTCTGGAATAAGAATAAATTCACAAGCTCTGTCACTTTCTTCAGTTGCAATTCACTGAGTACTCCTGGGTCACTCCACCCTCATACGCCAGGTAATCACAGGTTCTTTTATTCCAATCTTAAGTACTAGTGTCTACAACTCTCAAGTCCCACATCGCACTTTACCCAATGAGATGTGTAGGTTACAGAGAAGCTAGGAAAGGGTCAAGGTGGCCACAGAGTTCAGGAGGCTGCTCTGAGAGCAAAGGCAGAGAGCAGATACAAATGCCAAGCGTCACTCAGGGGGTCAGACAAGATTAAGAACCTGATGAAAGTGAAAGAAAGTATTGGGGACCGACAGAGCTGTCAGGACAAGGAACTTATTGTAGGACAGCTGATGGTTTCAAAGTGGGCCATGCCAAACAGGGAGGTCAATCTAAGCTAAATCCGGGGACACCGAAAGCAGGAGATTGATTGCCTGACAACCTTGTAATGCGTTCACCAGATGGCCTGAGGATGGTCAGTGTGTGCCCCTCCACCAGGCTTGGGGTGCTTCTTCTTTCCCAGGTTTCAGGTGGTGAAACCGATAAGCTCATGGGCCTGGTTTATCAGATAAGGGGTTGATATGCCCGAGTATCCATGTGTTCTGATTAATTTGATAAGTTCACAGGTGGTCACTTTCATTATCACTATTAAATTAGTTATCAGTTTATTCCTTATGGTTGTGCTAGGCAGAAGGGGATTGCTTACTTGTAAAAATAAGGTGTGAAGGCATTCTAATTTAGAATGTCCTCAAAATGGAGTAACTCTTGGCAAACTATTGATTTATAAAAATGGAGTAAGTCAGGGTTAGTCATAGCCTGAAAACTACTTTTCATGGAGTAACTCAGAACAGGGCACAGCCTGCTGTCCACATTGTCACTATAATGGGGTTCTAATGATCCCAGGGTCTTGACAGGGCATCTGGATCAGATCAAGCTGGTCTGGAGTCCCCCATCAGGGGTCGGAGGTATGTGATGACCAGTAACTGGCTTTACCTTTTGACTTCTACAAGTGAGCAGCGTTGACGAGTAAACAGAGCTGATAGGACAACAGGCAATGGGTGGTGACAAAGGAAGCAACTTACATCAGCCTTGGAGGTAGATACTATTATTAGAACTCACTTTGCAGATGAGGAAACTGAGCCTCAAAGAGACCGAGGAACTGGACCAAGGACACTGGGCTGGTGAAAACCACTCTGCTTCTTGTCTGCTACCCCATAGCAGGCTGCAATTTTTGGTGCCTAGTGACCAGATCCCTTCTGTGGGCCACAGGCCCTCAGAGGAGAGGCTCGCTCACCCAGGTAAGGCTTTCTGCTGGAGTGGGACTCAAGCCAGCTCCTAGGGCTGGGAAGGAATCACTTAGTGGCTCAACCCTAGAAGTGTTTGGGCCACACCCCCAGAGATCCTGATTTCATTGGTCCAGGCTGGGGGGGCGGGCATCTGCTTGTTTTAAAAGATCCCAAGTGAAGCTAAAGTGCAGCGAGGTACAGGCCAACAGAAGCAGGAAAGCTTCCACTGTTCAGGAGAGGACCGGAAGTGCCCTAGGCCAGGGCAGGAATGAGCCTGGGAGGAGGGGGACTGGCCCTCACCACCAGGGGGCGCTGTGATGCGAGGCCAGTTCAAGGGCGGGAGAGCTCCCGCAGTTTCCTGATAGGAGGGCCAATCGCCACCCTGGCCTTGGTGTGGGTCATTGCACAGAGGTTTCCTGAGCTGCTTCAAGGAGACTGCAGCCTGCTGAGGGTGCCCTGGTCCACCCTGTGGGAACCCTCTGAATGTCTGTCCCCAAACTTCAGGGAAAGTTTGGCTTTTGCACTTGGTGGATCAACATTTGTCTGGGTGATGGGGAGCTAGGAGCCAGGCAGGGTCCTGGCCCCGGAAACAATGCATCCATTGTTACCATATCCCAGCAACTTGGCTTGCCAGGGTCCCTTGGGCCCTCAGCATACAGAATGTTGCTGGGGACGGACTCAGGGCTGACTGAGAGCAAGGGCAGGGCTGTGGCCGATCAGGAAGCCATTGGCTGGAACCCAACTGCCCAGAGCATCCACTGTCCACCTCTCCTCCCTGGACATGGCTCTGTCCTCAGTCAGTCCCCCTCCCCTCTCTGGTCCTGGCCCTCTCCCGTCCAGCACCTGGCTTTTCCTCAGTGTTTAGCCTCCTGGGGGCGGGGCCTATATATTGATTTCTTCCAGGTGAAGAACTGGGGCCTAAAAGACAAAAAGCCAAATGCTCACAAATCCGTATCAGTGGCCTTCCCTCCCCATCTGCCACTGAGCACTGGACTCATGCTTGAGATCACCCACCTCTGGGGGCTCCGAGAGGGGGCATCCTTGAACCAAAACACAAAAACCCTAACTTTGTGTATATATGTTTGTGTGTGTGTGTGTGTGTGTGTATATATATATATTTTTAATTGACACCTAAAAATTATGCATATTTATGGGGTACAGAGTGGCATTTCAACACACGTACACAATGTGTAGTGATCGGGCCAGGGTAATAGGCCTATCCATCAACACCTCAAACACGATCACTTTGAGTTGGGAGCATTCAAAACCCTCTCCACTAGCTATTTTGAAATCTGCAATTAACTGCTGCCAACCATTGTTCCCCCACTGGGCTCTAGAACATTAGAAGTTATTTTTTCTTTGCAATTGCTCACCTGCACCCATTAACCACCCTCTCGCCACCCCCTCTTCCCTCCCCAGCTTCTGGTAACCACTACTTTACTCTCTACCTCTCTGAGATTGGCTTTTTTAGCTACTGCATGTAAGTGAGAACAGATTGTCTCTTATTTTACTTAACATAATGTCCTCCAGCTCCACCCATGGTGCCACAGATTACAGGATTTTGTTCATTTTTATGGCTATGTAGTAGTCTGTTGTATATGTATCCAATATTTTCTTTATCCATTCATCTGTCTGTGGACACCTCGATTGGTCCCACACCTTGGCTATTGTGGATGGTGCTGCAATAAATGTGTAAGTGCAGGGGCTGAGGCTGGGGATCAGTGGCAGAGCGCTTGCCTCGCACACGAGAGGCACTGGGTTCGATCCTCAGTACCACATAAAAATAAATAAGCAAAGTAAAGATATTATGTTCATCTATAACTAAAAAAAATATTTAAAAATATGTGTAAGTACAGATGTAAGTGCATACCGGTTGCCTTTCCGTTGGCTCTCCCCGCTGCAGTGGGATTGCTGGGCCACCCCAAGTCGCTGCTTCTGTGCTCTGTGAAGGTTCTGTTGATTTGCATTCCCAACAATGGTACATAAGAGTTTCCCCTCCTTCCTCACCATCATTTCATTTATTTATTTATTTTTTATTTTTGTCTTTTTTATAACAGCTATTCTAAGAGAGGTGAGGTGGTACCTTTCTTTTTTTTTTTTTCTTTTTTGGTACTAGGAATTGAACACAGAGGTACTCGACCACTGAGCCATATCCCCGGCCTTTTTTATTTTTTATTTTGAGGCAGAGTCTCACTGAGTTGCTTAGGCCCTGCTAAGTTGCTGAGAATGGCCTCGAACTTGCAATCCTCCTGTCTCTGTCTCCTGAGTTGCTGGGATTACAGGCCACACACCAGAGAGAGTGGAATCTCACTGAGGCTTCAATAGACACTTTTCTGATGCTTAGTGATATTGAATACCTTTTCATATATTTGTTGACCATTTGTATATCTGCTTTTAAGAAATGTCAGTTCAGACCATTTGCCCATTTTTTAATCAGATTATTATCGTTTTTTCTGTTGTTTGAGTTCCTTTTGTATTTTGGATATTAATCCCTTGTCAGACAAATAGTTTAAAAATATTTTCTCCCACCTGTGGGCTGTCTCTTTGCTCTGTGGTTGCTTCCTTTGCTGTACAGAAGTTTTTTAGGAAAATATGGAATGCTTGTGAATATGTGTGTTATCCTTGTGTAGGGGCCTGGGGTCATTCCAATTTAGTATACATGCTGCCAGAGTGAGCGTAACTTTTTATATTTTGAGCCTAATAGGTGAGGGAAAGGAGGAAAAAAGAATAAGTGTTTGGGGCTGGTGATGTAGCTCGTGGTAGAGCAGTTGCCTAGCATGCACAGGAGCTGGGTCTGATCCTCAGCACTGCAGGGAAAAAAGAAAACCTCAAAAAATAAATGTCTCTGTTTTTGTCAATGCTCTGCATCCTTTCATGTCACTGAGCCCTCCCTACAGCTCCATATGGCAGGCCTGGCCGGCATGATTAGCCACTAAGCCCGATTCATGGATGAGAAAACTTTCTTCTTTCTTCTCCTCTTCCTCTCACCCCCACTCCCGTCTTGTCTTCTTCTCCTCTCCTCCTTCTCCTCCTCCTCCCTCCTCCTCCCTCTTCTCTTCCTCCTCCCTCCTCCTCCCTCCTCTGTTCCTCCTCCTCCTCCTCCCTCCCCTTCTCCTCTTGCTCCTCATCCTCCTTCTTGGTGTTGGGAGTTGAATTCAGAGCCTTGCTCAAGTTGGACACATGCTCTACCACTAAACTACACCTTCCCAGCCCAGAAAACTACATTTCTGTTTCTTTTTAAAATTTTTCTTTTCAGTTGTAGTTGGATCTAGTACCTTTATTTTATTTATTTATTTGTTTATTTATGTGGTGCTGAGGATCAAACCCAGCGCCTCACACATGCTAGGCAAATGCTCTACGACTGAACCACAACCCCAGCCCCCAGAAAAACATTTCTAAATGGTGACCTTGGTTCTTCAGTGTTGCACCTGACCTGGCTCTGCTGTGAGATTCCCATGGTGAGATGACACAGGTGAGATGGGACAATGGAGAATCCTATTCTTCTAGAAACAAGCCATGAGTGAATATTGAGGGACTCTGGGTGCTGGGGAAGAAGTATGGAAATGAGGACACTTGGATTTTTCCCCATCTCTGCCTTTGACCCTGAGTCAGCACCTTGCCATAGTCCTCAGTTTTCCCACCAGAGAAATGAAGGGATTGAGCCGGGTGCAGTGGCACACACCTGTAATCGCAGCAATTTGGGGGCTGAGGCAGGATGATCATAAGTTTGAGGCCAGCCTGGGCAATTTAGCATGACCTTGTCTCAAAATTAAAAAATGATACCGCTCAGTGGTAGAGTGCTCCTGGGTTCAATTCCTAGTTATACCTTGCCCCCCCCCCCCCACACACACAGAAGATTAAGGGATTGGACTAGATTACCCAGGGTTGGGATTCTATGAAAGAGTGCAAAGGAATGAATCCAGAGAATGTTCCTGTTAGGTTCAGCAGGATTCATCATTCTCTCTCTCTCTCTCTCTCTCTCTCCACAGTTGCTCTAATTAACCACGATAGCTCACACATTTGCAAAGCAAATTTAAATTTTACTTTAAAAAGGATGAAGAAGGATCGTGTTTTAGTCAGCTCTGCATCCCTGTGTCCCTGTGACCAGAAGACCTGATGGGGACAACTCACGAGGAGGAAAACTTTCTTTGGGTCCTGGTGTCACAGGTTCAGTCCCTGGTCAGCCACTGCCTAGCTGGGGTGAGGCAGGAGGAGATGGCGGCAGAGAGCTACCAGGACACCACAGCCCAGGGCTCCACTCACCAGGGACAAACAAAACTCCAAAGGCATGCCCCGGTGACCTCCTTCCCCTAGCCACACCCTATCTGCCTACAGTTACCACCAGTTAAACCACCAGTGACTGGGTACATCACTGGCCACAGCCACTGCCACCGGCCCCTCTCCCCTCCCCAGCTGCTGGGTGGTGCGACCCTCAGATCACATGGCTGGTTTCCCTGTTCATCAGTCCCCACCCTGAGGCTATCCAGGAGCCCACCAGAAATGTCCCACCACCCAGGAAATCCCTGGGGATGTGGGAGCTCTGTGTCGTAAGCTCCTGTTACTCAGGAAATGAGGAAGTGCTTAGGAGCTCTGGGTCAGGAACCAGGCAAAGGCCAAATCTATTTTAAATCACAGTGTCCCCTCATGCCAGTCACCAGTGGGGCAGCACCCAGAGTGGCAACCTCCCTCCTGCCCACCCTGGGCTTCTCGGGAACTGGGCAGAGCCGTGACACAGTGGCCTCACTACCTTTCTTAAATACCTGCTTGCCAGCTTGGCGTTTGGGAACTTGGATTTCAGAAGCGTCCCATGATTCTCAGAGCAATGTGGCTTGCTGGGCCCAAATATTCTGGGGGAAACAGCAGGACTTATGCTGAACGCCGCTTTCCTTTGGGGAGCCTGGAATCTTGGTTCATGCCAGGCGGGGGTGCCTATGCCATCTGCCTCTAGAACACACCCCAGCCCTGAGTCACAAATGAGCTTCCCTGGGAGAAAACATTTCCCGGGCGTCTTCGAGTTCATGGGAGGAGGAGCTGCGTCCTGTGTGGCCCCCTGGAAGCATCTGCTGCCTCCCATCCGACGGTTTTGCTGATTTTCCTCTCTGTCCCATTACTGTGATCCATCTCAGCCATGAGTGGGGATGTATGTGGACCCCTACAAGTCTTCCTAGTTAAAATCCTACCTGGTCATTTATTCTCGGGGACCCATGACTTGGGTGTTGGGGCTCTTGGCTTGGGCTCCTGAAGATTGTGACCCTGTTAGCTCAGCCACGTGAGGAAGAGAAGGAGGAGCAGGAGCAGTTGGGGGTTGGGCCATGGTGTCCGTGGTTTCATTCACCGAGGGCTGGTTTTGTACCAGGCCCTGTGCCCACCTGAGTCGTGTCACTCACTCCTCATAGAGGTGACAGAAGAGTCTGAAGCACAGGGGGAGCTCTAAGAGCCACTGGTGTCCTGAGAATTGGTACAGGGGCACGGAGGACGGTCACCCTGCTTCCAGGGGAGAGATCCTGGCATGCAGCCTAGGTGCCGAAGCTCAGAGCATCCCTCGGCTGCGGCAGAGCCCCCAGGATGACCCCACATCTGCTCTCCCTTTCTGTAGTCACATGGTCCCTTGCTTCTAGCTAAGCAAGACTACATTTCCCAGCCTCCCTTGCAGCCTTGTGCCCAGGTCACTCGATAGTGAACAAGAGGCTGTGAGCACAAGTGGAAGGTGGTGCTTCCTGGTTGTGGCTCTGAAGAAAATGGGGTGTGCTCCCCTTGCCTGCCTCTTCCCACTGCCTGGACTGTGGGTATTGAGCTTTTTAATCTGGGCACCCTGTGGCTCAATCAAGTTGACCCGTGAAATTAGCCATCACCCTCCAGCACCCAGGCTGGCATCTGCCTCTAGTCCAGGGGTGACTAATCAACAACTATTGAATGAATGAACTCCCAGCTCAGCCCTGATCAGCTATCACCAATGACCTGGCCTGCTGGCCCCTTCCTTTCTCACACTGCTGGTCCCATTATGTCACAACTACCATGGTGTCAGAGTGATTCTCTTCTTCTACATAAAATCCTCAATGGCTCCCTATTTACCCACAATAGGGGTAAAAAGTTCCTTTGGTCTTGAAAAGTCTGATCATTTGGCTCTCACACTTTTCCAACTCAACCTAAGAGCACCAAGTACTCATATGCTCACCAGAAAGTGCACAGGGACCCCTTTGAACTGTAGGATGGACACCAGCCTCTGCTTTTGTTGACTTCTTGGTCAGGAGGGACAGGGTTTTTAGAAGCATCATTTCAACAAAAACCTTTTGTTTGTAAGTGACAGAAAACAAATTCAGATTGGCCCAGAGAGTCACTTGCACCCAGAGTCTACACATCCATCCCAGGAAGGTCTCTGACTGTGTCTGTTGTGCTGCTGCTGGAGGGAATGCTGGGATCAGCCAGGCCTGGATCACGTGCCCACGCCTGTGGCCAGGGACCAGGTCTGTCACCAGAGGAAGGGACCCAGGGATGCTTCCTGAAAAGATACAAACCCAACAACCTGCCTTACCAGAGAGTGGAGTACTTTAGCTTAAAGAACTGCCCTCCCCTGGATATGAGTAATGTCAAATACTATTCTTAGCATGGGTGGGAACCCAAAAATCTCAAAGTTTTGGAACCTGCACTATTTAATTCCATCCTGTTGACCCGCCCAGCCACAGGCCTCCATTCCAAGCTCGTTGCTTGGTGATCAGTGCAAATGTGTCCACAGAAAGGAGGAGTGAGTGTCTGTAGCCCTCTTTCCCACTTTCACTGCCTGTCGCCCAGAATGTGCAGGCCACCCACCTGTTCTGCAGTGTTTCTAGGGCCCAGTTCAGACTCCACCTCCTCCGTGAAGTGAGTCTTCCAACCAGCAGGGATGGTGGATTCGAGCCTGAACTCTCATCCTCGGGATTGTCTACCATTTGAGCAGAAAGAACTTTGCAACACATAGCCTATCATCCAGGTGGGAGGCAGGGAGCCCTCTGCCTTGGAGGCTTCGGAGCAGAGACCTGTCTGGGGTGTGTTGTAGAAAGGACAGGACTTCTTGGGGATTATATATTAGATTCTAGAACTGCCATAATAAGTGACCACAAACTGCAAAGATTAAAACAACAGAAATGCATTCTCCTACAGCCCTGGAGGCCAAAATCTGAAACCTAAGGTGTTAAGTTCCTTTTGGAGAACCTGTTGCCTGGGTCCTGGTGGCTGCCGGTCACCTTAAGTGTCCCCTGGCTTGTGAATGCTTATCTGTTCCTGTTTTCATATGGTGTTCTCTGTGTCCCCCTGTGTCCTCCCTCTAAAAGGACACCAGTCATGGACTTAAGACCCATTTTAAATCTTGGTTGACTTTATCTTGAGAGTCTTGAATAATTACATCTGCAAAGACCTTATTTCCAAATGAGGTCACATTCTAAGGTCCCAGGAGGATGTGAGTATTCATAAGGAAGCACTATTCAGTCCACTACAGGGATCAAGTGCAGGACACGAGTGAACACCAAGTGACTACAGCAGAGACCAGACAGGTAACTGGTGAGCACAGCCCTCAGCCCTAACCATGGTCAGATCCTATTTCCCAAAGAAGCCAGAAATCTGGATGTTCCTGAAAAATATTCAGATTTTAAAACGATGGAAACATATTTAAAATATTTTAAAGCACCATGACCCATACACCTACTTGTTTATAAACAGCACATCAATAAATCGAATTTGTCCCCTGGAGCTCCAGTTTGTGATCCGCAGTGGCTTCTTTGAGCCCCGGAAAGGACACGGGCCTGTGCACTTCTGCCAGAAGCCACCAGAGGGCGCGCCAGTCATTCCGTTAAGCAAGGCCTTTGGCAACGGATCCTGAGAGGCATCCAGGCTTGAAATCCAGCAGAGTGGGGCTGGGGAAGAGCAAGGGTTAAGGTGGGATTAAGCTAATGGCTGAAATGCATTCCTCTTAAAATTTACTCTCAATCTTTAATGGCTGATATCTCTTGTCCCTTAATGATGCCTGTTCCCTTGGCAGATTAAAAAAAAAGTTGAAAAGAAGCAAAGAAATGGCTTCAGAAAAAGAAATGAACAGCCAACAATACCGTTTGGTGGCTTTTCTTGATTTGAAATCATCATAGAACTTACATTGACACATGTGCACAGCAAGAAAAATTTCAGGCCATGCAACCTATAACTAACTGCTCCCCCTCCCAACCCCGGCTGTCTCCAAAACACTTGCAACAGTCGTCAGGCATCCGATGACTTTTTTTTTTTTTTTTTTTGCATATGTAGACTATGCTTTTCTCACAGGTAAAATTCTGCATGTTTTCACAGTGAACTAAGTGCATCAGTACAGATGTTACTGATTTCCGTGTGAATGTGATCCTGAGATAAATAAAAGTCATGAATGAACATGTTGTGGTAGCTCTGAGGAGGGAGCATTGCCAGCACTTCATCACACCTCATCTTGGTGACTCTAGAGGCAGTGTATAGTGACATATTCCCAAAATTTAATATGCATTTGTTTTTACCTTTTATTATAGGAATGTTCAAACATTTACAGAAATGAAAGCATATGGGAGATTTTCCTGTACCCCAGGCTCAACACTTGGCAACTCGTGACCAATCGTGTCCACAGCCTCCAGGTGCTTTAGTTTGTTTGCTGTAGTATTTAAAAGTAAATCTCAGGCATTATATCATTTCATCTAAAAAAAAAAAAAGTTTAGTTATTCACACTTATGGGGGGGGTGGGTGGCGGGCACCGGGGACTGGACCCAGAGCCTTGTGCATACCAGGCAAGCAGTCTACCACTGAGCCCCATCCCAAGCCCTAATTTGCTTTGTTAAGTTGCCTGAGCTGGCCTTGAACTTGAGATGCACCTGGAGGAGCAGGGTTACAGGGTGCACCTTACTCCTGGCTATTTTGTTCTTTTGTTTTGTGGCTCTTCACTGTTGGGGGTGGGCCTTTTCCCAGCAGCCAGATCATTTCTGTTTCTACTCATTTTCTTTCTTCTTTGTTTCCTCCTCCTCCTTCTTCTCTCCTTTTCCTTTTCCATTTTTTTTTTTTTTTTTTTTTGGTGGTGGTACTGGGGATTGAATCTAGGGGTACTCTACCATAGAGCTCCACCCTCAGTCCTTTTTACTTAATTTCTTTTCTTTCTTTTTTTTTACAGACAAGTTCTGTAAAACACTTGGCTTCAAACTGTGATCTTCCTGCCTCAGCCTCCTGAGAAGCAGCGATTACAGGCATGTGCCTCTGTGACCAACTCCACTGATATTTTAAAATCAGATAATACATGGGTAATCAGATAATACAGGAAGTGTGTTCAAACACTTCCACGGGCTGTGGCTGTAGCTCAGTGGTGGTGTACTTAGCATGCATGAAACTGTAGGTTCAATCTCCAGCAACAAAAACACCCAGTAACCCCCAAACAACCCTCACTGCTGCTACTACTACTACTGGCCCAAACTCACCTCTGCTGTCTGATAACAATGGCCAGTGCCGGAGCCTATCTCTTGGCAGCCCCCGTGTCCCTGTGCCATGGTAGCTCCTGTGGTTTAACTGAGGCCTGCGATGGCTGAATTTTGGCAGATAAAGGATGATCTAAGGGTATCAAGTCCAATGAACAAAGGTCAAAGGTTACAAGCTCTCTACTGGCCTGCGTTTGTCCTTGCCTGCCTTGGGTACGGGTGACAGTTCTGTGCGGAAGATTGTGCCTTCCCAAGATGGTCACAACATCTTCCAAACTACATGCTATTGAGTGACCTTGACTCTCCTCCCATTGACAGATGAAGTCTGTGTCCTGTATCCCCCAGTCAGGCCAGTAGCTAGCTCAGAACCACTAGAAAGCGGCAGAGGCCAACCAGGTGGCTTCTAGTACTGCTTAATGAAGGTGTCGCCTGGTGGCTGAGCACTGGGCTAGGAGACCTGAGCTGCTGTGCAGGAGATTCAGGTGCAAAGAGAAAATTTCCTGTCCCCTGGGCCCAACCAGCCCCCATCTGACTGCCACCTCCCGATACCCTTCCTGAGCCAGAACCATCCAGCTGAGCCCATCCCGACCTCCTGACTGCAGGAGCCCTGAGGCTGATAAATGGTTGGTCTTTTTAGATCACCAAGTTTTGGGGTGATCTGTTCCTCAGCAACAGACACCCAGAATGCTCTGGGATTTGCCCTGGGTATGGGCAGGAGGACCTCCTAGTCTTGCTGAAGGGAACAGCTTTCTGCATTTCAGATTCCAGAGCTCTGGGATTTGCAGAGTCTCAGCCTCAGTCAAGGCTGCCCCACACCCTGTCCTCAGGGAGCAGGAGACGGTCCCCAGAGACACGTCCCACAGCCAAACCTCTCCAGAGAACTCTGCACGCTCTGAAATTCCAAAAGCAGTCACTAAATTTTCTCTTATGGACCCTGGGGATTAGTAACTGGCCCTGTATTTGGTTTAGCCTTAGTTTCTGGAAACCATGTGACTGAAGTCGTGACCTACCACGATAAGGGTGTAGATCTTACTGGTAGAAAAACGAAGGAGAAAGCTCACTTAGGGCCTTTGAATGTTTGTGTGGCCTCCACGCTAGACACACGGCTGAAAGTGGGACTTACAGGACTCCACTTTCTATATGACATAAACGTCTTGTCACGGAGTAACATATCTTTCTATTGGACAGAGATCCAGTTTTGGGGTTCCACAGTCATTTCAAGAAGGTCACGGGACTTCTAACTCTTTGTAGAAAAACACCCTTAAGCACACACATAAAATCTGGCTTTAGGTTCTATAAATACATAATTTATAAATGAATCACACTCCATGGCTGTAGGTTCGCTGTTAAAGGCACCTAATAGTCGTGTGGCTGCGTTGCTATTTGTTTAACTAATCCCCTGCTGGCCTTCTGAGGTTCCTCTATTTTTAAACTGTACCAAAAATTCTCTGTAGCACAATCATGAACATCTTGTCCCAATCTTCATTCATGCTTGTTGTGTCTCCTGTGATTATTTATTTTTGTGGTACTGGGAATTGAACTCAGGAGTGTTCTACCACAGAACTATGTCCTCAGTCCTCCTTATTTTTTATTTTGAGATACGGTCTCACTAAGTTACTAAGGCTGGCCTCCAACTTGTGATCCTCCTACCTCGGCCTCCCAAGTCACTGGGGTTTACAGGTGTGCAGCTCTGCTCCCAGCCGGGGCTCCTGTTCTTTAGGTACTTGGCCTCGCACAACAAGGATGTGTTTTAAAACACACGGCCTTTTAAAAAATGACAACTTCATCACTAGAGCTGCCCCAGCTGTGGTGTTGGAGAGGGACCAGGCATCCGCCTCACCACAGTTCCATGGGGCAGGGCCAGGAAGACAGGGGCTGGCTGCGGCCTCTGGGCAGCAGGGTGTCAATGGCGCCTGGGATGCAGGCTGTGGGGGACCTGGCTGCAACTACCAGCTGAAGGAGGAGCGGTGACTTACCTCGTGGGCCGAGGAAGAACAGGGGCTGTGTGTTCCTTTCTGGAATCGGATTGGGCAAGGCCAGGGCTGGGACGGGTTGGAGGAATGGGGTGGAAGGTGGCAGAGGCCGCTCCGGGTCCTGTTTACCCCCTGGATGAGCAGGAGGGTGGAAACAGCTGGCTTCCAGGGCTGAGCTCCCGCCTGATCTTCAAGACCACAAAGCAAGCCCTTTAGTGGCCCTGCGCCTCTCCTGGGCCCGTGGCAGTGACTGGGGCTGTGAGGAGGTGAGCAGGGCCCAACACAAACAGCATCAGAGAAAGGGCCTTTATGGCCAGCGGAGGGCGGCCCCCAGACTGCAGCAGGGTGCCAGCTCTGGGAGGCCGGGAAGGGGGGCAGGTGCTGCTCCTGGGCTCCCTGGTGTGGCCCCTGAGGGGCTTGGGGGAGGTGTGAGTCCTGCTAGGGCCGGGGCTTCCCTCCCTCTCTCCTCCTTCGTTTCCCTTGGCGCCTGGAGCAGCCCTGCCTCGTTGGAGAAAGGGCAGGCGCTCTCTGCTCCCTCCAGCCCAGTCCTTGCAGGCACCTGCACACAGTCAGGCTCTTGCTGCCGTCTGCTTGGAGGTGGGCCCCCCGCGGCAGGGCTTCTCAGTGAGGAATACTTGGTTTGCATGTTTGTTGTTTTGGTGCCAGGGATTGAACCCAGGGGCGCTCCACCGCTGAGCCCCGTCCCCAGCCCTATTTTGTATTTTATTTAGAGACAGGGGCTCGCTGAGTCGCTTAGGGCCTCGCTATTGCTGAGGCTGGCCTCGAACTTTCAATCTTCCTGCCTCAGCCTCCTAGGTCTCCTGGATTACAGGCATAGGCCACCACGCCAGGCCACGGCATGCTTTTTAAATACAGCAATATGCACACACCCTTCCAAATAGAAGCACTGTCTCCAATCCGTTCTTTTTCATACAGCAACCAGGCGTGACCAGCACCTGGCGGTGAGCAGGTGAGGGAGGAGGCTGCTTACAAAGGGAGGTCAGGGAGGCCTTCTGAGAAGGCGATTTCAACTTTGACCTGAAGAGTGAGGGCTGGGAGGGATTCAGGCAGAGGGGACACAGCTCATCTCCACATGGGGGAAATACCCCCAGGTCCACTCCATTCTGGGCATGCCCCAGGGCATCTGGCCTGGCTCAGGTAAGCTATACCCAGGTGTCTCTGTCCACAGCTGCCCACTGGCTGGAGTGTGGGCAGTCGGGCCTGTTCCTCCTGGTTCCTCGACCCTCCTGGCCTGCCCTGGCCTCACCATCCCACCCCACCCTATAATTTCCCTGTCTGCTGTGGGAGCTTCTTTGGGACTTACCCAAAATTGTCTTGCTCAGGGGGAGAATGTGGTCCTCGGTCCCTTCCCTGAGACAGGGCGCCAGCCGTCACCATCCGTTCCCTGCAGAAGCCCATGGTACAGTGGTGTGGGTAACAGAGCCCTGGACAAGGCTCAGGCCTCGTCCCACCCTGCTGTGACTCACTGGGTGACCCCAGGCAGGTTACTAACCCTCTCTGGGCCTCTCCAGAGAAAGTTCAACCTCCTGGGGACCTCGGATGGCAAGGCATCTGGTGCTGTCCCTTGCTGTAGAGGGAAACCTGAGGCTGTGTCACAGCAGGTGAGGTACCAGAGATGGCGTCAGGTGTGCAGGCCGTCAGTCTGGTGTCCTGGTTCAGAAGCTTTATGCTGTGGGAGCAAACCAGGTCTGGAGAGCAGAGAACTTCCAGTCCCATCCCTGACCTTTCCCAGTCACGAGGTCTGGCCATGGAAGACCCCCAGAACCTCAGTTTCGCTACCTGTAAAACAGTGTTGATGTGAAGCTAAAATGAGATAAACAATGTTAAAAGGCCTCGTATGGAATGTTTCCCGGGCAAAGGGGTTTGCTACCTGAAGAGCAAGACTCTCGTCTCAGCCCTGCCCGACACTGAGCATCCAAACCCCCAACCATTTCAGAGAGTGCTAGAAGAAGCACAGGCAGGGAGTGTGCTCCTTGGTGGCCAAGTCGGGTAAGGTGATGTGACAGGGCAGACCTTCAGTGGCATCTGTGTGACAGCGGTCAGCTTGACACACAGGGAAACCCTGAAGCCCCGTTTCTCTCCCTATCTAGAAATACAGATGCAGATATTAGCAATTTGCCAAGATAGAAACTTCTACCATGGCTATGAGATTGCTTTCTACCTATGAGAGAGGCAGCACAGGTGCCTGTGGTCCTGTTTTGTGGATGAAGAGATAGAGGAACCCAGGGCTAAACCTGGCCTCTCCTGGCCTGTTCTCCAGGGCGGTGGACTCTGGGGACCAGAACTTGGTCATGGGCCATGGGAGGGCCAACCAACCTCCAACTCTGAAAAAGTCAGATTCGGCTGCTGTGGGACAAGGTGTTCTGAGGAGAAAATAAGACAAGTCCAGACCATTTCCTGGCTGGGTGCTGAAGGCCAATGCCGGCTCGCTTTGCTCCATAAATAAATTTTGTATAAATAAATACCGAACAACGCGCTTTCAAAATAAATTTCTGCAAAAGAAGAGAGCATTGATGCCATCTCCGGAAGCTCATGCCTTACTCCAGCTCTCGTGTGGCATCCCGAGGCACAGCACTGCAGGGGTTGTCCTTTCTCAGACGGCTGTGTCCTGGGGATCAGGTGCGTTGGGCAGTTCCTATTCTCAGAGCCACAGGCCACCTCTGTGCCCACGGTTCTCCTAGGTCACTGTGCAGAAGTCCGAGTGGTTTTTCCCTCTGAAGCCACTCTGTCTGTGCCTCCTGGGTTCCCGGCCAGTGGAGCAGCTCATTTTGGAGGCAAGAGGAGAAGACAGGGGCTTTGGAGTCAGATTTGTCCTAGTTTTGTGATCCTGGAGAGAGACTCAACTGCCCAAGCCCTTAGTTGTCAACCTTAGGAGGCTAGTCTCCCATTTCTTAGCATTTCTGTTTGTCTTTTTGTCTTGATTGTCTCTTTGAAGATACTTAGTAACAGGTGGCCTTAGAGGATAGAGAGAATGACTCCCTTCTCCCCGGAGGGTAGATTTGCTTGTGTTATGGGCTAATAAAGACTGTCTCCCCGGTTCCCGCTAGGCATGGTAGCACATGCCTGTAATACCAGACACTCAGGAGGCTGAGGCAGGAGGATGGCGAGTTCGAGGCCAGCCTGGGCAACATAGTGAGTCCCTGTCTCAAAATAAAAATAAAAGGGCTGAAGGACTGGGAATGGAGCTCAGTGGTAGAGTGCTCCAGGGTTCAATCTCCAGTACAAAAAAATAATAAAAGAAAGAAAGAAAGAAAAAGAAAAAAGAAGAGAAAAGAAAGAGGAAGAAGCAGACTAAAGGTTAGTGTCACAGGCTTCCTCCACTGGAGCATAAACCCACTGTGAGCACAGCATCTAGCTGAGCCCATCGCCAGTCTGCCCTGTGACATGAGGAGGCGGCGGAGCGGAGTCAAGGTGAACTTGAACTTGTATTGCCTGTCGTGCTTGAGTAACAAAGTCCTTTGTAGCTAGCTGTTCTGAAGGATGAGGAAGATCGAAAGTTCGAGGCCAGGGGCTGGGGATGTGGCTCAAGCGGTAGTGCGCTTGCCTGGCATGCGTGAGGCCCGGGTTGGATCCTCAGCACCACATACAAACAAAGATGTTGTGTCTGCTGAAAACTAAAAAATAAAACAAAAAAAACCCAAAAAAACAAACTTCTCTCTCTCGGAACCAGTTCACCCTATTTAAAAAAAAAAAAGAAAGAAAGAAAAGAAAGTTCGAGGCCAGCCTTAGCAATTTAGCAAGACCCTGTCTCAAAATAAAAAGGGCTGGGGACATAGCTCAGTGAAGAGTGCTTTCAGACTCAATTCCCAGGACTACAATCAATCAATCAACCAATCAATCAATCAATCCTTTGTCTCTGACCCAGGAGTCTCGGGTCTTCTGCCAGCATTCATGAAATCTTGGCAGGAAAACTTCCCTTCTCACAGAAGGGTAAGAATCTGAGATCCCCCACTGTTCTAGACGGTCAGTTCTGTGCTTGCCACATTCACCACGGTGCTGGGAGGGTACAAGGCCAAGCCAGGTGGGGAGTTAATAACTGGTGGTTATAACCATTTTACTGTCGTGGTTGGAAGTTGGTTATTTACAAGCTACTCCAAATTCCCTCTCTGGATGCTAGCAGCACAACTTGGCCTTGGCTCTAGGATTAGAAATTCCATTTCTTCTGGGGGGTCTGGGAGCTGGGACAGGCTTCCTGGACTTAGGGTAAAAGTTGCAGAAGGGAGGCATGAAGTCCCTCTTAACCATCACTACCGTCCCCTCCCCTCCTCTGAGGCAGCCTTTATGACCCCTGTAAAATATCTTTCCAGACTTGCCCTGTGTGTAGAGAGATTTAGAGAATGGATTGTTTGTTGTGTATAATGATGGACAGCGTATGTATTATTTTGCAATGTTCACTTTCACTTAAAAATATATCCCAAGGGGCTGGGGCTGTGGCTCAGCGGTAGAGAGCTCGCCTAGCACATGTGAGGTTCTGGGTTCAATCCTCAGCACCACATAAAAATAAATAAATAAAGATAAAAAAAAAATGTCCCGAATACCTTTTTACACCAGTGTACTTAGATTTTCCGAATGCTGTGTTACTGTTCTACTTCCTCTCTTTTTCTTTTTTGCGGTGCTGAGCATTGAGCCCAGGGCCTTGCACAAGCTGCAAAGCCTCCACCACTGAGCCCTCCCAGCCCTCTATCAGGATATTTCTATTGCACCTTTAGTTACCCTCTGCCCTCTTCAAGGACCCCTGGTGGAGTTCTGGATCTTGGTTGCTGTTGTTTTGTTTTGGTGTGTGGTGCTGGGGATCCCACCCAGGGCCTCTTGTCCTGGATGACTCTATTTTTCATCAGTACAGAGATGATGTTCACTGTACACGGCGGGTGCACGGCGGAGAGCGCGCCCAGGACAGAAATGGGGACACTTCCGTGCATGCTGCAGATGTCCACGTGGAGACCCAAGAGGCTGCAGGCTCCCAGGGCTCACCAGGCATTCCAGTCCCTGCTCTCAGACCCCAGAACCATGCTTGGAAACCAGGCTGGGGGAAGGGAGGAGGTGGGTGCCGGCGTAACCAGGACTCCTCTCCCCATGGTGCAGGCCCCATGGAGATGGCTGGAGGGGCAGCAGGGGCCCCCAAGGAGCTAGACATGAGTGTTGGAGGGGAATAGGAGGCCCCAAGGGCCACTCGTCCCAGGTTTCCTAAGAACCCTCCCTGGCTGCCCCGCCTTGGAAAGAGGCTCCATCAAGAGTGACAGGGCCCAGGAGCCATGAGGTCCTGGGAGCGGGCGGTGGCCCTTTTGAGCTCAGCTGTCAGGAGAACCATGTGCCCAGGCAGGACCTGTGCCAGCAAGCTGGGAAAGGGACAGGGAGGATGGCTTGCTCTCCACCCGGCCACGTAGCCTGTGATAGTGACTTCTTAGTCTCCAAAAAAAGAAGACCAGTCCTGGTAGGAAATAGCCCTTGTCCTAAACCCATGTCCTTAGAAACCTGCCCACTCCCTGGACCCAACAAGGAGCCTTTGTCTGGCGTGGTGGCCTCAGGGTAAACAAGGACGGCAGCCAGTGTGGACGCTCAGGTCATGGTCTGGGGCCGGGTTCGCTGTCAGGCTCCGTGTTTCCCCCAGTGCTGTGCCCACGGCCAGGTGGAGGGCCCTCTGTGCCCACCCCTGGGAGCGGAAACTCCCAAGCAGAAGATGTACCCAAAGAGGGTCACACAAGCCCCCGCAGTCAGGAGGGGCAACCGGGGAGTGGGGCTTTCTACACTCTTGCTTTGAGCTGTGTGACTTGGGCAATGGCTTACCTACTCTGTGACTCAGTTTCCCTGTTTGTAAAATGAGGATGATGACAAGGCACACGCCCAGGTTTTCGTGAGGTTGGGTTAGTCTAGTGTCCTTCCGACAGCGCACAGGGAGCGATGGCTGTCACCAATGTTGTGGTTGTTTAAAACTGTCAGATGGGCTGGGCTGGGGCTCAGTGGCAGAGCGCTTGCCTAGCACGTGTGAGGCCCTGGGTTCCATCCTCAGCACCACATAAAAATAAATGAAATAAAGGTGTTATGTCTGACTACAATTAAAAATATTTTTTTAAAAAGAAAGAAAAACCTCTGTCAGAGGACAGGATAGGGCTTCAAGCAAAATGACTATGCTTTTAGTTTTGGGGTTCTTTCTCTTCCCGTCCCCTACCCAGTACTGGGATTGAACTCAGGGTGCTCTACCACTGAGATGAATCCCCAGACATTTTTACATTTTGTTTTGTGACGGAGGCTCACAAAGCTGCTCAGGTTGACCTTGAATTTGCCAGCCTCCTGCCTCAGCCTCCCAAGTTGCTGGGATTACAAATCAATGAGAGCTCCCCGGGAGATACCACCTGAGGGGAGCAGGGGGAGGGC
This sequence comes from Marmota marmota marmota, assembly GCF_001458135.2. Taxonomy (NCBI): domain Eukaryota; kingdom Metazoa; phylum Chordata; class Mammalia; order Rodentia; family Sciuridae; genus Marmota; species Marmota marmota. The sequence goes on from NW_025999862.1 coordinate 1,413,209, forward strand.
TGTTGCTACCAAGGGCTGGAGAATTGGTGTCTGGACTGAAAGCGCCCTGCAGGGAGATGAGGGTCTGGGGGAAGGATCTTCCCTCTGGCCAGGGGTCCAGAGCAGCCAGGAGACAACCACACCAAGCCCAGAGACTAGGCTGGGGCTCTCTGCAGGGGGAGAGTGGGGACAAGGAGAATTTCATCCCCCCTCCCAGCCCCCAACCTTTCCTTCCTTCTCAGTGACAGCAGCAGAAGGGCTCTTTCTGCACCTTCCTGGCTGACAGATTCCTGGCCTCCCCCTAGCCTCACCCCTGGGCCAAGTCACACGAAGAAGGCCTCTGGGGTATGTGTGAGCAGCCTGCTGGCACAGAGCCCAGGACAGGGTGTCCGTGGGCCAGAGGGACCTGGAGGGAGGGTCCCATGCTGGACCACAGGGGCTCAGAGATTTCTCTTGCCCTGGAGTGATGGGTGGGGGTCATTCAGTCCTCACTGTCCCCCCTCCCCCAGAGGAGATGTGACTATCCACGTGGACAAGGCAGCCGGGGTCTTCGAGCATTTCATGGCTTTGAACTCATCCCTGCCTTAGTTATAAGCTAGCATTTTTGAGGCCTTTCGCTGTGCCAAGCCCTTGTCTCAGCTCCCCACCTGCATTATCTCATTTGAATTTCACAACACAGCAAACCTGAGGGTTACTACAGATGAGGAAACTGAGGCTATAAAAGAGACAGTAACACGCCCTGGGTTGTCCACAGTGAAAGCTGAGCTAGGGCTGGTGCTCAGCCGTGGTCTTCATGTGGGCTGCCCAGAGGGTGAGGCCCTGGGTCCAGGACCCCTGCTGACCTGTCCTCATGGGGCAGAGGCTGGTGGGGCCGCAGGCCCAGGACTGAGAAGGAGTCTACTCTGCTGACGTGTCCTCCCGTCTGCCCCTTCCCGCCACCCTTCCAGGTGGCCCATGCACCTTGGTGGCGCAGGGACCTTTCAGCACATTTGCTGGCTCTTCAGGTAAGGAAAACGCCATGGCCGGTGAAGTTCCTGGCACATTCTAGGTGCTGAGTGGGGGCCGCCATTATCACCAGCTTCTGATGGCGTCGCTGATCCTGCGGCCCCTGGAGGAGGGCACCAGCCTTCTCCACCCGCAGGAAGCAGGGCTGAGAGAGCCAAGAGGCTGCTCGAAGCCACTGGCCCTGCTCCTGATGGCGTCACCCCTCACATGGAGGGGTCTGGGGTGGGGCTGAGAATGGACAGAATCAGGTAGAGAGGGGTGAGGGCAGAAGTGGGAGCCACAGACATGGCCTAGGGGACACAGGTACCAGGTCTCAGCTGGACCACTCACCAACCATGTGGCCTTGGGTGCAACACAGACCGGCTCTCATTGAGAAATGGGAGGTGGGAGGATCACTTGAACCCAGGAGTTTGAGTCTAGCCTGAGCAAAAAAACTCCTGTTCCCCTCCAGAGGTGAGCCCAAAATAAACATGGGAATAAAGCTCAAACTCAGCACAGATCAAAGAAAGGCAAACCCAATGGACAGCCATCT
>NW_025999862.1:1414730-1463632 GCF_001458135.2 Marmota marmota marmota
ACAGCATGACGATGGAGAATGAGGAGAGGGATAACTGACACAAAAAAAAAAAAAAAAGTGAGACCAAGTCCAAAAAAAAAGAAAAAGCAAAGATTTTTTTTTTTTTAAAGGAAAAAAACCCCCATGAGAATCTAGGGCTAATCAAAGCATTCTTAAACTTGGTACCAAAAGCAGGAGCCAATACAGAAAAACATTTTGATTTTTTTGAGACAAGATCTTACTATGTTGCCCAGGTTGGCCTCTAACTCCTGGGCTCCAGGGATCCTCCTGCCTCAACCTCCTACATAGCTGGGTAGTGTTCCACCAGAGTCTGTTCTATTAGGCTCAAGATACATTTTTCACTGCCAAGAAATAAGACATGTATTTTTTTTTAAAGAGAGAGAGAGAGAGAGAGAGAGAGAGAATTTTTAATATTTATTTTTTAGTTCTCGGCGGACACAACATCTTTGTATGTGGTGCTGAGGATTGAACCCGGACCGCATGCATGCCAGGCAAGCGCGCTACCGCTTGAGCCACATCCCCAGCCCAAGACATGTATTTTTTACATTCACGGCTCTTGTTTCCTTTCTTTTGACTTAGGTTTCATAATCGCTACTGCCTTTTCTGTGTGTATGTTTGTGTGTGTGTGTGGTGCTGGGGATTGAACTGGGGTCTTACACATGTGCTCTACCACTGAGCTATATCCTAGCCCTTTACTCTCTCTTTCTTTCTCTCTTTCTTTCTCTCTTTCTTTCTTTCTTTCTTTCTTTCTTTCTTTCTTTCTTTCTTTCTTTCTTTCTTTCTTTCTTTCTTTCTTTCTTTCTTTCTTTCTTTCTTTCTTTCTTTCTTTCTTTCTTTCTTTCTTTCTTTCTTTCTTTCTTTCTTTCCTTTTTCTTTTCCTTTTTTTTTTTTTGAGGCAGGGTCACACTAAGTTGCCCAGGCTGATCTTAAACTTGAACTTTTGATCCTCTGCTTCAGCTTCCCATAGAGTTGGGATAGAGGCGTGCACCCCACACCTAGTTTCTTTTTTTCCTATCTTCTCTCCCTCCTTCCTTCCTATCTTCCCTCCCTCCTTCTTCCCTCCCTCCTCTCTCCTTTTCTTCAAATTGGCTCCTCCATTGATCTCTAAGGAGAGCAAACCCATTTCTTTCCTTTCCTCCGGACCTATCTTCAGTGATCTCATTTCTTATGGTTGAATTGCCAGTGTCTCAGCTTCCCACATCCTCCTTTGATTGGGAACCTGGCTGCTGGGCCAGTTACGAGTCGGTGGTCACTAGTGGTCCTGTTCTTTCTCTGTCCCTCCTGTGTAGTGTGGCAATCTCAGGCTTTGTCCTCTGAGGGGCTCTGTTTAACTCAGATTTTGATTGCTGTGACCAAAAGACCTGACAATAACAATATGGAGAAGGAAAAGTTTACCTGGGGTTCATGGTTTTGGATGTCTCAGTTCACAGATGGCTGACTCCATAGCTTTGGGCCCAAGGTGATGCAGAACATCATGGTGGAGGGGAATGGTGGAGGAATGCAGCTCAGGACATTCAGGACATGGTAGTCAGGAAGCAGAGAGAGTTCTGTTCACCAGGGACAAAATATAAACCCCAAAGGCACACCCCCAGGGACCAGCCTTCTCTAGCCATTCCCCACCGCCTATACTTACACCCAGTTAGTCTATATGAGTGGATTAACCCACTGATTAGGTCACACCTTTCTAATCTAACCACCTCACTTTACCTCTGACTGTTCTTGCACTGTCTCCCACATGAGCTTTTAGGGGACACCTCATATCCAAACCATAATAGTCTCCAATCCAGATTTCTGTTTTTTTTTTTTTTTTTTGGTTATTGTTGTTTTTTTTTTTTTTCTGGTGCTGGGGATTGAATTCAGTTGGCTGAGCCATCAACTCAGAATTGCCTGGGTCCCTGGGTCACTGCATAAAGGCAAGTTGCCTTGGAGGGTAAAGATTAAAAGGGTTAATATGTGTGAAGCGACTAAAGCTGTGCCTGGCATTTCGTCAGGGCTCAATAGATGTCCACTTTCAATGCAGCTACGTGACTTTAGGCAAGATGCTTGACCTCTCTGAGCCCGTTTTTAACCTTCAAAATAGCCTCTCTGGTGGGGTGTTTGTCCCTCTCCCCTGTCCTCACTGTGGCCGTGTGGCCCTAGTGCTTGCCTGCCTGTTTCTCTTGAAGACTCCCCTGCAGGACCTGGTCAGCATCCCCTGGCCATCCCTTCCTCGTGGACCCACTGCAGGGAAGTCATCCTTTGAAGCGTCTGCTCTTGGTTTTGTAAATCTTCCCACAACTCCTCCCTGCCAGGCCTTAAAGGAGCCGGGCCCTCACTCTGCCTGGGCATCTTTGGGGTTTATGCCCACACAGACCAAAGGCCGGGCCCTCTGGGAGCCACTCTGAGCAGAGAACTCACGGGACCTGAGCTTTTCCACCCACGGAGGTGACTAGCTTTCCTGTGCTCACAAGAGAGGCCAGACCTGAGAGACCGCTATGCCACGTTCAAGGAGAGGGAATGGTCCTCTCTGAACACAGGGAAGAGGGAGAGGCTCTTGAGAGGAAATCAGAGCATCAAGACGCCTGTGAACTTGCACACTGACAGCTCCAAGCTGTGACCAAGAGCTCATGCCCCAGAGCTCAGGTGGAACGGGGGGCCAGGTCTGGATGTGCAGGGAGGGCCCGGCAGAGCCGCAGGTGAGCCAAGGCAGACAGGGACGTGGAAGATTTCCCTGGGCACGTGAGGACGTCTGTAATCCCAGCCACTCGGGAGACTGAGGCAGGAAGACCCCAAATCTGAGGCCAGCCTGGGCAACTTAACGAGGCTCTGTCTCAAAGTAAAAAAATAAAGTAGTCTAGGATGTAGCTCAGTGGTAGAGGGCTGCTGGGCTTAATCCTCAGTCTCACAAAAAGAGATAAAAAATTTCTTTTGATGTAGAAGAGGGGACAGGTGTTAGGGAAGGCAGAGGTTGACAACAGCTGGACTGAGCGAGTCTTTGGTAACTGCAAGTCTGTGCTTAGCGCTGTAACTGGCTCTTGTAGGGGGTCGCGCCAGGGCCTCTAGCCTTGGCAGCGTTAGCTGTTGCTCCCCCAGGATCCCCTGGGTGCTTTCAAGCAATCCAAACCCGACCCCACTACGGACAAATGGAATCCTTTTCTGAGGACTAAATTGGATTCAGGACCAGCAGCTGAAATGCAGACCCTCAGGCCCCATCCCAGACCTACTGCCTCAGAAATTCTTGGGGGTGGGCCCATTGATCTGTGTTTTAACCAGCCTTCTAGGGGAGTCTGATTTACAGGAAAGTGTGGGGGCCTGCAGGAGATTTTAAGATGTATGCAGAGCAGAAAGCTTTGGGCTAGTTTAGGGAGGTGCCTGGTTTGTCTTTGTGAGTAGTGAGGAGAAGCTCTGAGCTCTGACTTCCCTTCCTTCCTGAGGCCCAGACTGTAGACTGAGGCAGGCTGGTCTCTGCTCCACGGAGGGAAAGGGGACAAATGTATTCTCATTCTTCGGTCATCTTTTCCACACATAAGTGAGAACAAGACAAAAGCTCTGGTCACAATTAACACTCCTGCCCACTCCGTTGTCTCACCACCACCAGTGAGAGGAGGCCCTCGGCAGCCTTCTCGGGCCTCCTCGCCAACTTGGCTGATGGGGGGGCAAGCGGGCTCAGGGCCTGGCGGCTGTGGCTCAATTCCAATTCATGCTACATTCGCACTCTGCAAATGTATAACCATTTTCTTGGGTTTGGCACCACCTTCTCAGTCCTGACTCTGGAAGAATTGATTTCTCAGTCTGCAGTAATAGAACAGTCATGAGAGTGGGCGGAGGGGGAGAGTCTGGGAGTTGCAGCTTTCTTCACATTGACTTCTTTATCTATTTGCAATCTAAGGCTCCATCCCTTCTGATGCTTCAGCCGCCAAGTTACTCTGCTTTGTCTTGGGTCACCAGAAACAATCACCCGCCTGGGTATCTACCAGCAGACTGGGCTGCAGGGTCTCTCCAGGTAAAACCAACGGGAGGGTGGAGGCCAACTGATATTCCATGAGCCTTCTGCGTTTCTGGTGTGGAAGGAGGTGTGTGTGTGTGTGTGTGTGTGTGTATGTGCATGCTCATACACATGCACGTGCATCCAAAACCCCCACGTCCCTCCATCCTGTCCTCCCACACAGATCTGTGACTCATACCAGCCAGCTCCTGCCTAGTGAGGGCTGCAGGAGACGCCAGAAACCAAGAGCAGGTGGATGCGTCCAGAGGCTGCCTCTGGCATCAATGGGGGGGGTCTCTCGACCGGTCCATCTCCATTTCTGAACCCCTCAGTGTCTCCCTGCCCTGCCCCATCCCACTCCCCGCCCTGGCCCAGTCCTATCTTGGTCATGACTTCCCCCACCCTTCCTGACCAGCTCTTCGCCTCTTGGTCTTCCTGCTGACAACGCCCTGGGCTTTCTCCTTGGCTTCTTCCAAGCCTGCTGGGCTAGGGAGATGTCTTGGATTTATTAAAATCAGCCCCATATTGGGGCCAGATGTTCCACAGCAAACGAGGGGGCAGGACTGAAGGAAGAAACGAGGTGGGAGAACAAGGAGGCCCCAGTGGTGAGCGTTGGGCACGCTCAGGCCTTCCTGAAAAAGCCCCTTTCTGCTTCTATTTTGCCCTTAGTTCAGACGCTGCTTGGTTTCTCCTCCCAAATCAAACATTTGGATATGCATTTTTGTAAACTTCCGCGTCTCACTCTGGGGCCAGCAGACTGGTGTTTGCTGGGCTATTTCTTCCAAGTCATCTCTGTGGATAGGGGTGAGGAAGACCAAACACGGGGTTCTGGCAAGGGCCGGCAAAGGCGTCGTGAGAAGGGGGAGGGCAGACACCCACCTTGCGGAGGACCCTGCTGGGGACAGCTCTCTGTAGGCTGGGTGGGCAGAGAAGGTGGGCCAAGATGCAGGCTTGCTTCTGTCCTAATTGCAGAAGTTGAATTGATGATGGTAACAATAATCAGATGAATCATATAGTGATAATAAAGAAAAACAGTTGTGTGGGGCGCTGTGCAGGGAGCTTTGGGGTATCCTCTCATCCAGAGCCTCCTGATGCCCAATGAGCCAGGCCCTGTGGCTTTATTATCACCACCATCTTGTCCTTGAAGATTGGAACTCGAGAGGTCTCAGCTGTTAAGAATGGAATTGGGCACTGAACTTGAGCTTGAACTTGGCTCTGGAGGCTACACTCTTCGTGCTAGGTGGTGAAGACAAGGGATAAAGTCTTTTGAGGGTGCTGGGATCAAATCCAGAGCCTTGTGTGTGCCAGGCCAAGTGCTCTGTGATCGAGCTATAATCTATCCCCTATTAGAAATTGCTGCAAATTCAGATACAGGAAGAATAAACCATAACACAGGAACAATTTACTATCAACAGTTTGATTGATGTCTTCCCAATCATTTGTGTGTGCAGACATATTCATGTTATAGATATCTTATTTTACAAAATGAAATCACATGGTACTGTTTTATAGCTCATGTTTGTCAACAAATACCCTTTAACCATTATTTTAAAAGTCTTCTGCATGACCATTTTAATGGCTGCAGAGATCCACTATATATGCCACCACAATTTATTTAACCAATCTTCCTATTATCTAACACATAGTGGTTTTCCAATTTTTCATTATTATAAACAAGATTTAATGTTTAACATCGCATCTTAGCGATGTTCAGCCACAGTTTCTCCTTAGGATAAATTCCTTGATTTGTGGGGGGTGGGGGGTGCGGGGACGATATGGGGCATGTTCGGAGGTGGGATAGTCATTAATGAACTGGCCTCCCCCGTGAGCCTCCCATCAATGAATGAATGTTTCCCCACACTGTCACCAGTGTTACTATATTTAAAAAACACTGTTGCCAATTTAAGAGATGGCTGTCCATTGGGTTTGCCTTTCTTTGATCTGTGCTGAGTTTGAGCTTTATTCCCATGTTTATTTTGGGCTCACCTCTGGAGGGGAACAGGAGTTTTTTTGCTTTTTTTTTTTTTTTTTAATCTAGGAGCTCTTCCTGTGACATTTCCCTGCCTTTCCCTCTGCATTGCTGGCATCAAATGCTAAGTCATAAAAAAAGTCTCCTCCGTGACTGCCTGTTCCTTGGTTAGGTCAGAATCCAGTGAGTGCTGTTCACTAGGCAGACAACATCTGTGGGGATGGCCTGAGGACCCAGAAAACTGGGGCAATAAGTAAATGCCTTTGTCTCCTCAGTCAGGAGAGGGACAAGGTGCCCAGGGTGCCGAGCACATGCGTGTCCCCACCATGGTGCAGCACAGCTGTTCTAAGGTCAAGCTTAGGAGGTAGAAAGACCTGGGTTTGCAGCTGAGAGCCAGCTCATTCCACCTCCTTAAGCCTTAGTCTCCCAACCAGTGAAACAGGTGACGACATAATGCTCACTTCACAAAGACTGGGTGGCTCACCGGATGAGATAAAGGTAGGAGGCACAAGGCAGCTTGTTATCATTCAGATATGAGCACCCGAATGGTTTTGAGGGAGGTATTTTGCGTGAGCAGCAATACTACAGACGTATACAATGTTCATGGACACACAACTGGTCTCGTCATTTCTGGGAAGCAAGATCATGAGCCCTCTTTGTTTCACCCTTTTTATTCCCACCTCTGACCAGACTCTGAGCAGAGCAGCTAACATTTACTGGCACTTAGTAAGTTCCAGGCCATTCCCACCTCTTAACTTTACTTAATCCTTACAATGACCCTAGGAGATAGGTAACAATCTTATTCTGGTTTTTACAGATAAGAAAACTGGAAAATACAGGTTGTGTACTTTGCCCAAGTTCCCTCAAGTGAGGAAATGGGCAGAGCCAGGGTTTGAGAGCCACAGGTTGGCTCCACACGCTGGCATTTGCAGAAATGCTGGGATCGCTGTGTATGTAGGAAAAAATGCCCAATCTCACTTACCTTCTTCTTCCCTTTGCCCTCTAAGAGATCACACATGGCACTGCCCCAGCTATGCCCGCAGCCCTCGCTGCTTCTATCTCCAAGATATAACACACGGTGGTGGAAATTCTGGAGTCCTTGGAGTCCTGATAAAGCTCCCATTGGGCGCCAGAGCTGCAGATATCATCTCCAGTGACTTTGCAGTGTCAGGGACAGGACAGAGCTGCTGAGCTTGAGCCAGCGAGGCACGATCCACTTGGAACTGGGCAATCTCACCAGTCCTGTGCAGGAGGGGACTGACACAGATACGGGGCCTGACAGTGAGCTTTATTGTTCCCAGTCTGGAAATGTATTTGTACAGATGATAATAAATACAGCCATACAGACCACGGTGATGAATTTTCTTTATTAGAAAGTATTCGTAATCCTGAGTCTGCTTGGGAAATGTGACGCAGGAGGTCTGTTACCACACAGAGGCCACAGCTCCGGGAGCCAGGGACCTTGCTCTGCTGTCTGAGCCCCTGCAGGCACACAGTCCACACTCGTGGGATGCATTGTCTCTGCTGCTTGCTATCTCAGTACCAGGGGAAGGAAGACTTCCTTTTAGGGTGATGAAATGTGCTGGCATTAGGTGACAATTGCATATTATGGATGGACTAAATGTCACTAACAGTAAATTTTGTGTCCTATGTATTGTGCTGTAATAAAATGAATATGAACGCGCTCCTTCCAAGTGCTACTTGATCTTCATCGCCTCATTTATTCTTTCAATCACTCATTTATCCAGTCACTGCTCTGGCTGGGTCAGCAGTGTGAACGCTGAGGTTGGGGACTGAGGCTTAATCTCCTGGGAAAGATAAAGGCCCCGGCTTCTATGAGTAAGAATCAGGGGCTTTCCCCCCAACAGGCTCCTGGGGTTCGTGCAAGTTGTGACACATGTCTCCTCAACTGTTCCTCTGCTCCCCAGCCAAGCGGGACAGGCGCGGAGAAGCTGAAGTCTCCGGGCCAAGTGTGAAGGCGGCTCTTTTGGGGCCAGGCAGATCCCTCGGGGCCCAGGGAGGAGGAGAAGCACTGCAGATGGGCGATGTTCTCAATGAGCTGATGTCATCCAGCATCTTATTCCGATATTCCTCCATTCATATGGATGGGAGGCAGGGGGCATTTTTTCCTGGAGGGGAAACAGCTTTAAACAAATCAACATCAAGTCAAGAGAAAGAAGGTATTAAAAACAACAGAAATGGAATGCATGGACACTTCCCAGAGGAAGGAGAGAACTAGCCCCTACCCACTGTGCAAACTCTGGGAGCCGCTCTGGGGTGGGGCAGGCTGTCTGCGGCCTCCGCTCTGGTTTCCAGTGTCCATCCTGCAGGGAGTAGCTTGCTTGCTCGCCTGCATGGGGCAGGCACTGGGGGACCTTAGTATTCATTCCCAGATTCCATGACAAGCTTTATTTAAATCCCAGACTTTAAACTATCTTTTTGTTTTTGTTTTGGTTTTGGAGGGAGAAAGTTTGTTTTGGCTCCTGGTTTCAGAGGTTTAGTCCATGGTCAGCCAACTCCATTGTTCTGGGCCCTTCAAGGTGAGGCAAACATCATGGCGGAAGAGCGTGGTGGGGGAAAGCTACTCAGCTCATAGCAGCTGGGGAAGCAGGAAGAGAGGGAGGGGTCCCCGGGAAGAACTAAACTATGTCCATTCAGTGATTAACTGAGCCGCATCCAGAAGAGTGAGCATGGGCTGAAAGTCCCAGTGACTGCTGTGAACCAGGCATGCTGCATGAACGTGTCCCTGTTCTTGACAGTGTCCCCCACTTACACACGAGCAACAGGGACCCAGACTCATATGCTAATGGGATTTGACGGAGACTTTTGGCACTAATGGATTAGAGGGTCATTAAGGGGCTGGCTTTGGTATAAAAGCAGGTTGGCTCTGGCAAGCTTGCTCTGTCTTGCCATGGGACACCTTCCACCATGTTGTGATGCAGCCTGAGGCACTCACCAGGTGCTGAGCAGAGGCCTGGCCATGCCCTTGGGCTTCCCAGACTCCAGAATCAGGAGCAAAATTAGTCTTTATTCTTTATAAATTACTAGATCTCAGGTATTTGGTGATGGTAACAAAATGGAATAAGACACTGCTTAGGTGTCAGGAGAAATCCAGGTAGATGTGACGGGAGATGGCAATGGGACAGTTGGTTTGGTGGTGTTGACAAGCCCCAGGCAGGACAGTGGACTGCACACTGATACTTCCCTCCTGAGGACTAAGCATTAAGGAGCACGGGTGGTTGTCAGGATAGTCGGCCCAGGCCTCAGCGTCCACCAGGACTTGAAGCCAGTGGCGTAATCTCAAATGCCTATGGTGGCTGGGGAGCTGTCATAGGAATGGCCCGATAGCTGTGTCCTCTTGGCCTGTGGCTTTCTCCTCTTGAACACATATGGATTCACAGAGAAGTTTCCTTGCTAGAAGTAAATGAGCAGGGCAGGTGCTGTGCTAAACGGCAATGAGCATGCTGCCTCAGCACTGGGGACAGCAGAGGGACAGGGGGACGCTGCCCTTCTCCCAGGTGCAGCCTGCTATTGCTGTGGGAATGAAGGTGCCAGTGACCCGATCACGCCAGGGTGCAGATGCTGACTGGCTCCCTCCCCCTCCCTCACACCTCACCTTTCATTGTGCTCTGGAAGCTTCCAACCACCTGTTTCTTTGCTCCTGGGCCTGAAGGCCTTTTACAGAAACCCAGAGTGCTGTTCCACTGGGACCCACAGAGTGGTCTAGGGGTCAATACTCTCCAAGAACAGCCTTCAGCAGAGAGGGGAGGGGCTGGTGTGGGGACCTCACCTCACCCTGGGTAACTCCCAGACCTGGGCTTTCTGTCATTTCTGGAGGATTCTGCTGCAACTTCTCAAGGTGACGGCTGCCTTCACAGAGCACCCTCTACTCCTGACTCTCTCCCTCCTCCCTGCAGGGCTGCCTGGAGCCCCCAGAGAAACAGCTGCATTGCCACCCGAGCCCTTGTCCCAGAGTCATTTTCTGGTTGACTCAAACCAAGATGCACCCCAGTCCCAGAAGAACCAGAAATCTGCTTTTTTTTTTTTTTTTAATGCAAATCCATTAATTTTGGCTTTCAATGCCAACTGTCAAAACAAAACAAACACAATTAGTAGCTGCACGGCCACGGGGTGGGTTTGGTCCATGACCCGTGGTGTGCAGAGCTATGTGTGGACCCGGCTTGGCCTGACCCTGAGAGTCCCCTGAATTCTTGGGCATCCTGAAATCTTGGTACCTATTCATGACAGGCACCCTTAGCTTGTGGAAGTCCTGGCTGTGACTGTCCTCAGGGGTGCTCTTTTTGACAACCTGACAGTCTTCCTCCCCTGCACCCTGAGAATGAGTTCCATTGTCACTTTCCTGTTCTCCTTTTCTTCCTCCCTCCCTCCCTCCCTCTCTCCTTCCTCTCTCTTCCACTCTGACCATGGGCAGCCCTCTCCTGCTGAACCTTTACTACCAGTTTGTTCTTCTAATAAACTGGGCAGCAGAAGTTAGCAGAGGGGTCAGTGGCTGCTAGAGGGCTACACTTCCTGGGACCCGGCTGTTTCAGAAATGGCTGCTTTAAGAACTTCCTAGATCTCCAGTTTCTCTTAAACGAAGCTGGTGGTGTTTGTGCCTGTCCTAGTTCAGAATTCCCACTCTCCCTAGGGGTCACCACAGGTGTGACTGAATGGAGGGAGCCGAGGGTCAAGGGTTTCAGATGCCAGGAGGTTTCAAGGCAGCAGCACAGAAATCGGAACTCCTGCCCACGGCGACCCTGAGGCTGCGGCAGTCTCCATGACTCCTCTTGCAGCCTGCCTACAGCTCTGTGAGAACGTCATGAAGGTGGAAAGGGGCCCTTAACCTGTCACCTTCCTATCTGCTTCCTGTGGCTCTTGGTCCTGGATGTGCCTATCTGCAGGCCTCTGTTGTCTACAGACTGTTCTTCAGAATCCCAGAGTCTTGAAAATATTGTTATTTGAGAAAAAAAAAAAATCATGATTAAGGATTCCACCCATAAAAATGGGCCTTTCTGTGAAGGAATCCTTACTGTGGGTCGACACAGGCCTTCTCAGAGCCTTTAATAAGCTACTGTGAGCAACGCTGTGACCAGCCATCAGGTTCCTTTGCTGCTGGCTCCAGCTGGGCCAGGGCTGGCCTGCTGCAGGTCCCAGGCCCTGCTGATCCAAGTGCTTTCCGGGTGGATTTCTGATGGCTGTCACTGCCTCAGAGCCCCTGTGGTGTGCTCAGCTCCTCTCCAGGGTTGAGTAACTTGGGGTGTAGGTTGAATCCAAGGGGTGTGGGAGGAAGGAGAAAAGGTGACTTCCGGGCTGGGCTGGTAGCGGAGGGGGTGGGTGGGTGGCCAGGCCTCTCTGCTCTGTGATTAGGGCAATTTAGTTCTCTAGGGGCTTATTTGTGGCAGGAAACCCGGCCAGAAGTTAACTATATCCAGTCCCCAGGGGAGTGGAGACAGCAAAGGTCCCCGACAGGAGTGGGAGATTCTATTCCTGTTGGAGTTTCACCACGTGGATTCAAATATCTTGAGGGTTGGGCACGAAATGGTTCCAAAGATTGGATTGGGTACAAGGGCAGAGATTCATGTTGCATTTTGGGGAGGGGTCCCAGGGGGGGGGTCCCATCCCCCTTGCCCCCCTTGTCGTGCCCCACTGTATTATCACTCCTTCCTGCAGGAACCACCGTCTGCAGGGCTCAGCTCTCCTCTGCCCCTTCACAGATGCTGCTGTTCCTGTGACGCCCAGACCCCAGACCCCAGACCCCAAAGCTCTGCCAACTGTCTTCCTGTGTCCCAAAATGAGCTCTTTCCTTCCCTCCCAGGGAAATGTGTTATTCCCTCCAGGTGGGCTCTTAGAAGATAGGAGAGCCCCCCAAACTCCATGTGTTCAAGATTTGGCTCCAGGGAGGTACTGTTGGGAGGTGGTGGCCTAGTGGGGGGTCTTTAGGTCATTGGGGGCATGACGCTGAAGGGGATAGTGGGACCCCAGACCAACCCCCACCAATTTTCTGACCATGAAGTGAAAGCCACATACTCTTGCCATGAAGTGCCACCCCTCCCCCACCACCAGAGACTTAAAAGCAATGGTTCTGCCCAATCTTGGACTGAAACATCCAAAACTGTGGGGCAACATAAATGTCTCTCTCTTTTTTTTTTTTTTTATGATACTGGAGATTTAATCCAGGGTGGGAGAGGCTCCACCACTGAGCTACACTCGTAGCCTTTTAAAGTTTTATTTTGATACACTTTTTTTTTTTGGTGGTGCTGGAGTTTGAATCCAGGGCCTCACATGCTAGGCATGTGCTCTTCCACTGAGCCAGAGCTCCAGCCCCTTACATTTTTGAGACAGGGTCTAAGTTGCCAGGGGCTGGCCTTGAACTTGGGATCCTCCTGCTACACCCTCCTCAGTCGCTGGATTACAGTCATGGCTCCTGGCACATTCTTCTCTTTGTAAGTTCTCTGGAGGTATTTGTTACAGAAAGTAACAGAAAGCTAACACAGGGCTGCAGCCTGGTTCCCACTAGAGCTGTTACAACCTATACAGCAAGTTCACTGCAATTTGAAAGGACGCCACTGTATTTCTTAGCTGAAAGGAGAATGAAATCTCAAGAAACCTTGTAAAAGGGTATTTTTGGAAAATCGTAAACTACATGTACCCTTCATTCCAAAAGGAACCTGGGACCCAGGTGGGGGAAGTGACTTGTCCAAGGTTTTACGGCCAGCTAATGGCAAAACTGGGTCCCCTGACGGCTAGCCTGATTTTCCTATTCCTATCCCATAATACCTGGGCGTTGATCTCTCAGGCCTTGTCCTTGTAGCTGGCTCCTCGGAACACGGTCACTGCCGACTCTGCCATCGGGACCATGGCATTCATTATGCCCTCTGTTCTATTCCCCTGTGGGAATGGGCAGCAGGTGTCCCTGCCCTGCTTCATGCTGGAAGTCATGTCTTACCTACTGCTTAGTGTTTTTTTCCTGTTAATTTTTATGGTTCAATGGCTGCCGAGAACAAATGCAAAAGAAACGCTGCAGAATTTTCTCATTGCATGTTTTCATCTTTAATTAAATAAGTCAAGTAAGCCCTCGGGCGATGGGTTCACATTCCATTCCACAAAACAGACCCTGAGCACCAGTGACCACCAGCTGTCTGAAGGGCAGCCCTGGCCTTTCCAGGAGTTGGCAGATTGTCTGTGGCCATGACAAGGACATCTGGGACAATGATGGCAAAGGGGCTGGGAACTGTGGGGGGGGGCACTAGAGGTGGAGCAGGATGTCCTATACAAATGCGTGGACACAATTAAGAGGCCATGATACTGGACCCAGGTTCTGGCAGAGTTTGGTGGATCCCAGAAGGAACAAGGGACTTGAGCAAACCAGGCCCAGAATATTCAACTAAGACAGAGACATCCCAGGGTGCCCAGTTCCAGCCAAAGAGATGGGAGAGGCTACGCAAGAACTGTATCCCCCCAATAAACTGGTCTGCAACATGAGCTAGGCCCATCAGGAGGCCGCCAGGTCTGTATCCTTGGAAAGATACCCACTTGTCCTTCACAGGACACCAGAGGACACTAGGTGAAAAGGTCTTAGCTCTTGAGACATTGAAGTTGCCAGTTCTGCTTTATGCGTCTGAGGTAAAGAATAACTTCCACTATTTCTGAAACTGTGGGCAGTTGACGGGAGATGTGGCGGCATTCAGGAAACCCGGGCCTCCTCCCTCCCTTCTCGCTGGACCACATCCTGAGGAGCTTCACAACGAATCCACCATCCAGGGGCTCCTGATTTCAGTGGATGCTCCTTTTTCCAGCTTCTGCAGATCAATAGGACCCACTTGGCGTCTTTAACATCTGTCCTCCAACCCCACCCACCCCTCTCTCTCCCTTTCTTGAGACCTGCCTCCACTTTCAGCCTTTAGGGTGGGCGTGGGAGTGGACTGCCTTGAGGAGGCAGCCAGCTTGTCTTCTGTTCCGGTCCTTCACGGGACAGACCCCTCAAACAGGTCATAGCATGGGGGAGGGTGGAAGAGACTGTTGGGGTTTGGATCAGACTTCGGGTGCTTCTATCTCCTTCCCTATTGCTCAGGCCAGGTGCACCTGTCATCTCTTGCTGGAGCTCCTTCCATGGTCGACAGACAGCAGGGATGGTGGGAAAAGATGCCACTGTGATGGGCTTCCTGGGCACCCTCTGCTCTTTGGTGTTTGGGCAGCAGCTGCCCCAATATACCAGCTGGACCACCTTCTCCCTCCCAGCTCCGTGCTGAAGACCTCAAACGCACAACCCCGGCCATGTCCACAGAGTGGGAAGCCAACAGTGAACCTCATAGACCTTCCCCAAACAAGAAGCGCTCCCATGGCATTACCAAGCCCCAGGGGGATCAGTGTCAAGGCCACACCACCCACTAGAGTCGTGTCAGATACCTGGGCAAAGGCAACCAGAAAGGGCCCTCATGTCACATTTCAAATCCCTAGGAGAAAAACTAAGGAACCTCCTTAAACAGTACCTTGGGGCCACTGTCTGCTGGCATGTTGACTTAGTCCCCTCTTGCCTTTAGAACTGTCTGTGGGTGTCCTTGTGTGTGGGGGGCGTGGGTGGTTTCTATTATTATTATTATTTTTCTGTCTTGATTTGGGTTTAGCTTTGAGTCCCTGCAAATAATATTTTCTGTTTCTTCTTTTCACACAATAAATAAATTAAGTCAACTTGCAGTATACACATTGTCAATGTCCTGAGAATCCTAAAAGTCCATTCTTGGTACTGTCTTCAGAGAGCTGAGACAGAGGCCTTGGTGCAGGAGGAAGGAAGAAGTCTGCTTTCCAATCAAGAGGACCCCTAGGAAGAGCCCCACATAGAGGTATCCCTCCCCACCACCCTTTCAAGGAACAGAATGGGGGCTGGGAAGAGCAGCTGGCACTCCTGGGCCTGCAAGAAACATCTGGGCCCCACGGAGCCCCACGATGAAGTTTCCAGAGCTGGTGTCCCTTTGGACTCCAAATAAGAGTCAGCGCCCTACCCAACTTGTTCTTGGACCAGCACATCTAAAGCAGAGGGGGAAAAACATCTAAAGCACAGGGCTGCTCGAATGACAGAAGTCCATGGTGCTGGTGACTCAGTGGCTCAAAGAGGTGGATTATAATGAATCCCACAAGATGGTCTGCATCCTCACACAGGGCAGCTTCCTGCCAGGTCACTCTGCCTTTCCTCCACAGCTCCAGCTGGACTCCAATGCTGTGCTTTTCTGGCGACCTGATGGTGTTACTGAAACCAACTCAGCCCTTGGGTCTAACGAGGCTGTATCTGGAGGAGAGGCTGTCCAGGAAGTATGAAGGAGGAGGGAGTCCTTGTGAACCGGGCAGCTTCTGCAAGCTCCAAGGCCATCCTGGCTTCTGCTCCTGGGCTTGGAGTGGGAGTGGGGCAGGGTTTGCACTCTACGTTCAGCCACTTGCTAACAGGTTTGAGTCCTTGTCCCCCTTAGGAATATGGGATAAGATTCAGCCTCTTCTCCAGGAGGGAGCGAGGGCTGTCACTCATTCCACACTGCCCTGGACACCAGCAAGAATACTGGTGGCTTCTGAGATTTGTTCTATGTGGGGTTCACACAGAAAATCCCATGGGGCACTGAGGGCTGCCGTGTGCCACCTCGTCTCCAGTCCTCTTGGGGAAGGCACCCCTCTCCCTCTGCCAGGAGACACGTGCTCCCTGCTGGTTTTCCCAGCCTCCCCCACCAGGCCCTCAAGTCCAGACAGCTTGTCAGCAGCAAAACAAAACCAAAAACAGCCACAAAACAAGAAAGACACCAAGCCATAAATAACTTAAAAAGCCCTAAGTAAAACACCCAGCCCATCCTGAGTTGGGCAAGACTCTTCTCAGAACCCTAAAGGAGGCATTCCTTTCGACACTAGTTGTAACCATGGCAACCAGCTGGCTGACCTCCCTCCACCCAGGGAGCAGGCAGGCTCCTCAGGGGAGGAATGTGTCCTGATGGGACTTCTCCCTGCCACCACACTCCAAACTTCTTGGCCCTGCTCCAGATGAGGCCTGGCTGGAAATGGCAGGAACTGTCACTTGTCTTTTACCTCCAGGGACCAAAGTTGCTTCTGGCCAGTTGGGCCCAAGGCAGCCTTCAACTACAGACATGCTCCCAGGGATCCAGGCAAGATGGGGCTTTGGGTCTGCAGTCACATGAGGACCAGCCACATCTTCTCAAAATGTCCTGCCTGCCAGCCGTGGGACATGGACAGGTCGTAGGAGGTAGGCACAAGCTCCAGGCAGGCAGGGGTGGTGGGCTCGGCAGTTCTTGGTCCACCGTTCAGTTCCACACCTGGTCAGGGAATGGTCATTGCCCTTGAACACTTTTCCTTCCCCTGTCCCTCAAAATAATCCTAAGAATGTCATCAAAGGGCTCTCTTTGATGCGACACAGAAGAATCCTGTGGGCATAAAGGAATGGGGAAACCTTTCTATACACACTCGTGCACGTGGACTTGTTCGATGATGTTTTTCTGTCCGTGTGCAGGTCTGTGTGTGTCTTGCAGTTCTGTGCAGGGCTGACATTCATCAGGAATCAGCACCACGATCCTATTTATTAAAAGAGCAGATCATTTTGTACTGGATGGTAAACTACACAGTCACCTGATGAGCTTCCAGTACCCCACCTCTGGGCTGCTCTATTTCCTCCCCAAGGACTCACCCAGATTCCAGGCTTCCCCACAATCCAGAAAGGAAAAGGTTAACATTGAGCATGTAACAGGAGTTCTGAGGAATTGGTCAGGGCCCACGCCCCTGCTGGTTGTTAAATCTTTGGCCCCTGGCCCAAAGAGTTCCCAGGCCTTAATGCGTTTTTCTTGTACGTTTCTGTGTGTGCAGGAGAGACGGGTGGGGGGACCTGCCAATAGGCTGAGGTCTGCTCAGGAGACTGCAGGCCCTGGAGGGAAGGTACTGTCCTGTTCTCGGCAGGAGACCCCAGGGCGGCCCTGGGGTTGAGCAAACTGGCTGGCTGGGGCCTAGTGCTACAGCAGGGGCTGCCTGCGTTCAGGGCAGCTTCCCACTGCCCTCTGCCAGGGATGCGTCTCCCTGCTGGCCTGGGTGTGAGGAAGGCGGGCAGACCTTTCAGGAGGAGGGGTCTACGGGGCACCAGGCTCCCTACGTGACCCAGAAGGTGCCGCGTTCCTCCAGCAGGCTGAATGAGCGGTTGGTGAGGGAGGCAGCATCCCGGGCCAACTTGTACCCGAAGAGACGCATGGCAGGGCCGCAGGCGGCCTGCACCACCTGGGCCAGCTTGAAGGGTATGCTGAAGCGCCACTTCTCGAACTGCTCCGAGGAGTTCTTCCGTGTGGAGTAGATGCCGTTGCCTTCGAGGGCCGCCTGGGTGTTCTTCTGGATCCAGTCCTCCACCTGCGGGGTCAGCGGGATGCCGGCGAAGCGGTACATCTCGCGGGCCTTCTGCAGCGGCCGCTGCGCCACGTCCTCGTAGCGCACCAGCATGTAGCGCCCGCGCAGCCAGGGGGGCTGCCGCAGGCCCAGCTCGGCCGACAGGCGGATGCTCTCGCAGTTGCCCCGCAGCCGCTGCACCTCCTCCTCCTGCAGCCGGTCCTGTCCCTCCGCCAGCCACTTCTTCCAGGTCTCATACTTGCCAGCAAAAGCCACCATGCGGGAGGCCAGCACGGCCCGGGGATCGCGCACCAGCTGGATGACGCGCAGGTCGAGCCGGGGGTCCTCGGCCAGCGGCTGCAGGAACTCCAGCTGCCGGATGCGGACGGCCTTGAGGGCCATGTGCTCTTTGCGGCGACAGGCCTCCGCCGCCAGCGTCACGTTGAGGGGGCCGCAGCGGCGGTTCTTGCAGTGGTACTTCTCAAAGACCTTCTTGACGAAGGGCGTGCACACCGGGTCCTCGCAGAGGGAGCGGCTGGAGCCTCGGCGGAACATGAACTGCGTCAGATGGTCCTCGGGCAGGGGACTGATGAAGTGCTCCAAGACGTACAGGTCGCACAGGAAGAGCTGCTTCAGCACGTCGCGGTAGACCAGCGCCGAACCCGCGGCGTTGGCACCTCCCGGCTCGAAGGACACCGTGCGCTCGATGTGCCACAGCGGCTCGAAGAGGTAGAAGATGTTGCCCTGCTGGTTGAAGAACTCGCCCACGAAGGAGGAGCCCGTGCGGGTGGTGGCCATAAGGAGCACGTGGCGACGGTGCCCGGCCCTGGCAGGCTGCGAGGGCTCCTCCTCCTGCTGCTCCCCGATGGCCTCCACCGCCGACTCCACACCCAGCTGCAGGCTGAGGTTGTGCAGGCGGCCCTGCAGCTGCGAGAAGGCCGCGTCAAGCTCACTCAGGGACAGGAGGGACGCGTTCTCGGCCAAGACCAGCGCTGGGTCGGTGCTGTTGGCATCTGCCAGGGATTGGGGGATCTGCTTCAGCTTGTCAGAGACTCTGTGGAGATCACAGGGAGACCAGGGTCAGTGCCTGATTTGTCGGGAGGGGGTGCGCCTATGCAACTCTAGGCAATCTTCCCAGTTCATCACCAACAAATAGTGTGTCTAGCTGGGTTTCCCCAGAAGCAGACTTTGAGGCCAGGATTTGAGTGTAGTTTATCAGGACAGAGAAGAACTGAGGTGGGAGGAGATGTGGGTGAAGTGTGTACTGCTACCGAGCAGGGAACCCTAGGCAAATATGAGGTTCAGTCTGACCCGAGAGCTCTGAACCTGCATTTCCTGGCACTTCTGGCTTGCCAATGTGCGGGTGGAGAGGTCCAGGGATTTTCAGTAGGACCAGTAAACATGAACTGGGACCATCCAATAATAAGCCACCCAGGAGGGGCACTGACAGTGTGCTTCGGCCAGGTCCTTATGCATAGGAACTGCGATTTTCCTACAGGGCTTGTGCCTGGGAGGGGAAGAGGTCCCAGAAACCCTCGTGTGTCTAGCGGGACCTCTGCACACAGTAATGCTCTATGAACTTGGGGCAGGCGTGGGATTCCCAGAGGAGCCTATTTAAGGGACCCTGCTCTGGAGTTGAGTGGTACACAAACTGGCAGCCCTACCAGAGTGTCCACACCAGGACCTTGCCTTCCCGTGGGCTCACCCTTACCCATAACACCAAGACTAGTATAGGGGCTGTGCTGCGAATGTGAGCCATCATCTAGGCCAGGAAACCAATTAGTAACAATACATAGTCACAGCCAGCAAACAGCAGACATGGACCGAGTGCCAGGTGGTGCACCAAATGCTCATACATTTTTCTCATTTACTTTTCCAACAAGGCAGCTCCTAGTCACATTTTACAGAAGACGAATCCAGGACTCAGAAAAATGAAATCTCTCATCTACGCTCTCGCAGCTGGGAAGTGGCAGCATGAGCATGCCAACCCAGCTGCCCAAGTCCAGAGCCCAGGGCTCACTGCTGTGCCTGGGACTCTGCCTGGGCCACAAGAGGGGCCTGGTGATCACTTGTTGAAGGGAGGCACTTGCAAGTCCACAGGAAGCCCTCCCATCCCCTGTCCCCAGCCATCCCACCTTGATAAGGGAGACTTGTCCTTGATCGTATCCCTCACCTTGATATGATTTTGTTTTCCTTTTCAATGAAGACAAAAACCACCACCACAAAAGCCAGGAAAAGGGCATATTTGCTCCTCATCCTCAGGCTCTGAACAAAGTCCCGGCAGTCCTGGGGCAAAGTGAGTCCTTTCTCCATGGGGACAGGCTGGCCACAGGTACTCAGCTCAGGGGCAGCACTCAGGACCTGGCTTGTGGTCTTCAGGTGGGAAACACCCTTGTCCTACGGAGAGACAGGTGGTCAGGCACCGTGTCTGTAGAGGGGAGGACACAGAGAACGCCTCTCCACTAGACTTTTGAGGATCCTGGCCCTGCCAGGCAGACTCACTCTTGAGCCCCAGACTCACTCTTGAAACAGATTATGCCTCAGGACACTTGAGGAGTCTTTAATAGGTCACTGAAAATGCTGATAAGCAGGGATAGGGACCCTGGGTTCAATCCCCAATATCCCCCCCCCCCAAAAAAAAATAAAGAAAAAAGAAAAGCTAACAAAACCATTCATCACCCCACCCCTCTCAGCTACTCCCTCGATCTCACAGCTCAAAGGCATGTACAGCCACCTACAGCCTATGCCATTTAGATAAAGGACAGCTGGCTATGCAATGGTGGTCCTAGAAAATTTGAATGGAGCTGAAACATCCCTATTGCCTAATGACATCATAGCTGTGGTGATGTCAATGCATTACTTGGTATTTGTGTTGGTGCAAACCTGTGCTGACAGCTGGATAAAAGTGAATGCAATTATGGATGGTACATAACGCTTGATAATAAAATTTGCCATAGGGTTATATTCTACTATACCTTTTCATCATCATTTTAGAGTGTACTCCAATTATTAAAAAAAATAAGTTCACTTTAAGACAATATGCTGCTGGGCACTGTGTAATCCCAATGACTCAGGAGGCTGAGGCAGGAGATCTTGAGGTCAAAGCCAGCCTCAGCAAAAATGAGGCACTAAGCAACTCAGTGAGACCCTGTCTTTAAATAAAACACAAAAAATAGGGCTGGGGATGTGGCTCAATGTTTGAGTGCCCCTAAGTTCAATCACTGGAACTGCTCCACCGCCCCCCCCCCCCAAAAAAAAAGAAGCAGGTTGGGAATAGCTCCAGGGCAGAGTCTTGCCTAGCATGCACAAGGCTCTGGGTTTGGTTCCTAGTGCACGTGCATGTGCACATGTGCATGTGTACACATGCCACACACATATACAGGCCAGGTTCAGTGTCATGGTTTGGGCCTGGAATGTCTCCTAAAGGCTCCCATGTTGAAGACTTGGTCCCTGATGCAGTAGTATTCAGAGGTGGCACTCTAGGGGGGTGACTGGATTGTAGGGGCTTCAACCTCATCAATGGATAGATCCATTGATCAGTTTGCAGTTGAGGGCATTTTGGAAGGTGATGGAAATTGGAGGAAGTGGGTCACTGGTGATGTTCCCTAAATGGATATTTCTTGTCCCTGGCCCCTTTCTCCCTCTCTGCTTCCCAGCCACCATAAGGTGAGTGGCTTTGCTTTCTCCACTTTCCATCAAAATGCTCTGCCTCACCCCAGGCCCAGGAACAATGAAACTGAGACCTCTCAAACCGTGAGCCAAAATAGATCCTTCCTCCTTTAAGTTGTTGTTCTCAGGCATCTTATCACAGCATTGAAAAGCTGACTAACACACTGATCCATGCTCTCTACGTTTGTATAAGTACACCCCAGGATGTTCACACAGTGAAATCACCTGATAGCATATGTCTCAGAACATATTCCCATCATTAAGTGACACATGGCTGCATATGGAAAAGAATGCCACACGCAGTATAAATGTTTACAATAGCAAAGGCTTAGAAATGCCTAAATAAAAACGGTGGGGTACGCTTGCACTGGTTTATTATGTGGCCACAAAGAATACTGAGGTAGCACAGCCCTATTCAGTTCTGTCAATCAAAATGTCTCAAGACACGATCAAATGTTCCCTGGGGCAAGGAGGTACAAGAGCGTTCCAAATTGAGAACCTCCGCTGCATCAAGATCCCATTTGAAACAAGAAGATGGGAGTAGGAATCTGCAGGAGCTGGATGCAAGGCTGGCTACACAGCAGGAGTGGCACCTTCCAGACAAGATCCCTTAGGGAAAGCAGTGAGGCTCATGGGAACTGACCACCTCTCCCACGTCCAGGTCACTTGGTGCCCAGGGACCCCATTATAGCACACATGTCTCCCTTTCCCAGGTTACACGCTCCCTGAAGGCAGGACGAGTGCTGACAGTGGCACCTGGCACCTACGTGCTCTGGGCCTGAGGGTGTAAAACAGTCAGTGAGGTCACATTCGCCATGCACCCTGCTTAGCCTGTGCTGAGGCGTGAGGCTGCCTGTCCCATTGAGACATCTCAATACCATGTCTGCGGGGAGCAAGGTGCTGACCTCCTGACGCTCTGCTCTTCAGCTCTCGAGTGGGGGTTGCCTGAGTCTGATGATGTGCGGGAAGCAGAGGAGCTGCCATCAGAAGTCTTGGGGCGGGGGCTGAGCACTTGCCTAGCGTGTGTGAGGCCCTGGGTTCCGTCCCCAGCACTGCCAACAACCACCCAGAAGTGCTGCGTTCGAGTTTTTCCTGCCTCTACCATATTGTGCAACCTCGTGTAAGTGACTTAAAGTCTCTGGGCCTCAGTTTCTTCCCGTGCAGTATGAAAAGGGCAGTCCCTAGTGCCCACCGTTTCTGTGAGGGACACATCTGGTGCACAGTAAGTTTCATTAACTAGGAGAGGGAAGGAAAGGTGGGCAGGGTGGGAGGAAGGGCCTCACTGCCCTCTCCCGTCAGGTCTAGTATCTTTGGCAAGACTTAGGAGTCAGCTTGTCTCCATGACAGGCTCCTTCTCCTCCCCTCCCGTCCAGAGACTGTTTTCTATTTTTTGAGGTCCCAGCCTCTTCACCCCCAGAATGACACAGGGTCCCTAAGATCTTCTGCAGCAGTGCCCTAAAAGGAAGCAGCAAGTCTGAAAACTCTGGCAGGAGGCTTGAGGCAGGCTGGTGGCCCCTTGGCCCTGCCCCAGGCAGGCCACCCCTCCATTTAGCTTTGGGAATCTAAGGGGCAGGGGGATGAGGGTGAGGTTCACAGGATGTGGCAGGTCCCCAGAGCCAGAAGGAAGAGAGACATAGGTAACAAGAGGTCACAGGGTCGTGAGGGCAGGGTACAGGGCAGGACCCAGATCAGTATCACTTGGCCAAGGCCCAGGCAGAACTTGCCTGCAGGAGGACCTCTACGAGAAGTGGGCCGTGGGATCCCTGACACTGAATGACTTTGCCCACCGCCCCCCCCAGTCTCTTGGTGCAAGGGCTAGTCCTGCCTCCCTTGCTCGGTTCACAGGAAGAACTGAAAAGCCTCTCTCTCTTCCTCCTGCTAGATGCCCCTCCTGGCCCTCATTCCCCATGGCTTTTATCCCCTCATGTCCCCAGCAACGACATGACAGCTGAAGGGAAATGTGGCACCCCTGCCTGTATACCAGTGAACGCCACTGCAGGGTGCCAGGGCTAGTGGTGCCACCAGGGCGTGTGCCACCTAGGTCTGCCTGGGCACAGCAGACAGTGGGACAGTTCTCTGGACCTTGTATTCTGCACGTAGGGAGCAAATACCAGAGGCAGGAAGACATCCCGAGTGCTGAGTTCTTTCATGCAAGCCACCATCTGGGGTGTGTGCACCGTGTGCCAGGTCCTGGAAGATGCCAGAAATCACTCGAGGGGAACAGGGTCCAGTCTGGCCCTCCAGAGCCAGCAGCTGCCTGGCACATTCTCACTCACCACCTGTAACCATCAACTTCTTCTCAAAGGCACCCTCCTGTCTCACCTCCTCTCCTGTCCCTCTCCTCTCAGCCCTCATGCTTGGGCCCGTCTTCTCTGCCTCGGTGTGCTCTCCCTAGGCAATGGCCGCCCCACATTGCCCCAGGGGGTGCCACTCACCTCTCCTCCTCCTTCGTCAGCACAGTTCTATCTTTCCACTCAATCCCTACCCACCTTCCTCTCCCCAACTC
Source organism: Marmota marmota marmota (assembly GCF_001458135.2). Lineage (NCBI taxonomy): Eukaryota > Metazoa > Chordata > Mammalia > Rodentia > Sciuridae > Marmota > Marmota marmota. The sequence continues at coordinate 1,438,194 of NW_025999862.1, forward strand.
TCCCCACCTCAACACACAGCACCTGATCACAGCTGTGTAGACACCCACTCCTCTGCCTCATGGAAGCGTCTCGAATATCCAGCCCCATCCTGCATCACTCAGAGTAGAACACAAGCCTCCAGGCCCCCGATGGAGGGTGCGGTCTGCCCACCTCTCCTCTCACCCCAGCCCTCCTTCCATGGCCCTTCCTGCCACTCCCCACCTGGGACTCTGCCTACCTGGTGGCTGCACCAGAGGCTCTTCTAGATCTTCTCGGGTGGGATCCTGACATTCAGGACGTAGCTCCAATGTTCCCCCCTCCCAGTCCTTCTCCCAAGCTGGCCAAACAACCCCCACCCCCATCACCTCCCCTCTCCGCATCCACTTTTTCTCTTCCTGGATGGAAATGTGGTTATTGATCGCCTCTTTCACCCACTGGAGTGTCAGCTCCACAGAGGACAGTATGAATGTCCCACTGCCTTTGTGTTCCCAGGGCCCAGAACTGTGCTCCACAGAGTGGGTGTCCATAAATAATTGATGAATGAATGAATGAAGGGCAGCGTTTCCCCAAGCACTCAGCCACGTGCAAGACGCTTAATTGCTCTGGTTTGGTAGAAAGTGAGCAGAGGAAGAAGGAAAAGCAGTTACTCCACAGGTGAGGGGACCTAGTGTGCGTGGCCGCGTCCACTCTGGTCGTGGGCCGTGGCCTGCACAGGGCCCTCGTGCTGCAGCATGCTATGACACATACTGGCGTGGGCCACTGTGGAGCTGACACCTAAGGCTTCACCTGCTTCAGTCTCTCCCATGCTCCTGCCAACCCAGGGACCTTCAGTTCAAGGCTCAGGCAGCTGTGTGTGCCTGAGGGCGGGGGGGAGTGGGGGGAAGAGCTAAGGCAAGGGAAATGGGGAAAGGAGTAGGGAGAAGAGAGGGCTGGCAGCCAGGCCCAGGGCCCTGCAAGCTGCGCCTTCCCTGCTCTTCCCCGGGGGTCTTTCTGTCCGGCCTCCCTCGTGACTTGGCAAGGTGCCTCACTGAAGGAGCTCTCTGCTTGGATGGCCTCCAGCCAGGCCCTTCCATTGTGGGCCCCAGATGGACTGCAGCCCGGCCCTCCTCCCCCTGGGAGGCTGGGGTCCCAGCAAGGAGGCTGGGAATGGAACTCTGATAAGAGACGGGGCCTTGCCAGATGTTGCATCAGGCAGCAAAACTCCACTGCCCTCGCTCACTGGCTCGAGGGGGCCAAGAGTGCAGTGGCCTGTGGCCTCCCAGTCAGCAACCCCCGGCCACAGCCTCTCCCTGTGGGAGGAGGAGCTGCGTGGCAAGAGGAGCTGGGGAGAAGGAGGCTCCAGGGCAGAGATGGAGCTGTGGCCACCCTGGGAAAGCACCGGGCCAACCACAGGGGCCAGGGGGCTGCCCCTGCCATGCCACCCAACACCTGGATGGGGGCTTTGTGTTGTCCCTGAATCCCTGGAGAGGGGACCAAAGGCAGAGCAGGGAAGTCCCCGACCACGGGCCTGCTGGGGCAGGGGACGGAGCACAGACCATGGCTTGTGCACCTGGAGCCTATCAGGCCAGGTTCTGTCTCACACGGGGACAACCAGAGATGGCTTGGGAAGGCCTTGCCTCCTTGGTTTGGACAGGAGTAAATGCCTAGCAGCTGTGGAGTGGCCCCTGAAAGGAATGAAAGGAGGTGTGAATGAAGGCTGGCGTCTGAGCATCCCAGGGCTTCCGTTTCCTCTCGCAAGAAGGAAGCCACCTCTCACCTTCCTCATGTCCACCTTCAGCAGAGACAGAATAGAAGCAGCCAAAGGCTAAGGTGTGTGTCACCCGAGTGTCAGCGGATGCTCACGGGCCTGTGAGGGGCTGTGGGCCAGAGCCTGGTGGGGGAAGGCTGCTGCAGGTCCCCAAGGAGCCAGCCCTGCCAGGACGGGCTGTGCGAGGGTGTGGGAGCACACTCTCCCCACCCCCACTGGACAGTCGCTTCCACAGCTGCATGAAGACAGAGCCCCGGAGAACAGCTGCAGGCCCCTGTCCATGAAGGCACTTCCAGGGCCTCTCATGCTAAACCCCAGTCCCCGCTTCCTGTCCTTGTTCAGGCAGGGGCTGCAGTGCAGGCTGCTGTCCCCTACCTACATGGCAGGCGGCCTGTTGGAGCCGACCTGGACGTGGACCAAGGTTCATGGCCAAGGATGTGCACCCAGCCCTGAAATTCCCACATGTGTGAGAAGCAACTGGAATGTCTCACACAGGAGGTGGGATGCCACGCAGCTCTGTTGATGCAGAGCTACAAAAATGTCATGTAGGTGACAGATCTTTTCACTTTATACCCTTTCCTGTTGCTTGAATATTTGACACCTGTGCACCTGTATCACTTTAATCATTTTTAAAACTTAATCTGAAGTTTCAGAAGAGGAACATGTGATCATCCATCTTGGGACTGGTACATAGAATGCATGGGACGCTGGGTTTGAGGATGCACCTCTGGGGTCCCAGCTACTGGGGAGGCTGAGCGGGAGAAGTGCTTGCTGAATGGGCAGAGTTTCAATTCTGCCAGATGAGAGCGGCTGTGGAGGTGGAGGTGGGGATGGTGGTGTGACCATGCAAATAGAGTTAGAGCCACTGAATCGTGCATAGGAAAAGGTCAATTCCATGCTATGGGTTTTCACCACCACAAGAAATAAATAAATAAACAACGATGCCTGTGGGCAGTGGTTAGGGGAACCAAGGAACCTGGGAGGGTCCCTGGTTCGTGCCTTGGATGGCAGTCTTATTCTCTACTGTCTCCACAGCCTTTGGCACAGCGTCTGGCACACGGCAGGGCTCGAGGAACATCTGTGAAGCAAATGAATGCACTGGTACACTGTCTCCAAGGGCCAGCGGTGGCCCTCAGCCCACTGTGACGAAATGAAGATTCTCTCTAGAGTTAGACGTGCTCTTGGCTCCCTTGCTTTTACTTACTGCCTTTGAAGCCCTGTGAACTGACACCTGAGCATGTTTTTCTCATCTGTGACATGGGGACACTGACTGCCCCTATGGTCGACCCAGTGGCCATGGGGAATTTGGTGGAGTGCTTCACTGAAGCCTAGGACGCAGGAAGTGGCCCCAGGCAGGAACTGCGGGCCTTGATTTAGTGGTCTGCACACTGGTGGTGAGTGGCGGGAAGGTGTGGGGGGTCTGAGTTCCCCTAAAACACCACGATGAAGAGAACAGTACAACTGACATGGCCACCAGCCGGAAATGTCTCTCAAGCAGAGCCACTGGATGTCGCTGGACCCTGGGCATCTCAGCCTGCCCTCAGCTCATCTGGGGATAAACCTGCCGCCCTTGCAGCCAGCTGCGCCCTGAGACGGCAGGGCAGCCGCACCCCAGTGAACCTGTCAGCTGCCCTCCCACACCTGCCCTGCAGGTCAGAGCTGCTCGCATGTTCCATGTGGCCCTCGTGGCCAGGAAGGGCGGGGCAGTTTGTAAGAATGGCAGGAGTGTGTGTGGGGGGGGACAGGAGCTGAGGACAACAGGCCCTCCCTGGGACAGCTGCCTTCTCCGCTGGACTGTGGGGAAGGCGTGCCCGTGGGTGCTGGGTGCAAGGTCCTGACCCAGAGGCCTTAGAGCTGTTGTGCTGAGAGCAATCTGGAGGCCAGGGGATTTTGTTCCCAGGACAGAATCACATGTCAGCGGTGGCTCAGGTCAGCGGCCTCACACAAAGCAGCTTGACTTTCCAATTTTAGTTGTACCAAGCTGAGCGTCCCTCACCTGAAATGCTTGAGATCAGAAGTGTTCAGGATTTTTGTGTGTTTTTGAAATATCTGAATGTAATGATCAGATATTTCAGAGACAGGACCCAAGTCTAAACACAACACTTATTCTCTTCCATATATACATATCCTAAAGGAGATTTTGTACAATAATTTAAATGATTCTGTATATGAGACAAGTGTGGTGACTCCCATGTCACTCAGCCTGTAATCCCAGGCACTCGGGAGGGCAAGGAAGGAGAAACTTAGTGAAACCTTTTCTCAAAATAAAACCACTGGGGATGTAGCTCAGAGGTAGAGTGCTCATATAGCATGCATGAGACCCTGGGTTCAATGCCTAGCTCTCCCCCACTCAAAAAAAAAATAGAATAAAAATAAAATAACAATAACTTTGTTCATGAAACAAAGTTTCACAGTGTGGAATTTTCCATTTGTGTCACGTCAGCACTCAAAGTTTCAGATTTGGGAACATTTCAGATTTTCAGATTAGGTATGCTCAGCCTGTATTTTCCTTTCGCTGTTCAAGTCTGAAGGGATGTTTTCTTTCCGAGAGGTTCAAGAGAAATCTGTCCTGTAAACCACCCCATCAATCATGAAGAAGCATGGCTCTCACCCTCAAACGGCAGAATGTCAGGACTGGGAAGGGCTTAGGACTTTTCTGAACCATGTTTCCTCCCTTTTCACCTCTAGAAACTCAGGCTCAGAGAAGTGAAGTGCTTGACCAAAACTTAAACTAGTGATGACAAAACTGGAACCATCTTCTATGTCTCCTGTCTCCCAGGTAAATGATCAATGAGCAGGATATCACCCAGACACTCAGGGTTTAGCTCACTCAGGGACCCTCAGCACAAATGTTAACTACAAGGCACATCCACTCAGCAGGCCTGTGCCTGGGCTAGACATCACTAATCAATCACTGTCCTCTTTTCAGCTGGGACTGGATGGAACCTCATAAGCCCTTTGAATGCAGGGCCAATTCATTGGAGTTGGCAAGGGGAAAAAAAAAAAAAAAAACATTTGCCCTTCCAACCATAGAGGATCCCCTTTGGCTACAAAACCATCCTTAGTTTGGCAATTTACTACATGACATCATGTTAAAACACCAGACCGAATTTCAACTCTCCTTCTACGATTACACAAACCCTCCATACATGTTCCTTGCACATCCAGCCCAGGATTTTAACCCAGAAATCCCTCTGTGCCACGAGCGCCACAGGTCACCTTAATTGCAAGGTTCAGAGTAGTTAAATCATCAAAGTCTGCAAAAATGTTGCCTTCTGCAAAGAATAGCAGTGGGAGCCAGGTTCTCCTTCTCCCTTATGCACCTCTGTCCCTCATGAACCAGAGAGGAGGCGGAGCTAGAGCGAGCCTAGAAAACTGCAGAGGAAACTGCTGCCAATCCCTTCCACCACCACAGCTGGCAAGGCTCCTGACCCGGCTAATTTTATATTATTACTCACATGCCTTTATATGTTTTGATGAATAATAGCCAAAATGAAAAAAAAGTCATCAGGCTTCCCCACAAAAGGTTTTTGGGTTTGGGGAAATTTTGGGCAGGGACACTGGGGTGTGTTTAAGTATGAACAAAGTCTGCTGTGGGTAGTCCAGCAGAAAAAGATGGGAGAAGCAACTGCTGAAGAAAGCATAGGAGTGCAAACTGGAACCATACACATTGTCATTTTTTTTTCCCCACATATTTGACTGACAAAGAACAAAATGTTCTAGAGTATTCTGTGTGGGTGAAGTTTGGGGGAACTGACAAACAGAGATGTGGCCCTCATTGAGGACCCATGTGTTCCTCCACATTGCCGGGCCTCTCTTGCAGTCCATGTGACTGGTTTTGGTCAGTGGGATGTGGGTGAAAGTGATATAAGCCACTTCAAGGTTTGGTCTTTGAAATGATTTCCACACGTTCCTCAGGGACTCTCTTCTCTGGCTGGCCACATGTTCCAAAAGGCTTAGTTCAAAATGGAAGCAACTGGATCCAAGATGCTGCTTGGAGAGCCAACCAGTCTGTATCAGATGTGATGCAAGAGAAAACTAAGCCTTTGCTGTGTTATGCCATTGAGAATTGGGGTCTAATTGTTTCTGCAGCACAGCCTATCCTATCCTGACTAATACATAAGATTCTCCCATAATGCTGACAGGGGTATCCTTTTGAAGGCCATGTTGGCCTAAACATCACAATTAAATATGCATACTCTTTGCTATGGTCTGAATGTCCCTCCAAAATCCTTATTTTGAAATCTAACCACAATGTACTAGTTTTAAGGGGAACTTTGGAAAGTAACTAAGACACGAAGGGGGAGCCTTTGTGAATGGGATTAGGATCCTTGTAAAAGATCAGGTTCTGTGGGAACCTGCTCACCCCTTCAACCATGTGAGGATGCAGCAAGAAGGCACCAAGTTTAAAGCAAAGAATGAGCCTTCATCAGGCCCTGAATCTTCTGGTGCCCTGATCTTGGACTTTCCAGACCCAATAACCATGCACAGTAAGTTTCTGTTATTTATAAATCTCCCCATCTTTGGTATTCTGTTACAGCAGCCCCAATGGCCTATGAAACTCTTAGACCCAGCAATTAATCTTCCAGGTAGGCTTGCATGGGTAAGAGCAAGGACACACACTGTTTCTAACAGCAAAAGCCTGACTGTGACCTTGATGCATGTTCATGGGGAGGGGAACCCCACTTGTTAGAGAAACGTCAGGTACATTGAACAATGTGATACTCTGTAATGATTAAAAGGAAAGAGGCGGGTCTGCCCAGGCCGACATGAAATGCTGTTCAAGATACTAGTGATAAAAGCAAGGAGCAGGGCTTTGTGGTAAACCACCAGCTGTGGAAGACAGGAGTGGAGACGCAAGTGCTGGCTCAGCCTCAGATTCCCTCAGAAATCGGTGAGGGAGCTTGAGGGGACTGGAGAATAAGGGTGAGAAGTGGGACCCATTTTAACTTACAATTTCTTGCACTGTTTGGATTTATCATCATGTTTATTTATTACCCTTTTCAAAATAAAAGGCGATGGTGATAAAAATAAATTGGAATTAAAAGAGGATATGGTGGGGGGCGAATAGAAGGTCATTGGATTAGACAAGGAGGGGGATGGGAATGGGAAAGACAGTAGGATGAACTGGACAGAACTTTCCTGTGTTCATATATGACACACGACCAGTGAAACTCCACGTACAGCCTCAAGGATGGGAAGTTCTACTCTATGAATGTCAAAATACACTCCACTGTCATGTGTAACTAAAAAGAAGAGCACATGGAATTAGGCCCCAATCCACTGCCCTGCACACATTAAACAGTGCTGAATGTCCATCTGCGTGACCAAGTCCACCTTGTTAGTTTTGTGACAAAACTGACCCAGAACAAGCAGGGCCTGACGAAGACGGTGACTGTGCAGGGTTCTGACATCTTGAACCACAGGCTGCTGTTAACCTGGGGACAGCAAAGAGTTTTCATCCCACGAGCAAAAGCCAACAGATTGGTATGGGCATCCAGAGCACAGTGAGGAGAAACAGGCTGAGAGCAAGCTTGTTTTCCGCAGGAAAGAATATGGCGGTTAATTAGTGATGTGGCCATGTGTGCAGGATCGGGGAAGAGCTGGCTTCTGTGTCACATATTTGCTATTTCAATTTTAGGAGGAGCAGGTTAAGGCAGGCCAGGAAGCTTCTGGGCCCTCGAGTTTTTTCTACCCTTACTCTTCAGGTGTCTGTTATTTCTGTGTTGGTCATGCTCATTACTGCAAAATTCTGTGCTCTACTGTAGTGACAGGGCCACATCAATATTTATATCAGCTAAATAGCTTAGCTGTGGTGAACTGAGCTGCTATAAATATTTAGCATGGTTGTGCCCTTCAACACATGACTGGATAAAGAAAATGTGGTACATGTACACAATGGAATATTACTGAGTCATAAATAAGAATGAAATTATGGCATCTGCCAGTAAATGATGGGACTGAAAACAACCATGCTAAATTAAATAAGCCAATCCCCCAAAACCAAAGGCCAAATGTTCTCTCTGATACGCAGATGCTAACACATAATAAGGGGGCGGAGGGGGGGGTAGAACAGAAGTTAATTGATTAAACAAAGGGGGAGGGAAAGGAGGGACAGGAAAAGGAAAGATAATAGAATGAACTGAACATAACTTTCCTATGTTCATATATGAATACACGACCAACGTAACTCCACATCATGTACAACTGCAAGAATGGGAAGTTATATTCCATATATGTATAATATGTCAAAATACACTCTACTGTCATGTATACCTAAAAAGAACAAATCATAAAGTATAAAAAAAGTAGTGGAAAAAAAAAGCAAAGAATAAAGCTCCTTAGGTGATTTTAATCTAGAATCAGCAAAGATCAAGACTATTTTATTTATTTATTTTTTAAAATATATATATATATTTTTAAGTTTTAGGTGGACAGAATATCTTTGTTTTATTTGTGTGGTGCTGAGGATCGAACCCGGTGCCTCACACATGTTAGGCAAGCGCTCTACTACTGAGCCACAACCCCAGCCCCAAGACTATTTTAGACCACCCAACTCCACTACCCCAGGGCAACTCAGAGATGGCAGCAGTTTCGGCCTGATGGCGGTCCACACTGGTGGGGAGACGGGGTGCTGGCTCTCTTGCTGAGCAGGCCTGGATGCCAGGGGAGGGGTCTGTGTTCCTTGTTTTATTCAGGACACAAGTTCTTTTTTTTTTTTAAGAAAGAGTGAGAGAGAGTGAGAAAGAGGGAGAGAGAGAGAGAATTTTAATATTATTTTTTAGTATTTGGCAGACACAACATCTTTGTCTGTATGTGGTGCTGAGGATCGAACCCGGGCCGCACGCATGCCAGGCGAGCGCGCTACCGCTTGAGCCACATCCCCAGCCCCAGGACACAAGTTCTTGAGGAGCTTCCAGGATCATGTATGAGTGACCCATTAAAAACCAGCTCCCCTAAATAGTGCAAAACACCACGGACTCCTCCTCAGCTCCAAAGGTCGATGGATATAACTGATACACAGGACTTGGATGAGCTTTGAGGGACTTAGGCTAAGGGGAAAAAAGCCAATCCCAAATGATTCCATACTACACGATGCCATTTACATAAAATCCTTGAAGTAACAACATTATAAGGATGAAGCCAGATTGGTATTGCCAGGAGTTGAAGAAGGGGCAGGTACAGGAGAGGAGTGAGTTTATCCCTGGGTGACACCAGGGATCCCTGAGGTGGTGACACTGTATCTCCACTGTAGAAAGGTCAATATTCTAGTGGCAATATGGGACTGAAGTTCTGTAAGACGTTGCCACTGGGGGAAGTCGGGTAATGACTTCAGGTGTCATTGCTTCTCACCTCAGTAGTAGGGATCTAACCCAGGGATGCTCTGCCACTGAGGTACATCTCCAGCCCTTTTTACCTTGAGACAGGGTCTCACCGAGTTGCTCAGGCTATACTTGACCTTGCAATCCTCCTGCCTCAGCCTCTTGAGTTGCTGGGACTGCAGGTGAGCGCCACTGCACCTGGCTTCACTGTATTATTTCTTAAAGCTGCCTATGAGGCTGGGGGTGTGGCTCAGTGGTAGCGTGCTTGCCTGGGCCTGGTGTTTGATTCCCAGAATCACAGGGGGAAAAAAAAAAGTATATTAAAGGGGAAAAACAAAGCAAACTCAACTGGCTTCCACGACAGTAGGCAGGGTTTAAAGAGCTCTTTGCAAAATGGAGTTAGAGGTGGGGCAATGGGACTCAAACAGCCTTCCTGGGACAGAAAATGAGCCAGTCCAGTCTGGCCTTTGCACAGCCAAGGGCTACTGGCCCTCCTGGGGTCTGTTCATGTGTAATAAGCGTGGGGGCTTGGGAGGAGAAGGCTGAATGAGGAAACAAGACCTTGATGAGGCAGCTCCATCCTCGAGGTAGGGGACAGAGAAAGAGGGCCTTCCACTCCTCCAAAATCAAGTTCAACCCCTTCCCCGGGGAAAACCTGGCTCACTCCATCTTTCCAACTGGACTCCCCTCACTGAAACCTCCCCCTGGCAAAACAGGCCTCACCCTTAGCAGAGGACACACAGACTGAAGAGGACAGAGCTGGCCTGGGAACCCACATCTGGGTAAAGACTGTGGCGGTGGGGGGTGCTGTATCTCAGTGGCAGTGCGTTTGCCTAGCGTGCGTGAGGCCCTGGCTTCAATCGCAGCACCGCCAAACGGAAGGAAAAATGAAGAATGCCATGAGCTGGGGAGGACCCTGAATGAGGGGCCAGACACCCCTGGCTTCTTCCAGCTCCATAACTCACACCGTGGGACCCCAGGTATCTGCCTGGTACTCTCTACTCATTTGTAAAACAAAGTTAGTCGTCAGGTGGGATGAGGTCCCTATGTTTATGATCTTACAGTTCTGAAGGTCACAAGTTCACAATCAGATTCACAGCCCTAAGATCTAGGGGTCACAGGCCTGCCCTCCTCCTGGAGGCTCCAGGGGAGCAGCTTTCTGGCCTCTAGAGGCTGCCGGCTTTCCCTGGCTCCTGGCCACTCCTCCATCTCCACAGCCAGCCATGGCAGCTGGGCCCTCCTCATGCTGCTTTCTTCTGACTCCTTTTCTGTAGGCAAATCTCCTTCTACCTCCCTCTGAGAAGGGCCCTTGGGATTCTAGTTAGGGCCTCCAGGAAAATCCAAGACAACTGTCCATCTCGAAACCGTTAACTTTACGAAGTCTGAAAAATCCCTGTACCACAGACACACCCATATGGACATCTTTAGGGGCCCTGTCCAGCCTCCCACAGGTGCCTGCCTCCCTGCATGGATACTGGGAGTCAAACGTCTGGCAGTATCTGATAGGAGGCCAGGGGTGCTGAATTTTGGGGGGGCGTGAGAATCGTTTTGACAGCTTTTCAGAAATATCAGCGCCTGGAGTTAGCCCTGAAGATTCTGAGGAGTGTGTTCTGTGCTTGGGAATTTTTATAAGCTCCCTGATGATGGTGGGCAGCCAGGGCTGGGGCTGAAGTCCACGTGAGCAATCATCCTTACGCCCCACAGCTGCTTAGCACCAAACCTCAGGGCCCAGGAGCTGTTCAATAAGTGCTTGTTGAATTGGACTGAACTGAGTCACTCCTGGGCTCCACGGGGCCCTGGGTGGAGCGGGAGGGCTGAGGGAAAGGGGTTTTTGGCCACGGCATCAGGGCCTGAAGAGAGGAAGAATGCGGCTCTGTGGACAGACAGGGACTGAGGCCTCCTAGTCAACCTCACACCCAGCAGTGGCCGCCTGGGGGGCTGGAGTCCTTTCTCCTCTCCAAAGTGCAGCCCAGGGGGCCAGCCAGGGCAGGATCCAGTCATCAACGGGCCATTGTCACTGGAACAGAGGGGCTCTGTGCCCACTGAACACTCCCTCCCTGGGCTGGGATGCTAGGGAGGGGGTGTGGGGCCCCAGGCTACAGTGGAGGATTAGGGGTGGGGGCTGAGTGTCCCCTGTTCCTTCCTACGGTCTCCTGAGTCAGCAGGCTGCGATGCTGGGAAAGGGTCTGATCAACGTTGGGAAGCCAGAGACAGCCAGTGACACCACCAGACCCCACCAGAGCCCATGGGGTCCGCGTTCCCCATGGGACAGTCATGCTTGACCTACCTTTTTCTCTTAAAAAAAAAAAAAAAAACCCAGGAAGGTGAAATCCACAGGTAAATGGAGTCTTTCATTGCCAGTATTTTTGAGGAGGCTGGGAGGGTTTTATGTTCTCTGGGTTCAGGATTTGTGAGGCAGGTAATTCAACCAGGGCTGCGCATGATCGTCTCTATGCTAACAGAGCTTTTATACATTCAGCAATCGACGGGAACAGTGTGAGCTGGATTTTAGGAGGGTGGTGTTAAAGGTCCAAAGACAGGGCCTGGCCAGCATCCTGGAAAATCCCAGAGATCCACACTTCTTTTATTTTTTTTTTTATTTTTGGTACCAGGGATTGAAACCAGGGGCACTTTACCACTGGGCCACATCCCCAGCTCTTTTTTGTATTTTATTTAGAGACAGGGCCTCACTGAGTTACTTAGGGCCTGCTAAGTTGCTAAGGCTGGCTTTGAACTCGCGATCCTCCTGCCTCAGCCCTTGGAGGTGCTGGGATGACAGGCGTGTGCCCCTGCGCCCCGCAGAGATGTACACTTCTTGTAGTAACCACCATCCATTCTTATCTCTTTAGTAAAGCAGGACCCCCAGTGGGCTCTGCAAGGGAGCACTGCCCTAAATATGTGCTAGGAGGAACGTCTCAAAGTGGGGCCCCGGCCAGCAATATTAGCATCACCTGGGGACTTGGAAAGGCAAATCCTCAGGCCACACCAGATCCACGGAGTCAGCATCTTGGGGCCAGAGCAGCAAACTGCTTCCACAAGCCCTGCCCAGGGGGCCTGATGCACACTTAGGACTGAACGCCACTGTGCCAGAGGAGTGGTTTTCAAACCGAATACCTTTGACCAATTTAGTAGTTCAGGCAAGCTTTTTTTTTTTCCCCTCTTTCCTTTTTAATAGAACGGTATTATGTAGAGTGGAAAATATCAGAGGGCCTCATGTAATAAGGATAAATACAGGTTTCATAGGCTTTTGTTTCAGTTATGTGTGTTTGTGTCTGAGGTTTTGGTCAAAGGAGTTTAAAAACCAGTGTTTAGAGCTGAAGGTTCTCATGGACACCAGCCCCCCTTTCCCAACGGGGACCCAATGGAGAGGCTTTAAAGATGGTGGCCTGAGAGTTCCCCTGCAGTCCCCGCAGGGAGGACAGGTGCTGCCCAAATTCCACTCAGCTCTTAAAGGCTGAGCCCAAACCCCACATGTCCCCAGAGCCGTCCTTGATCCTGCCCTATTAGCTATCATCAATCTCCAGGGGACTAGCACTGACCCCCACCCTTTTGCACTCCCGATTCTCATGCCAGCTCCGTGGGCAAGCCGGATCCTCCCCACCATCCTCAACTTCTACCGGATCCTCCCCACCATCCTCAACTTCTATCTGGATGAGAACCAGGTTCAGAGAAGGCCCAAGGACCTGCCCAAGTCAAGGTTCAAGGAGGTTCAAAGCCAGGCTACACAGGACAGGGTCCCTGTGGCCCGCTCCTTCCCAGCACCACGGATCTCCACCTCCTGCCGCTCCTGTGGGCTCCACCCTGTCCCACTGCTCAGCCCTGGGTAAGAAAGGAGGAAGGAAGGACGTGGGGAACACGAAGGGAGGGGATGTGTTCGGGGTCATGGACAACCAGTATGTGGCTGACCTTTCCCCTCACACTGGGCTCACAGGTGCAGATCTGGGGAGACAGCCTGGGAGGGGTCTGGACATCACCTCGCTGTGCCTTGAAGACTGCTTTTGGCCCACTGAGCTGTGCTGAGTACAGGCTCCTCAGAGGCCATCTCCAAGGGCTTGACAGGACAGCAGGACAGCTGTCACCTGGTATGGGGGGAAGCTTCCCCATATTCCTACAGGATGCCCCCTCCCTGGTCCCTCAACCTGGCTGCTCACCACGGCAGCTCCTGGCCTCTGCCTTCTCGTTTGAAAAAGGGAGTTACAGTAGGGCCCACCACACAGAAGCACCTGAGGACTTGGAGGCTGTGCCTGAGTCCCTCGAGCAATGCTGCTCGCAAAGCAACCCTCTGCACCGGTCTTGTCGTCAGACAAGCTGTAGGGAATGAGCGGTCACCCTGTCAAGGAGGTGAGCTGATCTGTGGTCCTGGACACACTCCTGGGAAGCCTACAGGAGCAGGGGTTAGAACCTGTGGCTGGAGCCCGAAGCTTGCAGAGGTCCCAGGCCCTGCTGAGCCACTCTCTGCTGTGTGACCCACGGTGCAGACTGACTTCTCTGGCTTCATTTCTCCTTGGTCAAACAGGGACAGCACTGCTACCTCACAGGGTTGCCATGAAGACAGACATGGGACAATGGCTGTTACTAGGTCGCAGGTGCCTCGCAGAGAGGCAGGGTTCCACTCAAGATAGGGGTGGTGTTACTATTACCAAAGGCTCCGTGGACAGCCTTTCCCAACAGGTGGCTCCGAGCCAGGCGGTAGGGGACTTTAAAAAAAAAAAATCAAGCTTACAAGACTCTGAATATATAGTTTAAGCCCCAGCCTGGTTGAGTCTGACCACCCTTGCCCCCCGCTGCACCCAAGCTGTGGCTCCCTGCCTTGCAAGACAAGAGTAGGCAAAGGAGAAGGGGCAGCAGGGTGCATAGGGCAATCGGGGAGCCCGGAGGAAGCCGGGCAGACAGGCTGGGGCTGGCTCCCAGGCACACAGGGATGGGGGGCCCATCTGTCTGCGTGAGTGGAGATAAAGGTGACTTCTGATGGTGGGCAGCCACTTAGCAATAATCGTAAGCAATTATCATAATAGTCCTCAGGCAGAGGTGGTCTGTGCAGGCCTGCTTATGTTCCAGGCCATGCCTTGGTTTACCTATTCACGGGGGGGCCCAATGGAGTCAGATATCAATTGCTTTAAAACGGGACTGGGCTAGACAGGGTGGCTCACACAGGTAATCCCAGCGATTTGGGAGGCTGAGGCAAGAGAACCACAAGTTCAAGGCCAGCCTTAGCAACTTAGCAAGATCCTTTCTCAAAATATCAAGAGGGCTGGGAGTTCGGTCCTGGAGTGCTGGCCTAGTGAGGCCCTGGGTTCCATCTGCAGTACTGGGGGACAAAACTGGACGGGACTAGGGACTTAGCTCAGTGGCAGAGCAGTTGCCCAGCACGCAGAAGGCACTGGGTTTGATCCTTAGATCCTCAGCACCACAGAAACAAATGGGACGATTTCAGAGCAGCTCACACACACACACAATTAACATTACTGTGGAGGGTCCTGGGTGTCTGAGGCACAAGAAAGAAACTTCACCATATATCTTCTTATACCTTTTCAATTTTGTACCATGGATGTATATTATAAAATTTAATAAAATTAACAATGACATAAAAGTAGGTACCAGTTATCTACCTGTAGAAGTAGAGGCAAAGCTCTCACAAGGTTAGACTCCTCTGCTTTAGAAAAGCCATTTTAATAGGCCTTTAAATTTAAGTAGCAACCAAGGCAAAATCCTGCACCAGCAAGGGAAATGGACAAGAAGAAGCAAAACGGCTCCTAAAATCTGGAGAGAACTGGCCTGGTGAGTGCTGCTTGGTGACAGGAAGGCCAGTCCCTGCCTCCTCCAGAAGGAAACTGTCCCTCTGTCCTTCTCTCTGCAGAAAAGAAAACTTGAGTCTTGAGTCCCTTTTCTTTCCAGCTGAGGGAACTGAAAGCCTCCCTTAGCCTCAGTGTCCTCCCATGGAAAATGGGGCTAATCAGGCCTCCCTTGGGAGGTGGTGGCAAGGCGCCATTCGGCACAGGCCTGCAGCCGGCCCCTCCTCCCCAGCTGCCTGGCAGAGGGCGGCAGCAGCTGCAGCAGCCTGGCATCCTGCACCCACAGACTGGGGCGAGGAGGCTGGCACTGGGCCCCTGCTTGACTCATATTCCTTTCCAGGTCTGCCCGCCAGCCCAGGACAGGCGCGGATTTGCGGATTTGCGTCCCAATGCTCCTTCCCAAAAGGAGTCAGCCGGGGTTTAAAGAAACCTCTCAGCCCACAGGGCCACATAAACAGAGTGAGGGCCACGGCATTCTCTGCCACCTCCGACAGGGATCTGCGACCTCTGTGAGGCTCGGAGCCGGGGCCCACGCTCTGAGACAGACGCTGCCTGGCGCTTCCTGTCCACACTGCACAAGGCACTGGCAATAGGACTGCACCCCTCTTGCTGTGGTTCTCTGGTTGGCTTGATGGCACCTCTGGAGTTGGATGGGCAGGGTTTGCAATCTGGCTGTGCACCCTGGACAAGTCACCGGATCCCTCTCATTGCTGGCATTTGCAAAATAGGACACCCTTCGTGCCATCAGAGGGATGTACATAAATGACTCTGCCCAAGGATGCTTCAACCAGAGGGCCTTCTGACGCCCCATGGTGTCCTCTGGAAGGCAGAGCCGCTGATCCACCTGACTGCCCTCTAAGGTGCGGCCTGGCGCTGGGCACACAGCTCGGCCAGGCTCCTCAATCTGATCCCCACACAAGAGCCACACTATTTGCAAAGGAGAAGCAAACACAGGCTCCGGGGCTGTCCCCTCCCAGGCCACATTCCAGTCAGGGGCTGGCATGGCCCCTGAGAGCTCCTAAAAGTGGAGTCTTTCCGGGCCCATCACCATTTCCAGAAGCTTCTGCTTCAGCAGTGTGTGTGAGTGGGGGCCAGGGCAGAGAGCAGGGGGGTGGGAGACAGTGGCTGGGGAGGAGAACCCGGGGCAGAAAGCAGGGGAGCTGACCTGGCCTGGCCACCTGGCCAGGGACTCTGGGCACTGAGGTCACCAGGAGAAGCACAGAGGGCAGACTGGCAGGTGGGCGGCAGACAGGAGACTCGGTGATGTCATGTTTTCCACCAAATGACTCAATGACTCGCCCTGAGCGATGAATGGCGAGCTGTGTGCGGTGCCTCCAGGATGACCTGGCATCGTCCCCCCTCCCCGGTCACCTCCTGTCTTCCTCGCCCCAGGGACCCCAGGCTACATCCCGGTAGTTCCTGACTCATTTCCATGCTGCTTCTGCCACGTCTCTCCAATCTCTACTTTGAGGGGGGACCGAATGCCAGGAAGACGTGGCTGTCACGGCTGCCTCTGTGTCCCTCTTGCCTCTCTGGGTTTTGGTTTCCTTATATGCAACATGGAGACACTGCTAATGACCTGGCTGGCTTTTATGGGGCTCAGTAAGAATGTCTACAAAGCACTCGGCAGCCAGTGGGTACTCAGAAATGGTCAGTGTGACATTCGGGGGCCTCTATGATCTGACCTCGGTTTACTTTTCTACTTGAACTTAAAAATCTATACTATCTTCAATCCCCAGCATAAAAATCACACACACACACACACACACACACACACACCAAAGGTCGTGTAAAATCGTTGGTGTTTCTTAACGCTGTGCATCAGGCACTGCTCCGAGCACTTGTATAGAAACACATTTTCCACTCATGTCACCGCGCCCGGCTGAATTTTCTTATCTTTGTGTCTCTGGCCAACTTCCCTTCGAGAAGCCGTCCTCAGTCCTTCCTCACGGCCACAGGTCCACCCATCACAGCTGGACTCCAGGTGTCCCAGGGTCCAGAGTCTCCTTGGCTTTCTGCAGGGGAGTAGCTCTCGCCCCAGCCTGCCTTGCATGGTGTCGGGAGGGACCAGGCATGTAGCACATGGGCAGGGAATAGCAAGCCCCCAGGCCATGGTGGAGGGGCACTGCTTCCGTGAGGACAAACGGAGGGCTGGAGCTGGAACCTCAGGGCGGCTCCTCCCGGCTCAGGGACACAGCCTGCCGGATGGCCTCCTTCTCTCTGCTCAGGGGAACTCCCGCAGCCCTGGGGCCTGCATTGCCTGACTTTCAGGCCTGGACCCTGGAGCAGCTGGACTCATGTTTGGGGCCAGGACTGGGAAGCACGTGCTGGTAGGTCCAGCCCACATAATCCACAGGNAGGCTTTCAGTTCCCTCAGCTGGAAAGAAAAGGGACTCAAGACTCAAGTTTTCTTTTCTGCAGAGAGAAGGACAGAGGGACAGTTTCCTTCTGGAGGAGGCAGGGACAGGACAGAGGGACCCATTCCTAGATCCCAGCCCAGTGCCCACAGGATAATGAATGACCTTGTGAGGCGGTGTACCTCGGGTCCCACTTTCCTGCTCCAGGCGCACATCAGCTGCTCCTCCCATTCACCACCACCCTCCCCACGCAAGGACCATGCTCTGACAAGTGTCCTGAACCGGACGTCCCACCCCACAGCCAGCAGCTCCTCAAGGTTCCCACCCCCACCTATAGCCCACCCCTCAACCTTTCACACACACATGCCGCACACCTGTGGCTGTGCTGACTAAGCACAGGGGACACAAAAGTGAACACAGCTCGTTACCGGGCAGAGACCACAGACCACTGAGCCCGCCACCGCAAGGCAGCAGGTGACACCGTGAGGGGGATCGGAAGCAGCCCCAAGGAGGGCCTCACTCTGGCTTCCAGGGGGAGGAGACATCCAGGCCATGGGCAAAACAGGAGGGGCCTCCTGGACAGCTAGAGAGGCCACGAGAGCAGGCTGTGTGACCTTGGGAAACGGGGACAGTTGGGAATTTGGGACACTGTGTCCCAGTAAGGGCTGGTAAAAGAAGAGGCCAGGGAAGAAACATCTGCTGATAGGTGACAGGGCGCATGGAAGCCATTTGTCACCCCAAGCGGATACGTGTTCACTCCAGGGTGGGGCTCCTGTCTTGCTGGAAGGCCTCATGGGGGACAGAGGCTCCAATCGGCAAGTCCCCCTTGCTCACTTAAACCACAGGAGTGGACGCTGGGCCTTGCAAAGAAACGCCTTGCCCAGGGCTGCGGGGTGCTGGGCTCCGACCTGGGGGCGGTTGAGCTCCCACTTCACCTGCAGTGTCCACAGCGGGCTGGGAGATGCCTCCCACCGGGCTTCCCTGCCCGGACCCCCAGCATGCCTGGCCACAGGCGGGAGGTGGGTCCCTTTGGGCCATTTCTTGTCAGCAGTGCAGCCACAGCAGGACGGATGCAGGTCACGCTGTGGGAGGGCAGGGGCTCAGGCGCCAGCCTCTGAGCTCAGGCCTGGGCTCACTGTGGAGGCCGTGGACGTGGGCAGCTCCCCCAGACCGTCTGGCTGTTCTCCTTTCTGTGACCTCAGGAACTTCCTGGGAGAGCTCAGGAGGGGACGCCCAGCAGGTGCACAGGGCAGCCAGCTGTTGCTGTCACTGTTTCCTAGGTGCCCCCCCCCCAGACACCTGCGCCAGGTGCGGAGCGAAGGAGAACCACAGCATCTCACAGACTGAATCCAGGACAAGGTCCCTGCTTGGTGGCTGCTTCCGTTGCTCATTCTCTGCAGAGGATGCTCTGGGTTCTGAGCTCAGGGCCTCTGCAGACACGCACCTGTCCTTGACCCCGAGGGCCAAGGGCTGGGCTCCTCTGCCCCCTGAGAAGCCTCTGGCAGTCTCCAGAGGAAAGCTGGTGCCCACGGCCTGGCCCTGCCCTTGGCTGGAGTTGTGAAATTCCTTGTTGAAACTCAGCGCCGTCACAGCCAGGGGGTGGCCCCGTTTGTTTTCAAAATATTTCCTCAGATAGCACTTCTCTGGCTCAGAGGGCGCCTTAGCACTCTCCAGAATCCTGCAGATGGTGAGGCAGCTGGAGGGGAGGGAGGAGAGGGACGCGGGGAGACAGCAGTGGAGGCCCAGGCCAGCTCTCAGGTAGCGTGAGGCTGGCACAGGGGCCACAGTGTGACACGTGCGAAGGTGAGCATGCACATGCAGGGCGGAAAGCCCAACTGAGCTATGATCACAGACAGCAAACGTCTCAGCTGTGGAACCTTCTTATGAACCAGAGCTTTCCTCATCCGTCCAACAGACAGAACAGAAAAGGGACAGGGACCTGCCACCCCTTCATCAAGCCCCTAAGGGTTCCCCTGCACTGAACCCTGGGGTTCCACGGAACCTAGTTGAAAATGCTCACAGCTGAGGCTGTTACTCTCACTCCTGGGAGAATCAGCACACACAGTGTCTAAAAATATGAACTTCCTGTGGGAAGATGAGATTATCTTTCCAGTAAATTCTAAATAGAGTCTAGCATAGGGAATGCCACGCATCTTAGAGAACTGGGGCTCAAAGCATGCGAAGTATTGATCTCATTCACTGACAGGTTTGTGGGTACCCCTACAACGCCCTGTGTGCTTGCACTCAAGACTGATTAGCAACACTAACACATACCTAGCTCTCACTGTGTGCACTTTTAGATTCTTTATGTCTATTAACTCACAACCACATGCTACAGTTGGTTACGGTTACCATTCTCCTCTTACAAACTGGGAAATTGAGGCTCAGAGAGGTTAAGTACTTGTCTAAGGCCACGCGGCACTTTTGTCCATGATGATACATGCACTGTTGTGTGAGTGCGTGGTTATGCCCTTCTCCTACCAAGAGTACAGGACATAGCTCACCCCATAACCCCGGCAGCCTGGCAGCAACAGGACAGTGACAAGACCCTGGGCCTCAGGCAGTGCCCTCCCAGATCCCAGAGGTTTCCGTGTTTGCAGACCCACCTTGTCAAAGTCACATACAATGGGAGGCCCCTGGTCACTCCCTGGCTTCCAACCCACTGAGGAACTGCCCCAGTGAGAGCTCCTGTCTCCCCTTCTCACTGTGTGCTAAGTTTAGAGTCAGTCACCAAATAAACTGCCATCATTAAGTGATGAAAAACCTGCTTCCTATCTCAAAGACACAAAAATGTACAACAATGCTTGAGCCTCGGGAATCCATCAGTGCCACAGTCACCACCTCTCCCTGAGCTGATGTGACTACAGTCAAAATCAACCTGTGTCAAAACAAAAGTAAAAATTAAAAAGGGATAGGGATGTATCTCAGTGGTAAAGCAGGCCTAGGTTCAATTCCCATTACTGGAAAAAAAGAAAGAAAAAAACTTGACATTCGGGTTGGCCTACAGAGAAAACCAATACTTTTAATTTTTGGTACCAGAGATCTAACCCAGGGGCACTGAGTCACATCCCCCGCCCTTTTTACTTTTTTATTTTGAGACAGGGTCTTGCTAAATTGCTGAGACTCTCCTCAAACTTTCAATCCTTCTGCCTCAGCCTCTGAGCCGCTGAGATTACAGGCCTGTGTGGCGGACACATGGCTTTTGAGGGTTTCTTGACAGATTAGATGTAACCCAGACAATAACTCAGATAAATCCACCCTAAAGCAACATTTAAGATGCAAAGCTTCCTCAGATGTCACAGAACTGGAGAAAGGCCCCAAGATCAAAGTCAAACCCACCAACCAACCTGCTTTCCCCCCCCACCCCCGCCAGGGGCGGGGGCTGGGACTTACCCAGAAGGAGCAGGGCTGGGCCCCGGGGAGGTCTTTTCTCCCACATGTTCTTCCTTTCTGCAGCCACCAGCACAAGGACTGGCCGCAGAGGGTGTGCGTCCTGACTTTTGAGGCTCCCAAAGTCTAGGGGGAGGGACTTCCCAGGGAGGGGGCAGGTGTAACCACAAATAAGAACCTCCCAGGCTGGGAGAGGTGGTGTTTACCATGGCGCTTGCAGAGGCTGCTCAGGGAAGTGGGGTGTTGACCTTCCCCTCTTCCTCCAGGTCCTTTGTAAGAGTCTTCCCCAGGCCCAGTAAATTTCCAGGGCCCAGAGAAAACCCACAGTCCCTCAACACAGAGATATCTTTGTGAGGCGGGGTGGGCATGGCAGAGGAGGGCTTGGATGCCAATGACACGAAGCTGCCTGTGCTCAGGGGCTCCCAAGGCTGCCCCCTCCCTCCACACTGGCAGGGGACCAGGAGCCACCAGCTAGGTTTGGGCCCATGGAGACTGAAGGCTGAACCAACTGTCTGGGCCTGCTAGGGGCTTCCCACTCCCAATTGTGGAATCTGCATGCACAGCGCAGAGTGAGCAAGCAAGCACGTCCTATGGTCTTTGGGCCTCCAAGAAGAAAAGGTGACAAATTCCATTTCTATTTAAGGAAAGAAGAAGAGCGCTGATTCTCCTGCTGTGTTACATCACCAAAGTCAGAGTCCACTCTGAGCATCCTTCTCAGCTAAGATGCCTTGGGCCCCTGCAGTACCACTGCTCAGCAGAGACACTCCCAGCCCCTCCCAGGGCTTCACCCACCACCTGACAAGGTTTTCAGTCCCTCCCAGGGGAGGACAAAGATGATAGCAATTGCCCCTCAGCTGGGGCGCCTTCTCCCTGTACCCTGTGTCCCAGATTCCATTCTGGACAGTGTGTCCACTCTGCCCTGGAGGAGGAGCGGGCTCCGGTATCTCTGCAGCCTCACACTCTTGGAACCAGCCCAGGGCGAAGTGGGCGGAGGCCAGCTGGGCTGGGCTAACCCAATGCCCCTTACTTCCTTTGAAGAGTGTCAGTTTTTTCTTACTATGGACACGTATATCAGAAGCACTGGGTTGGATGAGCTGGGCCGGGCAGAGCAGTGAGGACCCTGCCCCAGCAGGGGTACCCTTCTCAGTCTTAGGGGGCTAGTCCAGGGGTGCAGAACACCAGCCAGATGGAGAAACAGCTAGGGACTCTGAAGCATGGCGGCAGCTGCTACCCTCCTGACCCTGGGTGACCATCACACCTCTCAGAGCCTCATTTCTTCATGTGTACAGTGAGACCAACAGATAACCACTGTCCCTCTGAAGGGTGACTATGTGACAGCACAGCCAAGAACCAGGAACCATGTGACTATCGTGTCCCCAGTCTGCCCACCCATCTCTTCAGATGACCACACATTGTAGAGGAGTCTAGCTCTTCAGAGCCCATGGCAGGAATGGACAGACAGCTGTGACATGGTCCCAACTAAGTGACAACAGGAATTGGCAGGCCAGGGCTGATTTCCCCAGGTAACAGGTGATGCTGGTGAGGGCCAAAGGGGAGAGGAAGGTGGTAATCTATCTGAGGATGGATTACTGGCATTCCTCCCTACCAGAGGTAGGGTCATGAGTGACAGCTATGTCACCATTTCTCAGATTAACAGTGGACAATTTCTCATTAGAATTGCTATAGCATCTTCCACATTCACCATCCCCCAAACCTCCACTGTTTCCTGACTCCAGATCCACATAGAAGGCTCTAGAAGCCTTTTCTTTCTTTCTTTCTTTGAGGATTGAACCCAGGAATGCTTTATCACTGAGCTACATCCCCAAACTTTTTAATTTTAGCTTTTTTTTTTTAACTTGGAGGCAGAGTTTTACTAAGTTTCCCAGGCTGGCCTCAAACTTATGATCCTCCTGCTTCAGACTCCTGAGTAGCTGGGATTACAGGTGTGTGCCACCATGCCCAGCTACCCCCAGCCTCGGATTCCCACAGCTATGGTATAACCCAGGCTCAGCAGGGAGGAGGAAAAGGGACACAGTCAAGAGGCTCCTTGCTGGGCTGGGGATGTGGCTCAAGCGGTAGCGCGCTCGCCTGGCATGCGTGTGGCCCGGGTTCGATGCTCAGCACCACATACAAACAAAGATGTTGTGTCCACTGAAAAACTAAAAAATAAATATTAAAAATAAATAAATAAATAAATAAATAAATAAAGAGGCTCCTTGTTAACTTACTACCGTGTTAGTAAGCAGCATCAGAGTTGTTTCCTGGTTGCTATGGAGAATTCCATGATGGAGACAGCACAGTCAGGAGTCAGACTCTCCAGGTTCAACTCCTGGCCTTGTCTCTCATTGGCTACGTGACTTTTATAAAAAGTGACTTAACTTTTCTGACCCTCAGTTTCCTAATCTGTAAAAAGGAGATGAAATACTAACCTCGCTGGGATGTAATTGCTTCATGAGATTCTGTCTAAAGCTCCTGATTCCCAGAAGGCACGATGAAGGTGGAAAGGTGCGGAAATGACTGGATGTGTGTAGCGTGCTGCTTGAATCTGGGGGTGGCCAAGGCCAGAGGCCAGAGCACTCCCTCTCTCACCTGGGGCCACAGTCCTCAGTGTTGCCAATATGCTTTGCTAATTTCAGTATTTAGAAGTTGAAATGCACACTGCACCTACTCAGAGCTCTTCATGAGGGGGCGGGGCGGGGAGTGAGACATTTTCCATGACATGCCTAGGCCGCCCCCACGTCTTTGTGCACTCTCAGTCCCAGTTCCAGGAACAGGGGATGCTTTTGCTCCTCTGGGAAACTCATGCCACTGGCAGAGAAGAATCCACACCAATACTTAGTACGGGGACTGTGACGCCCCTCCACCTGCTGCCACCATCCAGCCAAGCCCTGGCTGGAAGACACAGCTCAGAGACCCTTCATGAGAGTTCTCTCCAGCCAGGCTAGCAGGAGCCAGAAAGAAGAGCAGGTGCTCCCCAATCCCACATGTCCCATGGTCTCTCTACCTTGGCATATGTCCACTAGCCTGGCCCATCTCTTTCTCCCATTAACCCATCCCTGTCCCCTAAAGCCAGGGTGTGGGAGGGTTGATGGAATCTACTCTTACTCTCTGCTGCACATGGACAGTTTTTCCCTAAGACCCCAATGAGTCTGCCAATCAGCATGTCATCTCCCACTCCATCCCCAGCTTAGCAGGACGAAGAAATGGGACTTTTTCTGCTGCCCTGGGAAAAAGAGATGATAAAGTTCCATGCTAGCTCACAGGCACAGTGGAACATGCTGCTGATCTGCTTCCCCCAAAGATGAGGCAGAGTTCTCTCCAGCCACCCAGGACCCGACCTTTTCAGGAAGACCAATTCTAACCTGGCTGAAGTCCAGTGGGCTCAGCTCAGAGCCAGAGCAAAAGACATAAATTGTTGGTGTTACTCATCAAGCAACTACTTACTGAGTACCCACTGTGCCCAGAACTGCACCAGGTCCAGAAACATGCTCGGGCCTCAGAGTGCCCTGCATCAGAAACCAAACACAACTTCAGGTGCAAGAAAATAAGTGTCTTCTAACACCCTGGAGTCTCCCTCCTCCCCATGCATATAGCTGGACTCTCCTCACCCTGTCCCCCTGGAAGTCCCTCTGAGGAAGTACATCCGCTAGGGGGAAGGGTCTCTGCTTCCTTCCAAGGCCCTGTCACCATCAACCCCCAGCTGTCCAGCGCAGCGTCCGCCTGCAGGCTTTCCCACCCTGCTCACAGACCCCAGCACACCGATGTGAGATTACGCTCAGTCCCTCCTGCCTCCCGGCCTCGCCTCCGGAAGGGCTGTGCACACCCAGACACATCACCCAGACGCTGAGTTTCCGCACCAAACCTGCCCCTACCAGATCCTCTCCTGTCGAACCCGCAAAACCATCTGCACTGACTGCTTTCTCCTCCCCACTCCTCGGCCTCAGGATCTCCGTCACGGCTTTCTAAAGTCCAGGCAGTCCGATCCCTGCCCCTGGCACTTTGGGGGCTCCCTGTCGCTGAGGGACTGCGAGGGCAGTAGACAAAGACCGTGGATCGAACTGGGAGAGATGGAGACGAGCCTGGGTTCAAAGCCCAACTCGCGGCGCTCCCGGAGTGTGCACTTGGGCTGGCTGCATGCGCCTGGTCGGGGCGGCGTGTGCTAACACGCGTACGCGCTGTGCGTGGGGCTCGGGCGGCCAGGAGGCGCCGGTACCTGGCAGATGCAGATCGGGCGCCGCGGGTCGAGGCGCCTGCGTGGGGTTTCTCTGGAGCCGGGAGCCCCTCTCCCACCCTCCGCCTGCGCCTTCTTGCAAAGTTTGGCGCGGGCGCCGGGACCCGAAGGCACGGCTGGGCGGCCTCGGCCGAGCCGGGGAAGCGGTTCCGGGACTCCGGGGCCCCACTTACCCCGGCGCCGAGCCTCGTCCGACGAAGGCGGATCCGACTCTCCCCGATCGGCGTCCAGCGCGGGCAGCATCCGCTCGCAACTTCGCCCTCCTCTCTGGAGCCCCGGGCTGCAGCGGCTCCGCGGCGGGGCTCAGCGCCCTCCTTCGGCGGCGAGGAGGGAAGGAGGAGGAGGCGCGGCCCGGTCGCTCCGCTCGCCCGGCAGGAAGCGGCGCCAGGCGGGCGCCGTTTTGCGCC
Organism: Marmota marmota marmota; assembly: GCF_001458135.2. Lineage (NCBI taxonomy): Eukaryota > Metazoa > Chordata > Mammalia > Rodentia > Sciuridae > Marmota > Marmota marmota. The sequence continues at coordinate 1,463,420 of NW_025999862.1, forward strand.
GCAAGCCGGCGAGCGAGCGGTCCTACCCGGTGCCCTACCCGCTCGGCCCGAGTGGGCGAGCGGCCCGCGCCGGCGGCGGATTCCGGAACCGTGTCCTAGGAGCCCGGGCAGCCTCCTCCTCCCTCTCGGCTCCCTCCTCTGCCCTCCCGCTCCTCCCCTCCCTGCTCCGTTCTCACCCCACCCAGCTCCCACCCCGGCGCGCCCGGCAACTTG
>NW_025999862.1:1463728-1476325 GCF_001458135.2 Marmota marmota marmota
CCCGGCAACTTGGGAACCGTTGGCGAAGTTGGCGATGCTAGGGCTGCGCGCCCGCTGGGCCTCTGGGGCGGGAGGAAGGGGAGCAGGGGGAGGAGCTGAGGGGGAGGGGACCCGCCCCCGGGGGGGCGCGCTCTCCAGGACCCTTCGGTGGGCCTTTGTTCCAGGCGCTGCACCTCCAACCGCGCGTCCCCGGGGACTTGCTGGGGACCGCTTGGATTCCCACCCCTCTGGGAGAGGCTGCTTGTCCTGGGCTGAGGAGATGAAGAGAGAGCCTGCGTGGAGATCCTGGTGACTTCACCCTGCCGTAGACCCCTCCCCGCCGTTGCGTTACCCTCGCGCCCCCGGGAGACCCCCTCTTCTGCGCGCATTCTTGGTCAGCTCCTCCCAGGGGAGGGTCTTCCCCTCCCCCTGGGGCAGCGGGAGCTGAACTATGGTTTCCAAAGACCACAGCACCCACATCCTAGTCGGCAACGGGTCACCCACCCTCCCTTCTGTGCTTTCTTGCACAAGCAGCGTGTCCAGGACTCCCCCAATTCGGCATGATCCTGGAAGGGTCCTCGCCCGCTGACGCAGCCAGAGATGCTTGGCATTATCTTCAGACCTTTCCGGACAGTTGGCGCCTCTGATTTGGGGACTGCAAGGGGAGTAGGGACGGGCAGTGGCCAGCTAGGCAGTGCGTGGTTTGGGGCAGAAAGATCAGTTTCTCTAAGAGCTCAGTATTAGAACACAAACTCGAACTTCCCTGTCCCTCTCTGGAATCCTCGTGAATGCCATGTCAGGAGGAAGTCTTTGATTCGGTCTTGCCCGGGGTTTTCCTCCTGGGACTTCCTACTAGTACTTAGCATCATGAGCTAATTAAGGCCTAAGACAGCTGTCCTGACATTTAGCGGGGAGTGTATACGATTTAAACACAGCGAATTATTTCCTGTAAAGGAGAAGTAAGAAAATCTGAAAAGGGAAAACCTAGACGTTGGTACTTGGCTTTCCTCTTCTTCTCAACAAATGCAGAAAGGAGATAGCAGACATGTCTTAGGCATCAGATACTAAATCAGTTAGAACTGAGCAGTGCCCAGGCCTACCCAGGACCCCTTCTCTCAGATACAACAGTTAGAGGGTCCCCATTTCTTACCTGGGTGCAGACTAGCTAAGGCTTCTGCCAAGGCAGACTGGAGGGGCCTGGGCAGAATGCTCCAGATTAGGATGTGAGACCCTGGATGCTCTTTAGTAGAAAGTCCTCATTGGGTGCTTTGGTCCCACTCCTTACAACTCTGTGTCCTGTTAAAAGAGACCTGAGGTTTGGTGAGGATTCAGACCCCAGCTCACCTTCTGGGTAACCTTTCTGAATCCCTTTCTCTGCGTCTCCCGCAGCCCTCCCCAGTCTTCCCTGTAGGGGCTTCTGCCTGGGAATCAGTCCACATGCTCTCCAGCAAGTTTAGAGCTGACCATGGAAAATAACAACTCTGCTTCGAGGAAATAAGAATTGATTCTGAGCCAAACATGAGTGACCATGCCCTGGGAACTCAAATTCAAGTTACCTGGAAAAGACATGTTTTGTTGTTGCTTTTGTGAAGAAGGTTACTTAAGCTTGTATAGTCCCCAAAGTAGGTGGGGTCTTCAAATAGTCTACAATAAGGGGAAATCCATAATTCTCAGATGTTGTTTTCAATAAGGCTGGGAAGTCGACAGGATTCTGGTGCTGACTCATCCCAGCCTTAAGGTTGGGAGAGGCCAGAAGTCTGTCAAGCAGAGTATCCATTTATCTAGTGGTCACAGAAATGCTCAGTCAGGCACAGAGGTGGACAAAATGGTTGTGAAAAGGAACCAGAGATAATCCAGTACAACCCTTTCTACTGCCCCTCTCCACAAGGTCTCTGATGCTCAAATCCACCCGTTTCAAACAGCCTGGAAACTCCCAAATACAAACTCAGCCTCAATGAAGAAATTCAGGTTGCAGATCCCCCTGTTGGCTAGGCCATACATTCTGTGCACACTGAGGCCAATGGTTGTTTTAGGACCCACAAAGTTAGAAGTCTCATTCCCAAGATCTCTTAAGGACAAACCTGAATAACCAGACAAACTTCAGGACAGACATAGTCATTAAAGCCATAGAGAAAGAAATCCCCCGCTCGAGTTGATGTTGTCAGGTGTCGTGATCTGGTCTGGGCTTTCCTCTTTTTCTATCCTTTGCATCTGATGCAACATTTACATGCAACATACAATAAAAAACACAGTCTGACCTGCAGAAGAAAAGGTAACAGATGAGGGAAATAACCAACCATAAAATCCTCCCCACAAGTCGCCTACTCTTTAGTCACACTATCATTAGTCTCCCCGATGTATCTACAGTCATCTGGATTCTGTGACATATTTTATTTGATGTAGTGAGTATCTAGAATAATCCATTATCTTCCAATTCTAATTTTTCTTCTGGTCAACTGGACTCCATAGCTATTACCTCAGATGGAACAACTAATTTTACTTCTAAGGAAAAAAATGTCTTCAGAACCCAAATTATTATAACTCTTATAGTTGCTAATTGTTTGATTTGTCCTGTTATTATAGTATTACACCAGATTCTAGTTTGGGGATGCAAATGAGTAAACACATTCCAGAAAAAGTCAATCACACAATCTCAATTTTAATTCCCTCCCAGCAAAATCATCCCTTCCCCATGTACTCAAATGTTATTAGCAGTAGTGACGAGGACAAGAGGGCAGACTTGTGAGAATCAGGGGAGCTTTGCACATGGGCCCCCCCAGACTCTACTACCTCTTCTTGGATGGGGGTGGAGGTATGGGGAATGTTTCAATCTCACGAATCTAAGAAGCCACATTGAACCGCACCGTTGGCTTTTTTTTTTTGAACCTGGGATTGAACTCAGGGGCACTTAACCACTGAGCCGCATCCCCAGCCCTCTTTTATAGTTTATTTAGAGACAGGGACTCAGTGAGTTGCTCAGGGCCTTGCTAAGTTGCTGAGGCTGGCTTTGAACTCACAATTTTTTTGCCTTCTCCTCCAGAGATGCTGAGATGACAGGCGAGCGCCACGGTGCCCAGCCACCTCTTAGCCTTGTCTGGAAGGTTTTCCCACTAGGGTACAGGGATTTTATTGCTGGAAGTTTGTGATGCACCTCAGGAGGTACAAAGACCAAGAGCTAGAGCTGTGCCACCAGCAGATCATAGAGAATGGGACTCTGTGCTGCAGGTGGGGACAGGGAGCCCGAGCCATGCTGAGAAATCCCTTATTGAGCAGAGTGGGAACTGGGACGCAGAGAGGTAACAGGCCTAGGTCGTGGCCTATCTGCAGAAGACAGACATGCGGACACAATGCCAGGGACACAGTGCATTACCTAGGGCAAGGCCGGCAGGCTTGCACAACCTCTGGGGGCACCAAGCACACAGAGCGTGATGGGACAGCTGGCCTCAGATCTGTGTAGCACTGCTGCCCCGTTCGTGGAGGGGAAGACCCAGCCTGGGCTTGGAGACAGCTGGAGGTCTGTAGGTGGAGAAGCAGTCAGAGGGTGTGAGGGTGTTCATCCCCCAGGCTTCAGGCTGGCAGTGAGGCCTCCAGTGAGGGCATCTGTGTGCCCGCGAGAGGGACAGGGTAAATGGCTGAGCCAGGACCTTGGAAATTTTCATTCTAAATTAGTCTCCAGGCTCAACTTCTTGCCATCATAGCTCAGTCAAGAGAGCTGATCTCAATTTTTTACTCTATTGGAGAAATGAAGAGAACTTTCCAGGCCTCTAGAGGTGGAATGGCAGAGTGTTTAGGTTGTGGACGCTTAACCAAGCAATCCACGGATAATGGGACAAAGCCCCTGACGAACGATACAACACTGTGGATGTCCCCACCCCAAATGCAACCCCTGAGTCTGGGGACCAGCAGACAATTTCTCAAGTCAAGAGACATTTACAAAAATAAGTGGCATGGAACTTTAAAATGCTGATGATATGGAAGGCCAACTAAGGCCAAGCACGGGCCCAGGTGAGAAGAGAGTAAAGAGACATGAGCCACTGGGTTAAGCAGATTTCAGTGACTGGGCTGCTGAGATTAGGTGACAAAAGACAGAGACTGCTGTCTTGCTAGAATTCTCTCTGGCTGTTTTCCATTTGCTTCCTTTCCATGAAGCAAATTGCCAAATTGTGAGCACCATGGCAGGGCCCGAGTTTCAAGGAGCTGACGAGGCCTTTTAAGTCAACAGCTAGTGTGGACCTGAGGTCCCAAGTCCACTGGGCTGCAGTGACCTGAATCCTGCTCGTAATCACAGCATAAAGTTAGAAGCAGAGGTGGGCCCCCCTGAACTCAGAGATGAGTGTGGCCAACCCTTGATTGCTCTACTGGGAGAGACCCTGCGCTAAAGAACCCTGCTGAGCTGGGTCCAGCCTCCTGATCCACAGAAACCGAGATGGTAAATATTATTTTGAGCCATTTAAGTTCCGGGTAACTTGCTGTACAGCTATCCATAACTAATACAACCACTAAATGCCTTCTGTCACCCTGAACCGGATCCTGGAACTGAAAAAAAAAAAAAAAGAAAAGAAAAAAGAAAAAAAAATCACTATGAAACACATCATTTAGAAAATTGACAAAATATGAATAGGGACCGAATAAATAATAATACTATAACAATGTCAAATTTTCTGAGCAAAAGACCTCAGCCAGCTTGCTTGGGACTGGAAGCCTGCCTCCTGTATCCCTGGCCTCAGCTAAAAAAGCTGCATCAGGGAATGGGCTGGAATCTAAGGGGCCCAATTTCACCCAGAACCACCTTGTCCTGAGCTGCTCTGTGGAAAACGCCTCACCTACAACGTGGGAGACTGCGGAGTGGGAAGAGACCAACCCAAACAGGATACAAAGTGGAATGTACACTATGATTCCAACTCTGCAAAAACATACCTGCCAATGGACAAACATTGGATAGGAACAAGCAAAAACGAAAACACAACTGCGTGTCTGATGATGAGAAAATGGAGTTGTACATGGGTTAAGCAATTTGCCAAGGTCGTCCAGCCAAGTAAGAATAGAGTTGGAATTCAAAGCCAGGGTCTATCTGACCTTAGGACTCAAGCTTTTAACAGTACTTTATCCCAGAAAATGTGGTCTACATGCACAATGGAGTTTAATTCAGCCATAAAGAAAAATGGAATTATGGCATTTGAAGGAAAATGAATGGAACTTGAGACCATCATGTTAAGTGAAATAAGTCAAACTCAGAAAGTTAAGGGTCTGCTGGGAGCAATGGTGCAAGCCTGTAATCCCAGCAGCATGGGAGGCTGAGGCAGGAGGATTGCAAGTTCAAAGCCAGCCTCAGCAAAAAGGAGACACTAAGCAACTCAGTGGCAACACTGACACCTCTCACCTTGCTGTAGTCAGCTGGCAACTGGGCGGGGGTGGGTGGGAGGGCTGGGCTGCAGAATTCCAAGGCTTTACTCACAGGAGTGGCATGTGGGTGCCTCTCTGGCCTCTCTGCCTGCTCCTGAGGAGCTGGGGCTTCCCCACATGGCGGTTCAGAGGGCCGCTGTGGAAGACTTCTTAGCAGCTGGCTCCCAGGAGGGAGAATGCTGCCTGTCCTCTTCCTGGGCCAGGAAGCCACTGAGCCAGCCCAGGATCCGGAAAAATCCTCTGCCCTGGGCCAGAAAAAATGACTGGGGCAATGATTCAGGGACGAATTCCCGGGGACAAAGGAAACCAAATGAAGAAGAGCAGGAATATGAAGAGGCCACCTCAACTGGAGATTAAGGACCCCATCTCAGCCTCCTTTGCCCCCTAATAACTTAAGAGCTCACTTAGGGATATCAAGGATCAGAGAAGGAGGGAGAAAAACATCTCTTATTTAGCACAAAATGTTGGATGGTATTTGCCCATGTTAAGTCAGTTAGTCTTCATAGCAACCCTGCAAAGGAGCTGCTATAGCCCTGGAAAAGAAAAGGTAACACACGTCCTGAGAGATGCAGTGGCTTGAACAGACTCCCACTGCAAATGTTTTGGATCAAATAACTTATTTTCTTCTTTATTCAATAACCATTTTTTAGCCCAGGACTGTGCTGAGTTTGGCAATGATTTGTCAGTCAGCTCTTGCTGCAATAATGCTGCATAACAAACATCCTCTAAGTCTCAATGGCTTATAACACTAAATGTTTATTTTCCTCATTGCCAGGTCAGAGGTTTCAGGCTTTGGTGGGGCTCCAGTCTCCCAAGCTTCTGTGATTATGGGTGTGTGCCACCGTGCCTGGCAAAAGAGTCTGTATCCTGTTAAGCTGTACACTGAAACACAGATGAACTAATACACCACGTAGGGTTTCCTTCCCACAACCTGAGGAGGGGGCAGAATGAGCACAGACACAGTGGAACACAGCCGGCTGCGGGGTGGTAACTGCTGAAGCTGGCGACAGGTCCCTTCTGTTTTGTATGTGTACAAAAATGTCCCCGGGGTATAACTCAGTGGTAGAGCACATGACTATCATGTGAGAAGCCACAGGTTCAGTCCCCAGGAGAGGGGGGAAAACCAGTAAAATAAATAGCCACACAGTGTGGTGCATACCTGTAATCCTGGCCCTAGGGAGGCTGAGGCAGGAGGATGGCAAGTTTGAGGTCAGATTGGGTAATTTAGGGAGACCCTGACTCAAAATAAAATAAAAAGGGCCGGGGATGTTGCTCAGTGGTAGGGTGATAGAGCACCCTGAATTCAGTCACCAGTGGTCGCAAGTACCTCTATAAATACATAAAAACTCCTTAAATGAGAAGTTAAACTAAACACTGAAGACTGCCTCCTTCTTTCTTTCTTTTTTTCCCTTTTTTCTAGTACAGGGAATTGAACCCCAGGGCCACACTACCACTACGTCATATCCCCAGCCCTTCTTATTCTTTTATTTTGAGACAGGGTCTCCCTAAATTGTCCAGGCTGGCCTCAAATTTGCAATCCTCCTGCCTCAGCTTCCTGAGCTGCTGGGTTACAGGATCATATTGTACACCCTCATCGCAGCCTGTTCCTGTCGGCCCTGGAGAGGGCAGCGGGGCATGCTGGGAGATCCTAGGCAGGGGCAGTCCCAGGGCCGCAGCTGCTGTGTAGCAGAGGAGGGGCGGGGGCTGCACCCAGGTGTGAGGAGCCCTGGGCACACCCGGAGGGTTTGAAGCAGAGCAGGGGCAGGACACATTGGCACTCTAGCAGGTCGCCGTGACTACAGAGCAGAGAGGGGCTTGCGGGGAGGCTAGCGTTAGGTCCAGGGGGGGAGCTGGAGCCTGGGCCAGGTGGTGGTGGCTGGAGGTGGGGAAGGACAGAGGCCGGGCGGGTTCTGATGTGTCAGGAGGGTGACTGATGAGGATGTGGGGAAGAAGGAGGGGGAGACACGAGGGGGGGAGACAGCCAGCCCTGAGCTGGGCCCTTATGCTAATGAGCTTATTTCCCTGTGACAGGCCCTAAGAGGGGGATGATGTCTGTCTTAGCCTGGATCTCCAAGCCCCAACGCCTGAGGTGAAGGGCTTAGGTTCAGTCCTTCATTAGGAAGCAGCAGGGGTGGGGGCCTAGGACCAGGGGAGTGAAGCAGGAGTGTGTCACCCAAGTGGCCACCACTGGGCACTGTTGAATGAATGCGCTATCCCACCAGAGTATCCTTTAAGAAGTCACAAACTGTACCCCAGGCTGGTGGGACCCAGGGGAGAAATGGGAAGAGCACATCCACCAGCTCCTGTCTCTCATGGGCCAATGCTCACCCAAGGGACAGAGATGGACGCCACACAGAGTCCGGTGACATCTCATGCTTTGATTTCAGAGAGGGCCCAGGACAGGGGCCAGAGCACGACGAGGGAATGCTAGGCCAGGTGCTGGGCAGCTGCACCCTGGCTAAGCTGACCGTCTTCCATGCAGAACTAGTCACTGCTGCCGCGGTTGGACAGAAGGACAGGACAGGTTGAGAGCAACAGTGACCAAGGTGGCCTGGGACACCAGCTTTATCAGTATCCCCTCCACCACTGTCCCCATTGTGCACTAGCTGGTCTGGCTCCAAAGAGCATGTTCTTAGTCACTAGGCTGTGGCTTGGGGGCAGGGGCCCTGCACCCCCACCCCTAGGGATGGGCGTAGGGAGTCCCAGAGCCTTTGGGATATGGAGGAAATAGAGCCCTCAGAGCAGTCTTAGTTATTGAGAAGGAACCGAGAGCAGTACTATGGTTTTGATCTTCATGTCCCCAATATCCATGTTAAAGGACTGGTTCCCCAGTTCAGATGCTGTTGGGAGGTGGTGAGGTCACTGGAAATATGACCTGAAAGGTAGTAGTAACCCATACCTTCCTCCCTCTCTCTCATTTCCCAGCAGCCCTGAGTTGGGCCTGTCTCTTACCCTGCACTCCCCCCATGATGTTCTGCCTCACCACAGGCCCAAGGGACTGTGGACTGAAACTGTGAGTCAAAGAAAATCTTTTCTTCTTTTAAGTTGATTCTCTCTGGTATTCTGTCATAGTGTTGGAAAGCCGACTAACACAGGTAGGGAAAAAAGAAGAGAGGAGAAATAATAATTATATGTTATGGTTTGGATGTGAGGTGTCACCAAAAAGCTCATGTGTGAGACAATGCAAGGTTTAGAGGAGAAATTGTGGGGTTATGAGAGCCTTAACCCAACCAGAGAATCAATCCCCTGATGGGATTAACTGGGTGGTGACTGAAGGCAGGTGGGTGTGGCTAGAGGAGGTGGGCATTCAGGGTGTGGTTGGGGGGGATATATATTTGGTATCTGGCAAGTGGACTCTCTCTCTCTCTCTCTCTCCTTTCTAATCACATGAGTTTTGCCATGATGTCCTGCCTCACCTCGAGCCCTGAGGAATGGAGCCAGCTGTCTATCTAACGGTTCTTGTCAGAGCAGTGAAAAGCTGACCCGTTATACATTGGGAAGTGGCTTTGCGAGGCAGACTCTTCTATCCGTTCATTCAGCAAATACTTACCAGGTGCTCGTTCCATTGCTGGGTGCCGGAGAGACAGCGGGTGCCACATGTCCCTGTGCTAGGGAGCTTGCCGAGGGTGCAGACAGTACGGTGAGTGTTGCAAGCCAGGCGACCAGGACCGAGGCTCCCCGCCCGGCAGGGAGGACCTGGACTTGCTGTGGGCAGCCCTGGGCTCAGAGGCCAGTCCTACCCCTCTGGCTGGGACCTTTCTGCATTTCCTCGTCTGGAAGATGGGGCGACGGCTCACGTCACTGCCCAGGTGCTTGGCCTAGTGCCTGGCAGACGGTGTGGCAGCGGTCACCACTACCATCATGTGAGACACAGGACAGGGCCACTCCTGGCCCACAGGGATGCCTAACGGGTCAGCACGGCCGTTCTCAGCCCTTCGGTTTCCGGGGGGTGGACCCCCGAGACTGCCTTCCTTGGGCTCCTGTGCTCTGGCATCCTGTGGGGCTCGCCTGGGGAGGCGCAGACGGGAGGTGGCAGCGCAGTAGTGAGAGGTGGGACGTTCAGTCCCTGTCCCCGGGCAGCTCCTCCTCCCGGGTTCCAGCTCTCTGTAGCACAGGCCAGTAGCGCAGCCTCCTCCACGTGCCCCGCAGGGCTCCAGACCTCCTGCCGTAGCAAGTCCCTGACTCCTTCCCAGCCCAGGTTGTCCCTGACCTTCCAACATCTGTCCTCTGTGCTTTGTAAGAACCTCTTAAACCGGGTGTGGTGGCACACGTCTGTGATCCCAGTGATTCAGGAGGCCGAGGCAGGAGGATCGAGAGTTCAAAGCCAGCCTCAGCAACAGTGAGGAGCCAGGCAACTCAGCGAGACCCTGGCTCTAAATAAAATATAAAGAAGGGCTGGGAACGTGGCTCAGTGGTTAAGTGGCCCTGAGCTCCATCCCCAGTACCTCCCCCCCCAAAAAGGTGGGATGCTCATTCACGAATGATTAGGAACTTCAAGACAGAAGCAGCAGCAGAATATTAAACCCAGAACAGGCCTCTCCTGAGCCCAAAGCCCTGCCCAGTTGTGCAGGGGGAGGCAGGAGGTGCACAGGGCCTCGGAATGTTCTAGAAGGCAGGTGAAGAGGGCTGGGCCTGGCAGATGGAGCGGAGAGGACGTGTGTTATTTGAGAACTGCCCTTCCCTCCCGGCCAGCCCTGAGGTCCAGGGCAAAGCTGGCCGCTCTAGGCTCCGGCACTGCTGCTGCCCCCTGGCCTCTGCACACACGCTGGGCTGTGCGAGTTCTCTGAGCTTTTCTGGAACGGGGCTCCTGCACAAGCCGGTCCATCAGTTGGAGTCAGACCTGCCAGGGAGAGTCCTGGCATTGCCCACCTCCTCTTGGCTTCAGAGTGTCCTCTTCCACCTTCCTGGTTGGACACCTTGGCGGAAACATCTGAGTACAATGGAAAAGCCATCGGTGTCGGGTCAACCCCGGCCCCGGCCCTCCCGTGACCTAGCTGTGTAGCGTTGCACAAATCACTTGCCCTCTCTGGGCTGGGTTTCCTTCCTCCCACAATGAGCAGATGATTGGATGACCTCTGGTGCAGCTGAGGTTGACTTTCCACTCTCCCCGCCAACACCCCCAGCCCTGCCTTTGGGCACACCTCTCCCAGTGCGCTCCCCGCAGGGCCAGCGCTGGCACCCCTTTGTTGGAGGACAGCCCTGGGCCGCCAGGACTTGCCTGGCCTGTGCTATGAGGGAGCCCTGGAAGGGCCTGGAATCTCCATCCTCCTGGGCAGCCCGTCACGTGGAGCTGTAGAGTTTCCGGCCCTGGATTGGGACAGGGTTGAGGGGTGCCCCAGGCTGCTCCAGAGCAGAGCTCCTGTACCTGTGCTACTTGGCCTGCCACCCCTCTTGCTTGGCCCCTGTTGCTTCCCAAGCCCGTTTCCCCACTCCCTGCCGGCTTCCTGGGGCTAATAATCCCAGATAACCACGTCCACGTGATTCTGGACTCAGGACCTGCTCCAGGAAATCCAACCTGAGACCCTCCCATCCTGATTCTGGAATCCTGTGTGACTTGTGGAAAGTTGCTTCCCCTCTCTGGCCTCAGTCTCCCCCTCTGGACAACAGGGACATTGGATCAGTCTACACTGAAGATCCCTGTGGTCATGGACCCGCAGCTCTGCAGTCCCTTACTCTCAGCCTTGAGCACAGGGTCCAGCTCATCTGCCAAATGGGCGAATCCTGGTATTTTTTTTCCTTTTCTGGGATCCTAACCAGAAACTGGGTCAACAGGTCAGCCCTGTGGCCCTGGAGACCCCAACCTACTCTCAGCCTCTCTCCAAGTTGAGCTGGGACTTATGAACCGGTGGGATGCTGTCCAAAGATGTCATTAGAAAAAAGGCAAGGGGCCTGGTTTCCGTGGTGACCTGAATGCCACCAGGGGTTGACGAGGAACCCGGGGGCCCATCTGGCTGTAATGACAGTCCTGGAACTGGACCCTGCCTTCTCTCAGGCTGGTGGGATGCAGTTTCACAGAGGGGCGGCCACTTCAGTGACCCTCCACCCTGGAGCACTCTGAACGGGTTTGGGGGCCATGCTCAGAATCACCCCAGGCGCCCACCACTCCCTTCTAATCCCTCTGCCTGCGCCTCCTACACGGGACACTCGGGACATTCAGGACAGTGGGGACAGATGGGACAGGCGGGAGGAAGGCGTGGGAGCGGCTGGTAAGGTGAGGGGCTCTTCTGCAGCCCTCCCACTAGGGACACCACAGGACAGCCTGGGACCAGAGGGCCTGCGTTCACACCCCACGCTCAGTTCTGCCGTCTGAGTGTCTGCTGGGGACTGTAGTGACGGGGCCACCAGGTCCCGAATTACAGGGCAGCCAGGACAACTGGTGACTGAGATGGACAAAAATAACCCTGGGCCAGGCCGAGAGGGGGGACTCTGGCTGACACTGGGGGCAAGATCCCTTCTGCTGTGGCTCCCCCCAGATTGGTGGCCGCAGAGCCACTCCCTCTGCCCCAGTGTCTGCCTCCAAAAGCCACTTAACCAGAGATGATCTGGACAAGAAAGAGGATCTGAAATTCTATAGTGTCTGTTATTTCACTTTTCTCCCCTTTTTGGGTCCTGGTTACAAAAAAAAAAAAAAAAAAAAAAAAGATATTGGTAATGTTTTGAGGCCTGTTTATAAAACATGATATTGTGTCTTATTTTTCTTTCTTTTCTTTTTTTAAAGAGAGAGAGAGAGAGAATTTTTAAATATTTATTTATTTTCTTAGTTTTCGGGGACACAACATCTTTATTTTATGTGGTGCAGAGGATTGGACCCAGCGCCCCGCACATGCAGGCGAGCGCACTACCGCTTGAGCCACATCCCCAGCCCCTCTTATTTTTTTTAAAGAAGAAATTTTAAGTGTTTTTAAAAATGTGCTAAAAGGCCACAATAGTGAATGGAAGGCTGTCACTTGTGGAGAGAGTGGGCTGGGAGCCAGGACAGGGGTGTCCCACTGTGATCCCAGTGACTTGGGAGGCTGAGGCAGGAAGACTGCAAAAACCGAGGGCAACCTCAGCAACTTAGTGAGGCCCTGCCTCAGTGTAAAAAGGGCTGGGGATGGAGCTCAGTGGTAGGGCAGCCCTGGGCTCAATCCCAAAACCAAAAGAAAGGAAGGAAAGAAGGAGATCAAGAATGGGCTGGGGAGGAACACGGACCCACCTCTCCATACAGAAGCACAG
>NW_025999862.1:1476739-1483037 GCF_001458135.2 Marmota marmota marmota
CCCGCCGCCGCTCCTATCTGCAGGGTCAAGGACAGCCTTGGGATCAGCCTTCTCCCCCACTGGGCTGCACCCACCAGGGGCCCATGGCATCTCCAGCTTTGGAGAAAGTCCTGGGGCAGAAAAGAGAAGTGTATACAGCAAGCTTTGCATGCATGAGGCACCGTCCGCCACAGCATGGCCGCCTTCAGAGGTCCCAGAGCACGGGACACGGGCAACTGGGACAACTGGTGTAGGGGCCTCAGGGCGCCATCAAGTAAAAGCTCTTCAAGTCCAGAGGATGGAGTCGGCCTGCCCATCTGGACTGAGGCCTCGAGAGGTGCCAGGCCTCCTGACCCCTGGCCTCTGGGGTCTCTGTCCCCCAGATGTGTCTGGGCCTCACTAGAGGGGAGACTGCATCACTTACCTTCTCCTCCTGGATGACGGAGGTGCAGCGAGCCCCACCTGGTGTGTTCCAGGGAGAGGGCTCCCCGCGGGCTACTGGCCCCAGGCTACTGTCGGGTAGACTCTGAGGCAGGCTGGGAGGCCCTGCAGGCCTGGGCCCAAGGGCAGGAAGCTGGGCCTTCTTGGTGGAGACTCAACAGAGACGCAGGGGAGGCGCTGGTGTGCCCGGGTCAGGGTCTGGCCAAAGAGTTCTCCCCAGGAGGGAGGCTGGGGTGGAGGCTGCTGGGCCTCCCAGGCCCTGAGGAATAATGGGATGGCGGGAGCCCGCCTGCCTGCTCGGGTCCTTTTCTATGGCGCCATAACTGACCATCACAAATGTCACGGTTTAAAGGAACACAAATTAATGACCTGGTGGCTCTGGAAGCCAGAAGCCCAGCATGGGTCTCCCTGGGCTGCGTCCCCCTAGAGGCTCTGGGTGAGAAGCATTTCCTTTCCTTCACCGTCTCCCGAGGGCTCAGAGCCTTTTCCTCATCTCAGAGCCAGCACCTCGCATCTGAGCACAGCCAGGAAACGCCAGGAGGGCTCTCCCCACCTCCCCTGCCACGTCCCTGGACTGCCAGGCCCTGTGTCACCTCTTCTCACCCAGCAGGCACTCTGTCCCCATCTGCTTCAACCTTCAGTGGCTTCCTCGTTCCTGAGCACAAAATCCAAACCTGAGCCAGCAATCCCACTGCTGGGCACGGGTCCCCACATCTGCACCAGCCAGGGTGCGGAATCACCCAGGATGTGGACCCAGGGTCTGTCCGGTGCCTGGGTAAAGAGAAGGTGGCATAAGTACACGGTGGGATGCTGTTCAGCTGTAAAGGAGAGCAAACTCCTGGCGTTCACAGCAACGTGGATGAACCCGGAGGACGTCGTGTTGAGTGAAAGAACCCAGGCTCAGAAAGACAGAGGTCGCGTAATTTGACTCACATGTGGAAGCTGAAGCAATCGATCCCAGCCAGATGCCGGGGCGCACACCTGGAATTCCAGCTCATGGGAGGTTGAGGCCAACGTGGGTAACTTAGTGCTCTTGTCTTAAAATAAAATAGCTGGGTGTGGTGACGCATGCCTGCAATCCCAGGGGCTGGGGAGGCTGAGGCAGGAGGATCGCAAGTTCAAAGCCAGCCTCAGCAATTTAGCAAGGCTCTAAGCAACTCAGTGAGACTCTGTCTCTAAATAAAATACAAAAAAGGGCTGGGGATGTGGCTCAGTGGTTAAGTGCCCCTGAATTCAATCCCTAGTTTCTCTCTCTCTCTCTCTCTCTCTCTCTCTCACACACACACACACACACACACACACACACACAGTAGTGGGTCTCATAAAAGCAGCAAGTAGAATAGTGACTCCAGAGGTGTGGAAGTGTGGGGGGGTGGTGGGCTGGTTAACAGGTACATCATTAGTTAGATAGGAGCAAAAAGTCCTGGTGTCCTATAGCACAGTAGGGTGACTATAGAAGGGTGACATTTTATAACTAGAAGAGAAGATTTTGAAAGTTCTCACCATGATAAGCATTGAACACAACAGATATGCTAAACACCTTGATTTGGTCATTACACATTACATACATGTAATCAAAATATCACTCTGTGCCCCATTGCTATGTGCAATTATTATGCGTCAATTTAAAAAAATCCAGACTCCTCTGCTGGCTTCTCAGCCCTGTGGACTCCTGATGCTGCCCCACCCTGTCTATTTCCTGGTCATTCCTTCCCTTCCCCGCCACCTCTCTCTCTCCACGGTGCCTGGCTGATCATACAATTCAGTAGCTTTTAGTTCATTCACAATGTCTAGTTCTGAAACATTTCCATTATCCCAAAAGTTTCTGATCTCATTAAACAGTTCCTCCCTGTCCCCCGCCCCCGTCCCTGGTCAGCACGTCTGCCCTCTGTCTCTGGATTGGCCGGGTCTGGGCATTTCCTATAAATGGAATCATACTGCTTGTGACCTTTTGTAACTGGCTTCTTTCACTTGGCATCATAATTTCCAGAGTCACCCATGCCCTGCGGGTGTCAGCACTCCGTTCCTTTTAAGGGCTCCATCATTTCCCAGCCCAACCAGCCTCCTTTGATTCCTAGAGGACACCAAGCTTTGCCCACCCCCAGGCCTTTCCCCGGGACATGCCCTCCACAGCCTCCAGCCAAACGTTGATTCTCACTATGTTTATTGTGGAGTTTTTGATCCAGGCCTGTCTCTCTGCTGCATTAGAGGTCCTGAGTGGGCAGGGCCTGGGGCCCTCAGGGAGCAGGACAGCCCCTGGCTCTTTGCATGTGCTCAAGTGTCTTTTCTCAATCAAATGAGTGGGCAGATGGTTTTATTAGGCGTATACTAGAGATTGCAAGATTTATATATGTCAAGTTTTCCCAGAGTCAAGCACAGTTACGGCCAGAGACATCCAAAAACTGCTGCCTGATTCTGTGTCCTCAGTCTCTGGGTTTAGGAGTCAGGGCTGTGTTCTTCCTAGCCAGAGGAGACAGAGCTAAGCCTGCTCATGGGGGCACTTCAGGCACGGTCACTGGGCACTCCTGCCAGGTCTGGCTCTTCCTCCCCCTCTGCCCCAGTGCCTAGCCACCAGGCTACATAGATGTGAAGGATCCATAGGACCGACCTGGAGAACGGGCTGCCTTGTTAACACAGTAAATGTTGTATTTTTCTGCCCTCTTGTGGTCAGTCTCATGATAGCAAGTGACAACATCCTCACCTCCCTGGTGCTATGGTTAGCGTGGCCACTAGAGGACAGAGTTATCAACACTTGCATCCAACAGGTTTTCTCACCCAACTCCAGCCTTTTAAAAAGTAAATTTCTGTATTTTAATACAACTTCATTGAGACAGAATTAATTTACTATACACCTAATCCTTTAAAAAACATATCATTCATTGTTTGGTTGGAAAATTACCCAGCCATAAATAGGAATGAAATGTTTTGGGTGTTTTCTGGGGGGTACTGGGCATTGAAGCCATGAGGTACCTCACCAGCCCTTTTTACTTTTTATTTTGAAACAGGGTCTCACTAAATTGTCTATGCTGTCCTTGAACCTGGGGTCTTCCTGCCTCAGCCCCTTAGTCACTGGTACTACAAGCATGAGCTACCACACCTGGCTGTTTTTAGTGTATTGATAGAGCTGGGCAAAGATTATCAAAATCTAGTTTCAAAACATTGTCATCGTTCTCACAAGGAAAACCCCCCTCCCCAAACTGTTACACTCTTATTCCCGCTCCAGCCCAGGCAGCCACAAATCTGACTTCTGCCTCTAGAGATCTGTCTCTAGTCTGCGTTTTGCCTGTTCCGGACATTTCCAGTAAACAGATCATACAATATGTGGTTTACTGTGTGTGACTGGCTTCTGCCCCTTGGAACCGTGTTTTCAAGGCTCATCCATGTTGCAGCCTGAATCAGCATTTCACTCCTTTTTATTGCAAAACTCTATTCCATACCCCATTGTATCCACTCATGAGCTGACTGACATTTGAGCCCTTTCTCTCTTTTTTTTGGGGGGGGGCGCTAGGAATTGAATCCAGGGGTGCTTAGCCATTGAGCCACATCCATAGCCAGTTTCTCACTAAATAGCTCAGGGGCCCCACAAAATTGCTGAGGCTGGCTTTGAACTTGGGATCCTCCTGAGCTGCTGGGATTACAGGCGTGCACCACCACACCGGGTACCTCTACTTTTGACTGTTAGGAATAATACTCCTATGGAAGCTTATGCATGAGTTTGCGTGTCTTCAATCCTCCTGGGTAGATACACCATGCATCTACACGTGGATATAACTCTACATTTAATATTTTTGAGGCACTTTCAGACTTTTGTTCTCATAGTGGCTGCTCCATTTACATTCCTAGCCACAGGGTGTGATGGTTCCAATGGCTCCACATCCTTGCCAACGCTTGGATGTTCTGTCGTTTTTATTTAGCCACCCTGCGAGGAATGAAGATGTAGACCAACGTGTCCTTCTTCACACTACGGATCTTGAAGTGTTCCCTTCCTGTTTTCATATGTGTTGATTAGTTGGGTTCTCAGACTTTTGGATCTTGGGCCACTGTTACAACCTTAAAAATTTTTTAAGGACGCAAATATTAATCAACTTATCAAAAAGTAACAATAATTGAGATGCTGAGGCAAGGCGACTGCAAATTCAAGGCCAGCCTGGACCAGTTAGTGGGATCCTATCAACATTAAAAAATAAAAAGGGCCAGGAGTGCAGCCCAGTGACAGAGAGTCCCTGGGGTCAGTCCCCAGAACCACAAAAATAAATAAATAAAATAAAAACCAAGGAAGACTGTCTTAATAGAACGTTGGTCTTTATCTCTACTTCTGCTTTTAGTCTGTCGCAATTTATTGGGTTTTTTGGGCAATTTATTGTTTCAATTGAACAAAATCCAACTTCACACAAACACACAGTTGGGAAAGAGGAGTATTTTAAGACTCTTTTCGGATGCTTGTAGCTTGATGCTGCACCAAGTTTCTTAAAAGATTGGTTTCTTTACCTTTTTTAAAATAGTTTTTTAGTTGTCGGTGGATCTTTATTTTTTATTTATTTATATGTGGTATTGAGACACGAACCCAGGGCCTCACACATGCTAGGCAAGTGCTCTACCACTGAGCCCCAGCCCCAGCCCCAAAGATGTGTTTGTTAAAGATTGGTTGCCATGAGGAATCCAGAAGGACATGGTGGACATTGTGTGCTCTGTCCCATGACAATGCATGCCCCTCTCTTGTCCTTTGAGTGGATCTTTTACCTGACCCTGGCCTTACAGCATCATGTTTCAGCCATCTGGAGAATCTGAGATCATTAAATCACACAGATATTCCAAGAGATGACTTGAGAAAACGTCTGTCTGCAAAACACCCCCGTCTCCATGAGTCAGGTGGTCGGTTAGTCATTCTTCTAGGCAAAAATGGTGCTCCCTGGGCAGAGGCCAGTTCAACTCTGACTCTAACCCGCAGCTGAAGTGCTTCCTGCGCACTTCCTATTCTGTGTCAGTTAGCTTTCTGTCACAGTGACCAAAATACCTGGCAAAAACAGCTTAGAGGAGGAAAAGCTGATTGTGCTCGTGCTGTCAGAGGTTCAGTCCACGGTGGGCAGACTCCACTGCTCTGGGCCCAAGATGAGGCAGGAGAACCATCTTGGTGGAAGGGCGTCGGGGAAGAAAGTGGCCCCACTCATGGCGCAGGAGAGGGAGAAGAGGGGCTGCAGGTTAGATGGGCCTCTCCGGGGCAGGCCTCCCAGCCACAGCCCCGGCCACAGTGACCACGCAGTCCGTCATCCATCCTAGATAGCGTGGGCTGATGGATTTGTTTGCAGGTCTCACAGTCCAACCATGTCACCTCCAGACATTCCTATGTAAACAGGAGCTTTGGGGACACCTCATATTCCAGCTATGACACATTCCCTCACCGGAACACCCAGACACACAGACTCAGGGGCTCAGACGCAACCAAAGTGCTTTTTTACTACATCTTGGCATCGCGAGTGTGTCTCTGCAGAACATGGTGCCACCAGCCCTGTGTGGGGCCACCAGCCCTGTGTGGGGCCTTGCTTCTGCTGAGGTTCCAGTAGTTTCACCCAGAGTGGCTTCTGAGTCATCAAATGTCCTCACAGTGAAAAGCCAATACTGTCTTCCTACTGTCAGGAAAGGCATTTAGGGACTCTAGGAGAATGTACCCATGACACATTCAACTGCAAAAGTCAGTAAAGTGCCCCGACTAAAATATTTAAAGAAAAAATATTTAAAATATTTAAAGAAAAAAATACAGGGCTGGGTTGTGGCTCAGTGGCAGAGTGCTTGCCTAGCATGTGTGAGGCCCTGGGTTCGATTCTCAGCACCACATAAAAATAAATAAAAATAAATTTTCTTCCACAACTAAAACTATATA
>NW_025999862.1:1483989-1487379 GCF_001458135.2 Marmota marmota marmota
GGAGTGGTAAGGGGATGGGACACATATGTAGAATTTTCCTACATATTTTTATAATACTATCTTATTACCTATACAATACTTGTGAAAAGAAAAGGTTACAAACAGCATGACAGGAAGTCAATTTTGAATAGATTCTAGAACAGAAAAATTTGACTTTATCTGCTAATCTTTTAGATCTCTTGTCAATTTTCACTTATATTTCCAGGACTCATTATTTTTTCTTTCTTTAGTTTGGTACTGGGTATTGAACTCAAGGGCACTTTACCACTGAGTTACAACCCCAGTCATTCATATATATATATATATATATATATATATATATATATATATTTTTTTTTTTAAAAGAAAAAAAATACAGAGAAAGTCGTAAGTAATTTATCACAAACCTACGTGCCTCTTGATAGCAGACTTGAAGCTGGCAGCCACTTATGTCACAGGTGCCCGCCACACACATGGATGGTCTTAAGGAGTCTGTTTGGGGACTTGAATCACAAGAAAGCTGCTCGCAGGGCTCTGATTTTCTTTCTTTTTTTCTTTTTGTGGCTGGGATCAGCCCCAGGGCCTGGCGTGTCCTCCACCGCCCCGCTACATCCCAGCCCAATGTCATTTCTTTGAAATGGTTAAATCTCTCGGTGAAGGTTCGGTGAAGGTTCCTAGCAAACAAAGTACAGTCTTCCACTCATTTGTGTGCCCAGAGTATGTTTCAAAATCTGCACAAGAAAGAAACAAACAAACCCCAGCACAGTTTCCTAGGTAGGAAAGGAGGTTTGGTGGCTGACAGAGTCTCTGAAAGGCCGCTGGAATCCAGGAGAGGACACCTGGGGGAGCTTTTTCGTCTCTGGGAGCTCTGAGCACTCCACAGTGCGCCACCTTCCCGGCCTCTGACCCAAATGCTGGCAGGGCCTCCCGCATTGCTGTACCCACCCAAACGGACTCACCGAGTACCCCAAATGCCTCCACCTGCTGGAGCCCCTTGGACTACCCTGCGGAGCCGAGGACCTCTTGCACACCGCAGACCCCTTGGTGGGTAACTGAGGCAGGGACCCCAGTAAGCACCCTGCAAGGTTCAGGCCAGCCCCTCTGGTGGCCCTGGCTATGTCCACAGCCCTGGGCTGGGAAGGCACTGGCCTGTCCGCAGGCGCTTGCTGGGGAGGTCAGGCAAGCATGCTGAATAGAACCTGTCTGACCTTGTCTTCAAGAAGCTGCAGGATGTCAGGGCCTGGAGGACCTGGGACAGCTAGCCACAGTAGGGGATGTAGTATCCAGACTCCTGAGACTGCTCTCAGCCTGGGGACCAGGCCTCATCTCTGCAGGGCCCTGGACGGCGCGGTGGCCTCTCTCCTCAGGGCCTCTGCACATGCTCTTCCTCCACCTGGAGCCGACTCCCCTACCTGACCCCGTCTGCCTGGCTAACCTGCCCCCACTTCTCACCTTAGATACTGCCTCCTCCAGGAAGCCCTCCCTGACCCCTGGAAGACGCTGCAGGCCCTACTCACCCAGCCAGAATTTTCCTCTCCCTATGCTGGTTTGTGGGGGCTCTCTCCCCAGTAGAGCTGGGAGTCCACAGGGGCAGGATAGTTTTAGATCTCTTGACTCTGCCCAAGGCAGCGCTGATGACCACAGTCCACACTCCTCACAGACTGAGTCCTAAGGAGAATGAATGGAACCGAAGGCCGAAGGTGTTGGTGCCCCCCAGGGACTAAAAGGGGCTTCCTTGGGGAAAGTCAGGGGAGACGAGCTGTGGGAAAGTGTGTGGCTGAAGAGGCCGGGGTATGACACCCAGGCTCTTCTCCCAGAAGAGGAAGGGTCAGGTTCCCATGCCTGGCTCCTGACCAGAGTGTGAAAGAGGAAGACTGTGGAAAGTTCTCTCATGGGCAAAGCACCCTGTTTACGGGCACCCGAAGAAAGTGGGTCCCTGGGGGTGGGAGACAGGGGATCCCGGGTCCTGGGTCAGAGGATGAGCCACCCATGGAGGCGGGAATGGGTTACAGAGGCAGGGATGGTGTCAGGTTATGGCACAAAGAGAGGGAAGAGGGCTGAAGAGAGGTCAGGGCCAGGCCCCAAGGAAGTCGGAAAGTGGCCTTGACTTTCACCCTGAGGAATGCACCTCCAAAGGAGGGCGAATGAGGAACCCTCAACAGTGAAGGGCAAGGGTCTGAAATGTCTAACATGCTGGACCTACAGCACCATAGAGCCCAGCGTGACATTTCTGGGAGCAAGGACAGGCTTTGGCCTTGTAGAATTTTTCGTCTATGGAGTCTCGGCGTTCCTGACTGCAAAATCCCTCCTGCATGTGCTGGTCCAGGCTCCAAGTTGCACACTGATGCAGTTCTTTGGCTTCAAACACTCAGAGCAGAATCTCAGTGTCAAGAACTCAAAAGAGCTCCTGTGGGCCATCTAAGAACTTGACTGTGTGTCACCCTGCAGGAAAGTGACCCAAATACTATGTGTGATACTAATCTTACATTATTGACAGCTAAACTGAAGAAAAATTATTTGTGTGTGTGTGTTGAGGGGGTGGGTTCTGGGACTCAAACCGGTGAACCTGAGGCTGGCCTAGAACTTGAGATCCTCCTGCCTCAGCCTCTCCAGCTACTGGGATTACAGCTGTGGGCCACGGCCCCTGGCCTCTGTGATGCTTTCCAACACCCACCCGGCCTGGCCGCCAGCGGATTTGTGTTAAGATGCCTTAATAAGGCCTGACTTCCTTGTTATAGGGGTTAGGCCTGGGAGGATGCAGAGAGGGAGGATCCAGACAGGGAGCAGAGGGGAAGCTGGGGCTTGGAAGCAGAACTGGTCATTTATAGCATTAATATAAAATTCCTGAGTGTCTTCACCCACTCATTTTAGAGCTGGGAAACAGAGTCCCAGTGCAGGAGACTTGCCAGAGAGCCAGCAAGGGCCTCTTGGGGTAAGGAAATGGGCAGGGGTGAAATTCAGGCCTCGGGGCTCCTTCCTGTCTCAGGGTGAAGGTGGCATCTTGTGCCGGGCCTTGTTCTTAGCACCACACTGGGTCCCCATTCCACAAACAAGGAGACTGGGGCACGTGAGAAGGAGGAGCTCTTCCAAGGTTCCTGGTCTGGATGACACTGGCTCAGGCAGGCGGGGCTCCTAAGAGAAATTCCCTCCTAAGAGAGAATGCCCAGCCGAGCTGGGAGACCAAGTGGCATCTTGAAGCAGGTGTCCCTAGAAGGACCAGGCAATAGAAGCAGGGGCGGGGGCGGGGAATGTCCCAGCAATTTTAGAGTCAGTTAACACTCTGGAAAGGTGCGCGACGCGACGGCAGCTTGGTGTTTGGACTGTCACACCACTCTCTCGCTTCCAGTGCCTCCTGCAGGACGCGTCTGCTCCCAGCACGGGTCTAAGCCCACCGCCAGTCGGCCTGCGGTG
>NW_025999862.1:1490002-1508372 GCF_001458135.2 Marmota marmota marmota
AGCCCCTTTATCAAATATAAGATAGTTGTAGTTTTGTGGATTGGTTTCTGTGTCCTCTATTCTGTACCATTGGTTCACCCGCCTGTTTTGGTACCAGTACCATGCAATACAGTCTTAATAAATAACCACCCAAAGATCTAGGCAATTCACACACACACACACACACACACAAAAAAAAAAAAAGTCCAAACAATCTGTAGACCTGTGAAGAGGATTGTCACCAAGATTTAAAGAAACACAAATTAAGCCAGCAAAGAGACATTTTCCCACCTTATCTCACTGGCATGGATGAAATTTTGAATGCTGCAAAAGTGTTGGAAAATGGGTGCTTCCCTTAAACTCATTCCTGTACCATCTTCTACAGAGAATTTGATAATACAGAGTAAAAGCATCAGACATGCATTGTTTGCCTTAGAAATTCCACTTCTAGGAAAAAAACATGTGCCAGGATATATGTTCACTGCAGAGCTCTATGTCATGATTAAAATAATAAGAAACAGAGCTGGGGCTGGAGTTCAGGGGTGAAGTGCTTGCCTAGCATATACAAGGCCTTGGGTTCCATTCCCAGTGTCATCCCCACCCCCCCCCAAAATGGGGGAGGAGAATAGCACAAAGGTCTAGATAGAAGGGATTTGTTACCCCCCACTCCAAAAAAGATTTTGCCTCCCACAGTGGGACATTAAACAACCATCAAAAGGAACGATGCTGTTAAATGTAAATGACATGGAGAAATGGATATATTACACGAAAAAAATGCAAGTTTCAAAAGTGCATTTGGATATAGTCCCATTTTTTTGTGCAAAAATACACTAAATATATGTATATTTATATGTATATATACATATATGTGTATGTGTTTAGATTTGTATATTTGTGTGCATATGTGTATGTAGGTGTGTATATAAGTGTATGGTGTACCAATGTTTATGTATGTGTAGTGAAGACGATATTGACTGTTAATGCTGATATTCCAGCAATCAGAGGCATTACAGAGTTTCTTTCCTTTTTACTCTCATATACATCTACATTGTTTAATATTTTTTTTGTACCAGAAAAATATTATAATCAGAAAAAAGTGAGAGCCAGGCGTGGTGATGCATGCCTGTAATCCCAGCAACTCAGGAGGCTGAGGCAGAAGGATTACAAATGCAAAGCCAGCCTCCGAAATTTATCAAGGCCTTAAGTAATTTAGCAAGACTCTGTCTCAAAATAAAAAATAAAATAAAATAAAAAGGGCTGGGGGTGTGGCTCAGTGGTTGAGTCCCTGGGTTCCATCCCTAGTGTAACCGTGGTCCACTTTATACTTTGGATATAGCCCTTTCTTCTCTATCACTGAGACTTAGTTTTTAAATAGACATGTTTCTTTCTCCTCCTCTCTCCCTGATCCTCCTTAATCTCACCCCCAGCCTAATCTCAGGGAGGACCGGGTTTCCTTTCTTCACCAGCCTAGGCAGAGTGATCTGTCCTTGAGCACACACCCACCATAGAAATGAAATAATCCAGACTTTGGGGAAGGCACTAGAAGATCTCAGAAATGACTATCTCCCCAATTAACAAGTAGATTACAACTCTGAACAGAGAACTGTGGAATGTGCCCTTGAACCACCTCTTTAAAAGCCCCCTGCTCCCCTTGATGGGCAGAATCACAGCCTCTGGGACAGGAATCCTCTGTGTTTCTCCTTTGCTAGCAAAACAATAAACCTTCTTTTTTCTTTTTCTCAAAACCATGTCTTCATTATTGGATTGACATCGAGGACAGGGACCAAGCTTTCCATATCACTAGTACCTCCCCTGTCAAAAAAAAAAGTAATGATATTTTCCTACCTGACCTGTGGAGCTCCTCCAGTCTTTACCTTTCTGACTTGGGTGGTGAGAAGCATCTCTGTACCTTATGCCTTCTTGGCCTTCAGTCTTGGGACCAGTTTCCAGCAGTCAAATAACTAGACTAAAAGGAAGCAATGCATCCAAGTGCCTTGCTACTGCTCACCAGATGGCCCTCTGCAGGGGTGAGCCCGTCTCCACCACCCCGCTCTGCACCCCCGCCACCTGCCCCAGCACCTGCCAAGAGGTAACTTTCCATTTCATTTTCTAGTAATGCCACTTTCTTTTTCTTGGGGCCCTAACCAACCTTAGGGCCTTTCAGCAACTAATAATGCTTACCTTTGACTCAAACTGGATACCAGCTGTCACTATACACCTGTTTTCTCTAACAGTTTTCCCCTGTTTCTCCAGAGCCCCATCACCAAAAGGGTGCTGTTCTAGCTGTTCCAAACTCAGGGGTGAGGTTGGTCATCTGGAGACCCAGGGGTGGGCAGGGGAATGCTAGGCTTTCTGGATCTGATCATCGGCCAATAGGCACAGAATTATGAGAGAACTGTATTTTTCTTTTTTTGGTGGGGGAGCTTACTGGAGATTGAACTCAGGGGCACTCAACCACTGAACCATAACCCCAGCCCTTTTTGGTATTTTATTTAGGGACAGGGTCTCACTGAGTTGCTTAGTGCTTCTGTTGCTGAGGCTGGCTTAGAAGTGGAGATCCTCCTGCCTCAGCTTCCTGAGCCACTAGGATCGCAGGCATGCACCACTGTGCCCAGCCTGTATTTTTCTTCCTTATATTTTTGTTTTTGAAAAGTTTTCCCAGTGAGTATCCCTTTAAGAATCATGAAAAGGGAGCTGGGGTTTAGGCTCAGTGGTGGAGCGCTTACCTAGCATGTGTGAGGTGCTGGGTTCAAATCTCAACACCACATGTAAATAAATAAAATAAAGGCCTATCAATAACGAAAAAAACAACATTAAAAATTTTAAAAAATCATGAAAAAGTCGGGCACAGTGGCTTATATTTGTAATCCCAGTGGATAGGGAGGCTGAGGCAGGAGGATCACAAGTTCAAAGCCAGCCTCAGCAACTTAGCAAGGCGCTAAACAACTTAGCAATGCCCTGTCTCAAAATTTAAAAAAAAAAAAAAAAAAAAAAACAAAGTTTAAACACAGGGTTGGGTATGTAACTCAGTGGTCCAGTACCACAAACACAACACAAAACAAAACAAAACAAAAATACGTTTTTTTTGTTTTTTAAATATTTATTTTTTTTAGTTGTAGTTGGACACAATACCTTTATTTTATTTATTTTAATGTGGTGCTGAGGATCGAACCCAGGGCCTTGCACATGCTAGGTGAGCGCTGTACTGCTGAGCCACACCCCAGCCCTCAAAATACGTTTAACTGACAAGAAACGTAAACAAATAGTTTAACAATTGAGACTTGAAGGGGAAGGACCGCTTCTGCATCATGGATGGGGCCTGGGACCTGTACTCAGTGTGTGGTACGCAGCAGGTGCTCAAGGCGGTTGCTGAATGAGTGTCCATGAAGCATTTATGGAGGCTGCACCGTGCCCTTGGCACGGCCTCAGGAGAAACAGCAGCACCATCGCTGCCCTCATCAGCCTTACTCGCAGGTGAGCTAGACAGGTAAGTCCGAAAGTGCTAGAACGGCAGGGAAGGGGACAGAACAGATGACAGGGGATGGGCAGAGAGTGAGAAGTGGAGGCCATTGGGCCCGGGGTGTCATTGAGCAGATTCAGGAATGGGTATCTGCAGGATATCTGCAGGAATGACCTGAGGGTGTTCAGGGGGACAGTGAGCTCCGTGGTGCCTGCCTGTCATCCCAGCGGCTCAGGAGGCAGAGGCAGGAGGGTCAAAGCCAGCCCCAGCGATGGCAAGGCCCTAAGCAACTCAGTGAGACCCTGTCTCTAAATAAAGTACAAAAAGGACTGGAGACGTGGCTCAGTGGCCCTGGGCCCCCGAGTTCAATCCCCACCCCAATAAAAGGGAGGGGCAGCAAAAAGGGCCACTGGAGACATGGGAGCAGCAACTGGTACCATCTGACCGGCATTTCCTTTACTGCTGGAGATGGAACCCAGGACGCTGTATGCGGAGCACATGGCATGCTCTACCAGTGAGCCACACCTCTAGGCCCTGATGAGCATTTTTTAAAAATCAATTCAACACCACAACGATCAACCTTTTTTCCATCAGTACCCTTTAAAACCATTTGAAAAATTTAATCTTTTTTTTTTGTTTGTTTTAATTGCTGGGGGTGCTGGTCAGGTGTTCTACCACTGAACCACATCCCAAGCCTTAAAAAAAACTATTATTTTGAGACAGGTTCTAAGTTGCTGAGGCTGGCCTCAAACTTGCGACCCTCCTTCCTCAACCTCCTGACTAGCTGGGATTACAGGTGTGCGCCACCATGCCTGACTTATCATTAATTGAAATTTGCAAACAAGGCATTCTGTGGCTTGCTCTATCTTGTAAATGTTCTTCAAATATATTTTCACCCAATGTTGGGGCGGCAGATTCAGTTCCTTTGATTCGAGAAGCTGGCCGCCACATCTCACCCTGTCAACGGCAGTCAACCAAGGCAGGTCTTATTTCCCATCAGAAAACATGCTGGGAGCCATTAGCCAAGTAGGTATGACAATTTCCTTGCCAGCGTACCCCATGTTGCAGTGACATTGAATGTAGGTGACCTTGCTCAAGGACCAAGGCGGATTAGGGCGTTCCCGGTTTAGGTTCCAGGTTTAAGGTTTAAGATTATTCCTGCTGGGAATAGGGCGTATCCTGCTGCCTGAGTTCCCCTTGAGTTCTCATGGGATTCAGACAGTATATTTTGGAGATAGAAGCCCAGTGGAGGTGGATTTGGGCAGAGAACGTGGATTTGGGCAGAGAACGTGGATTTCTCCAGAAAGTGATTGTAGACGGCTGGTGTGAGTTCGGGAATAAAGAGTTGCTGTTTGAATCTACAAGCTGTGTGGTGGCTCGTGATTGTGTGCCCAGCCAGACTGCGGCAAAAACATGTGTCTTCATTTAAAAAATTCAAATTAGCATGCATGCCTGTGACAGCCTTTCCACTTCTGAACCTTTTCTGGACTGAATAAATGCTGCTCTTGCTGATGGACCAGGCGGTGGGGGGATGGGGGGGATACGGACAGACTTGGGACAATGACAGGAGGCGGGAGAGGGGCACCACTATGACTGGGGTGGGCTGGGCGGGGCAGACTCCCTCACCCCCCAGGACTTAGGCCTGGGAAGGTGAAGGAGAGGGAGAGCTTGTGGCATCCACACCAGGCACCATGATCATGGCCACGGTGAGCCAGGGGACTTACAGGACACCACTGAGGCCACCTGCTGAGACAGACGGTGGCCAGGACTCGGTGGTAGCAGTGGAGGTGATGAGAGGGGAGGTATTTGTCTTCTCCCTGTGTTCTGTGGCCTGACACATTTCTTTGGGAAGGTGACTGATCCCAGGCTTGGTGCTAAGAGCCGAGGTCTAGGAATGTGAGGCCCAGTCCCACCACTAGGGAGCTGTGTGACCTTGATGAGCCACTTGTCCTCCCTGGGGCCCATTTGTCCCATAGGAAAAGCTTGCCTAGTCTTGCCTCGCCCTTGGTGCCGGGCATTTGGAGCTGGTGAGGACATGGGCTTAGGAAGGGCCAAAGTGCCGGGCCCTGGGAGGCTCTGTGCCTCCAGGGCTTAAGGTCCTAGAGGCTCAGGGGACTGAGGTTCAAGGACTCAGGAATGGAGGGGTCAGTTGGCCAGTTATGGTTCCTGGGCATTGTTTGAGCTGCACACTTGAGTGCTGAAGGAGTGAGTGGCTCAACACACAGGGCAGGGGAGAGGCAGACAGCGCAGAGCTGCTGACCCCCGCCCCCGCCCTCCTCTTCCTCCTCCTCATTGGTGCCTCTGAACTCCAAGTTTCCCCTTTGGCCGTCACTCTGTCCAGGACGATTTCTGAAGGCATGGTAATGAGGGTCTCATGGGGAAGGTACAGACCCACTACGAATCTGGAACCCTACAGTGTGTAGGGTCTGTCTGTTCCCAGGGGCTGCAGGACACAGAAACCACACACACAAACTAGGCCACACACCGTGCCAGGGTAGGAAACCTTTTTAAAAATCCAATAGTATCTGTGTCTATTAGGGTTTTGTTACTTTAAAAACCCGTCTTAAAAGAATTGCACACACCTGTGATCCCAGTGACTCAGGAGGCCTACGGGGTGGGGAGAGGAAATTGCAGGTTCAAGGACAGCCTTGGCAATTTAGTGAGACCCCGTCTCAAAATAAAATTAAAACAAGGGGCTGGGGATGTAGCTCAATTGGATTCAATCCCTAGTACTGGAAATAATGAACAAACAAACAAAAAACAAACAGAATTCGTTGGGTTTAAGTACCTATTTAAGCACCTATCTGGGCCAGGTGCAGAGGTACACACCTGTAATCCCAAATACTTGGGAGTCTGAGGCAGGAAGATTGCAAGTTCAAGGCCAACAGGGGTAATTTAGTGAGGTCCTATCTTTTTGGGGTAAATACTAGTCCGTGCCTAGGAAAGTCTATTGTTCTGACAGTGAGATAAGGACTTTAAAGAATGTGATAATGAAAGAAATGAGACAGAAAACTGCCACTCCCTTGTCTCCAATCTTTAGGTGAGGATCAAAGCAGAGTGACTGTTGTGGCAGGCCCCAAATGGCTATAGATAGGCTCCTTCACAGAGGTTTCTGGCCGACTGTGTTCTGTTTTGGGTGTGAAGTCAGGAATCAGTATTGTTGTGATTAATCAAGGCCATAAACACTCTGACTCAGCATGTCTGCTCAAGGTCATAAACATAACTTGTGAGCATGCGCCCAATGATGTAAACATTTGTTGGCAGTGTGCCTTTCTTGTTTGGCCTGCATATTAAAAGGACCCATGGAAAAGACTCAGGGGCCAAATAAGGGCTAAAATGGAACTGGCTGGAGGCTGAAGCTGGAGGCCAGAGGCTGGAGGCTGCTGTCCCCTCTGGATAGAACAGGTCTACTGTCCCAACTGCACCTTACACCTTTGTCCACCTGCTGGGACCCTGAATCTGTTTCCTGGGTTTGAGCCCTGCATGACCGTGACCTTGGTTGTAAAGTAAAGCACACACTCGTAGAACATCTAAAGCAATGCCCCTGTGCAGCAGGCACGCAGCATACCCTACACGCTCCCGCACCTGTAGGCGAGGTACGGTCCTCCATTGTATCCCAGCCCACTGCTGCAGAGGAGCACACAACGAGCAGTAAAACGTTCAAAAAACTTTCTGCTGAGTCCTCCAAGACCTTCTTTTGGGGGTTGGTAAACAGTATGCATGAGGCATTTGCAGCCCTGGGGTTGAAGCAGTGGCATGTGGCTGGCAGGGTCCCCAAGAGGAGTGTGTTGGGTTGACTCTGGAGTTGGTAAGGGACATGGTGTCTACAGGGGGAAGTCCTGGGTTGGCCACAAGCCTCCATGTGGCTTCAGGTGGCTTCCTGACTGGAAGGGTGGGGACCACTATGTGTGTATGGGGATACCCCAAAAATGTGAAGAGGGGTGCAGCAAGTGTGCAAAGCAGCATCCAAATTAATTATGGAAAAGAGGAACGAAGGTTGCCACAGCATGGTGGCCGGGAACCTGCTGTGAGCATTCAAGCTAGCCACAGACCAGAGTCCGCCACAGGGGCTCAGCCCTGCAGGGCACAGGGAGATTGAAACTAGAAAAAGAAGAGCCAGGAGCGGTGACGCACGCCTGTAATCCCAGGGGCTCTGGAGGCTGAGGCAGGAGGATCGCGAGTTCAGAGCCAGCCTCAGCAAAAGTGAGGCAGGTGCTAAGCAACTCAGCGAGACCCTGTCTCTCAATACAATACAAAAAGGATTGGGGGTGTGGCTCAGTGGCCAAGTGCCCCTGAGTTCAATCCCCAGTACTTCCCCCACCAAAAAAAAAAAAAAAGCCCATTTAGCACAGTCCTCCAGCAAGGAGGTGCTGTTGTGGCATTTAGAACTTGCAGATAAACACCTGCAGGTCCTAGTGCACCATTATTCTAAATTAAGGGGACATTGCAGACCCAGACCTGTGTTAGGGCAATGCTGACTACTAAGAATGGCGGCCCCCGGGTGGGAAGCCCACTCAGCGAGTCCACTATTTCCAGTGATTCCAGAGTAGAGTTGGAGGATGAAAACATAATGGAAGGTGGAGTGGTAATGGTGCAAAAAGTTAAAGACCTAGCAGGAGTAGCCTGAGGGAGAGGATCCAGAGCGCTCCCTGCCCCAGAGACATATTTACACACCACCTGGAGGCTCTAGACCCCTGCAGAGCTGGTGGAACTGGGGTCAGGTTTAGGCAGAAAATGAAAGAAAGAGTCCTGTCGTGGCTGCCCTGCCCCGCTGTGGGACACCAGAGCAGGCAGTCTAGAACTGGCTCTAATGGCTTCAGTAACTGCTCCCCCTGCTCTACGTCAGCGACTTTATGCCAATACCACGGATGAAAGTGCAGGGTCAATACTAGGTTGGCTGCTTCTTGCCACTCACAATATGTGGCCAAATTCAGGAGCCATTCCTATGCCCGTGCACCTGGGCCACTACGGAAGAACACAGAACTATCTGTGGGAACTAGGATTAAAATATGCTATGTATGGCAGCCTTTCCCAGGATATGACTTTTACTGCCCAGATGAGGGACACAGTGTTTGAACACAGCTCCTCTGTCCGTGTATGGTGATCTGGTATCAATATTATCCCCATCAGTGGGGCGGCCCCTGCAGCAAGCAGCACAACTGGTAGTCGATCTTGGAGAGACAAAGAGATTGCAGCAGAAAACAGGAGTCCGTAACACCCAGGCAGACTGGAAGATCCTCTTCTAGTCTCCCACGAACAGATGTGGGTGGACTTCACAGCAGATGAAAGGAGAATAGATAAACCATCTAATGCTACCTGGTACAGTTTTGCAAGTATTTGCCAAAGGAAAAAAGGTTTGGGCCATTACTTCTTAATAGGAAAAAGGAAAAGGAGCTGGATATGGAGGTGCACGCCTATAATCCCAGCAGCTCAGGAGGCTAAGACAGGAGGACCGAAAGTTTGAGGCCCAACCTCAGCAATTTAGTGAAGTCCTAAGCAACTTAAAATTTCTTAAAATAAAAAATAAATAAATAAAAAGGCTGGGGATGTGACTCGGTGGTTAAGCATTCTTGGGTTCCATCCCTGGTACCAAAAAGAATTGGCAGTACATTGGTCTTCAAAAAATATTCAAAGTAACAGCATTGGTGAGTTATACTGTTGAGTATATACTGTTGAGTTATACGGGGAGTTGAGTATATACTGATGCTTTGTCATCCTGACAAATTCCCAGGCAGGTTAACTGCTAGTGAGGGGTAAGGGAGAGCATAGGGACAGTAAGAATTCGAGTTAAAATGCTCATGCTGCTGTTTGGACACCTGCCAACCATCCACTACCCAGAGTTCATAGCCCCCATTCCTGAATACATTATAGGTATTGATATCTTTTTTGAGCAGGGTACCGGGGATTGAACACAGAAGCACTTGACCACTGAGCCACATCCCCAGCCCTATTTTCTAATTTATTTAGAGACAGGGTCTCACTGAGTTGCTTAGCACCTCGCCATTGCTGAGGCTGGCTTTGAACTTGAGATCCTCCTGTCTCAGCCTCCCTAGCCCCTGGGATTACAGGTGTGCTCCACTGTGCCCGGCTAGGTGTTGGTATGGTATGGGGTAAATGCCTACAAACTACAGTAGGGGAGTTCCATTTGAAGAGCTGGGAGGTCACCTGTGTGTCAATCATAAAGCCAACATTGAGGGGCCATGCAAAACACCCTCCTGATGGCTGGATGGTCACCACCAAGCAATGCTGGCTCCCTGGTAGCCATGAAGAGAGAACGGAGACCACACATGAATTGGCTAAAGTAAACATAATCCACCTAACCTATGGTCTTTTTAACTCCCTGTTGGCTGATAAGAAGGCGGGGTGGAATTTAGCATGCGACAATGGAGCATAGGGATGTAATAAGGCCTTGTGCGGCTGTTCCCAATATATCCACGTTCTGGAAGAGCACAGCTCTCAGTGGGTAACTGATCATGTGCGCTACCCCTTGCTAGCACCTTCTTTAGCACAGATGACCTCTTAAGAGTTGAGCCCTATTTGCCTTCCTGTGGGAAAGTGGAAGAGGACTTTGACCATGTTACCTCAAGGATTATCTCCATCGTCCCACCTTGTGTCACCCTATAGTAATGAACCTGGTCCCAACTTCCACTGGTAAAAATGTTTGCCTAGTGATCACATCCGATTCTCTTTCAGTGTTCACCCCCATGCTTTTGACTCATTTGTAAGGGAGAGGATGGGCGGGGAACCCTGCTGAGGCTCTATACTGTGGCTTATCAGTGAGATTGCTGGGTGTTATTTTGTTGGGTAAGACAAAGGTTATGCCTCGGGCTGGGATAAAGTTCAGGCATTTCCACTTTTCCATCCAGTAAAGCAAATACAGCAATTTGTGGGTTTCTGGGTTAATGGAGGGCTTTCATTCCTCCTCTGGGTCAGTGACTATGACCTCTAGATAATTCATGTAGGAGGGATACGGTGTGGGGCTGGGCTGACCGCCTTATTGAAGATTTAATCAGGCCAAATGGACAATGAAACAGGAACAGCCCCCCAAAAAACTAGACACGTGGAAACCCGCTGAGTTTACCATCATGTCACTCCATGGATGGGGGCTTATGGCAGCAGATTAATGGACACAAGGCCCCTACTGAGATTTGGTCACAGTTATGGAACATAGTGGAAGAACATTGCGGCCTGTTGGAAAAATAACTGTGAGCTATTTATGTCACCCTTCTTACCACCAGGCCTGTCACCAGAGAGGCATCAGTCAAGACTGTACAACTGACAAACATGGGGTGGCTGGAGGAAGCCCCAGCGGAGGAAGTCACCCCTTGGCGATTGGAGATTGCAGCACACAGGCCAAAAGACCATGTGGCAGCTGTGACGTGCAGGGCTGCCCATAAATGTTTGTGATGCTGTTGCTGCACGGAGGACTGTCTTGCCTGCTCTCAGTGCTACCCAGGACAACTAGGTGCCAACAGGGTTGTATCCAAGAAGGCTATGTCCCTCTTCAGCAATGGCAGATGGACTCCATTGGTCCTCCCCTGCTGTCAGAAGGGGTCAAACAGGCATTGACTTGGGTGGACACAGTTACAGGCTTGATGTGAGCCTTCCCTAGCAGAAGAGCCAACCAGAAGGAACCAGTTTGGTTAAGGGATCCACTTGGCTGAATGCCATGCACGGCACATCACTTTGTAATGAAAAGTGACCAAGAAACCCATTTCACAGGCCATGACCTACAAGAGTGGCTTGAGACCCGGACACATTACTGTTGTAGGACAGACTAGGCTAGGAATTAGCAGGAAGCAGGCTTATTGGCTGCAGCCAGGTCCAGAGGGGAAAAAAGCTTTTGCTACAATTAATCAACCCCTCTGAACCCCCGAGTTCAGAAAGTTCTAGAACTTCATACCCAGTGTGTAAGGGGAGGGGCTCAGAGTCTCACAATCTGCAGAAGTCCACTAACAGTAGGTTTTTTCCTACTGTTCTGAGCAACCAATTCAGGCCAAGGACACTGTGGAAATCAGTGCCTGGGAAAGGAAGTTCTCCTCCCCTCCCCTTGTGCCCACCAGCTGGCTTCCAAGGATTTGACCACTGTCCTTTGAAATGCAGACGCCTCTGTGAAGGCCTTGGGTTGGTCTTTCTTAGTGCATTTTGCTTCTGTAAGAATATCCCCCTCCTGAAAGTTCTTGTGTAGAAATTTTGCTGAGAATCTAAGAACAATTTCGTGAGGGTCATTGGAGAAGCTTCATGAAGACTTTCTGTGGAGGAGGGGGTGCCACTACATCATGGACTTCCCACCCGCCATGCAACCCGACGGGAGCTGGATGGGTTGAAAGAATGAATGTCCTGCTGAACAAGCCTTAAGAGTGCCTCTGTGCAGGGGGTGCTGCTCAGCTGCCTGGGCACGGAGGACCCTAAATGAGAAACCTAGACATCAGCAGTCTACAGCTGTTTCTGTTATCTGGCCCACAGCCATCAGCATTGAGGTTACAGATAAAGGACTCTTCCACTGAGCATTTTCTTAAGCCAGTCTGGGGCACAAATAACAACATATGTTGCTGGCCCCTCAAGACAGCACATTGGAACACGGAGCATTAGTGGGTCATGGACTGTACAAGGAAGTCCCTACTGGTTTGCCCTACTGACCCCTTGAGGGGAGGGAGAATCTCTAAACTTACAAGTAAAGCCTACTGTGTTGGGAACCTGGTCCTCACAAGTACGGGTGATGTTATCCTTGGGTGTGTCACTTTAAGACAGTTGTATATCCGGGAGGTGTCTTATTCTCTCCGTACCTCTGAAGGGCAAAAGGACAGGTTGGCACAGTGCACTTGCCCAGGCAAGCCTACTGGGCAAGCTGCTTTACTAACACACGATCGTACAGTGGCCTGTCTACTGCCTCATGGAGCTGATTTGTGATTACTGGTGTCTATTAAACGTTTGCCTTATTCTCCATGGGCTGGCAATAAGAGACCTATTCCTGGACTGAGTAAAGGAAGCTGCACATCATGCCAGCCACACTGACTGTTGGCTCTGCCCAGAACGCCCTGTGACTGCAGCACAAGGATTTCCCTGGGCAGTCCAACCTACAAATGAGACGGAACAGACTTGGATAAAACAGAACTGGGCTAAAACTCAGTCTCTCATGCTTTAACCCAAGTGTCTAAACAAATGTTGCTGTAATTCCCTTCCCAAGCTTGCTGGTAGGTTCTTGTCCTCTGTCCTGCTGTTGGGAGATATGGATGCAGGATGTCTCCAGAGCCCTGTTCTGAGGGCCTCCCTGAAGACAGGAGAGGATTTGAGTTTGTGCGAGACATAAAGGGGCTTCTGAGGTGCTAAGGGTGTGGAGTGTTGGGTTAGCACTAATGGGTGCCTAGGAAAGCTGGCTGTTTGGGCAGTGAGATAAGGACACTAAAGAATGTGATAATGAAGGAGAGGAGAGGGGACACTGGCCACTCCCCTCTTCCCCAATCTGTAAATGAGGAGTAAAGCAGAGTGACCTTGGTTGTCAAGTAAAATACTGTACTCACAGAACGTCTAAGGAAATCCACGGGCACAGGGGCACACAACCTGCCCTAGACATTCCCCTGCTTATAGGCATGGTACATTCCCATCGGCCAGCACCTAGGAGTGCGTGAAGAATAAAATGTCCCAAACTCTCCCTTGAGTCCTCCAAATTCTTTCTTTGGGATTGGCAAACTTTATGCTTGGAGCATTTGCAGCCCTGGTTGAACACTGTGTCAAAATAAAAAAATAAGGGTCTGGGACTGGGGCTTAGCGGTAGCACACTTGCCTAGCATGTGTGAGGCACTGGGTTCAAGTCTCAGCACTGCATATATAAATAAATGAAATTAACATCTATCAACAACTAAAATAAATAAATAAATAATGGTTAAAAATGGAAAGGCTGAGGATGTAGCTTCGTGGTAGAGCACCCCAGTTCAATTCCCAGTACCCCCACTTACATACACAGTACCTATTTAAGTCTTTTAAATAATTCCTTTATAATTCTGATTAAATGAGCAACTGTAAGTTTTAGATTATTATGATATATTTGACACCCTATATTTCTGTAACTAGAGATGTGTATACATCTGAGGGCTAAATATGCAGTGTATCAGAGCTAGGTGTAAACACTACTCAAGAGTTTGTAAAGGTAAGTAAGGTATGTAGGTTTAACACATGTAAGGTAATGGATAAGTGCTCTCCTTGGTATAATAGGAAGTAGTTTGTTGTTGTACATAGGAGATGTACTTGCACATCAGGTAATAAGTCTATTTGTTGCCATTTGCCCTGTTTCCTAAACTTAGAAGAGTTCTAAAGTTATATTTGAATTTTTGTCACTGCCATTAGCCTTGCAAACCTGTTATAGGTAGACCCACATAATTACAGCAGCCATGGATTCAGAATTGTACTTAAAAGTAAAAGTTAAGTGTTTATCGTTTTGTGTAGCTGTGATTCTAATCATTACTGCCTTCTTTGTAGGTTCTTTTTTTTTTTTGTACTGGGTATTGAACTCAGGCGCACTCAACCACTGAGCTACGCCCCCAGCCCTATTTTGTATTTTATTTAGAGACAGGGTCTTTAAATAAAAGACTTTTTATTTAAACTTCAGCTTTTTCTGAGGCTGGCTTTGAACTCTCGATCCTCCTGCCTCAGTCTCTCAAGCCTCTGGGATTACAGGCATGTGCCCCACTGTGCCTGGCTCTTTGTACGTTAAACATATTTATGTTCCTCAAGTGTATAAGCCTTTTAACATACCAAACTTAGGAAAGCATTTTACTATGTTGGTGTCCTCCAAACTAAAATCATTTGTGGGGACAGCCTGTTTCAGATTTGTGTTTGTGTGCTCCTAATTGTATCATCTTTGAGCACAGATGTGCCCAAACCCTGGGCATTTCAAACTGTGCCACTGTGACAATCACAAACCAAATATGTTTTTGTTCTTGTTAATTTCATTTTGTACTTTCCTTGTAAAACTCAACTGTTGCCTGTTTGTGTTTTGCAGAAGTAGAACTTTTGAACAGAATAAACTGTGTCAATTTGAGATAATAAGCCACCACCTAGAAGACAGACAGGACTCCCAATATTAATACTGAACCCAAGTAAATGGAATCAGTTACAGTAAAATACAAAAGCTAAAATAACTACCCACACTGGAAGACTGGTGGTAGTGACCTCTGAGTGTTCAACAACTGAGACTTGGAGACCAAGGGCAAGGAAAATAAAAGGTCTAAGAAAAAAATAGCCAATATTTTGACCCTTACACTCCAAGGTCAGCCAGGACCCAAGGAATTATGGGACCTCTTTAAAGCCCTACAACTGTGGTGAGTCACCAGATCTCCCAAACAGGTGGATTGTGTGGAACCTAAAACAGGAAACCAGGGACTGGGGTTGTAGCTCAGTGGTAGAGCACTTGCCTGGCACATGTGAGGTACTGGGTTCGATCCTCAGAACCACATAAAAATAAATAAATAAAATAAAGGTATTTTGTCCATCTACAACTTAAAAAATTAAAAAAAAAAAAGAAAGAAAAAGAAAACCGGAAACCAGCCAGTGTACATTCTGCAAAGAGGATATTCATCAGAGAGGGAATGCACCTAACCCTTCCAAGAGAAGCCACATGGTCAGCAAGACCCTGACTCATCCTGGCAGGTGGCCCAACTGGTAGAGGAATAGTCTGAAGTAGCCAAGAGGCTTCTAAAAGTAACCCCTGAGAAGTCCCAGGTGGCCTTAACCATAGAAAGAAAAGAGATTATGTTGGGGGGTCAACATAGAGGTCACCTACACGGTCTTCAACACCCAACAGAGAAGAATAACCACAACGAATGTACTAATGTTAGGGTAAAATAAAAATCAAGGACCACTCATGCATGAACATTTAAAAAGGAAAGACACGGTCCCCTTAAATGTGATTGGAGATGTTCAGTTGTGTCAGCCCTACCAAAAGGAAAATAGGGTCTATTCCTAAATGCCTGATAATAATAACCTTTAAAAGAAACTGTCAAATCATAATCATAATTTTTTTTATACTGGGGATTGAACCCAGGGACTTGGCCACTGAGCCACATCCCCAGCTCTTTTTATCTTTTATTTAGAGACAGGGTCTTGCTAAGTTGCTTAGTGCCTTGCTAAGTCGCTGAGGCTGGCTTTGAACCCACAATCCTTGGTCTCTGGAGCTGCTGGGATTACACGCGTGTGCCATTGTACCCAGCCAAATCATAAATTTGTCCTGAGATAATTTGAATCTGATCTAACAGATCTGCTTTAAAAAAATAGATTATGAGATGTATACAGATAGACTATTAAAGATATATACCTAACTTAAAAAAAAAAGTAAACCTGGAACCGTGGTACACACCTATAATTTCAACTATCTAGGAGGCTGAGACAGGATGATCGTGAGCTTGGGTTAGCATCAGCAATTTAGTGACACTTTATATCAGACAAAAAAATAAAAAGGTGTGGGGGGGTAGAGCACTTGCCTAGCATGTGCAAGCCCCTGGGTTCAATACCCAGCACTGAGGAAAGCAAAAAACTGCGCGTGCTCTTGCACACACACACACACATACATACACACACATACACACAGACTAAAGCCCAATATTGTAAGCTTCAAAGCTGTGCATACAATTCCCAGAGAGGTGGGGGTTTGCAGGTAAGAGAGTGCACACTGGGCTGAGTGGGAATCTGGGTTCGTATCTTTGATCTTCTGCAGGGGTGACCTTGGGCAAGGCCTCTCACAGTCACCCATTCCCCACTGGTTCCGTAGGGGCAGAAATCTCAGCTAGTCTGGAGCTCCTGAAGAGCCTTGGTGGTCGTGTGGGCTGTCTGCTGGTTATGAAGAACTGGGGCTTGGGCTCCTTTTCTCTGCAGGTAGGACCCATGCACCATGGGTTCTCAAACCTGTGTCATTGGCTCCCTAACCCATCATGATGCTTGGGGACATTGGTGGGTGACCAGATATCCCTGGTCACTCTCAAAAGTGTCCTGTTTAATCCCAGAGGCTCAGGAGACTGAGGCAGGAGGATCGCTAGTTCAAAGCCAGCCTCAGCAACTTAGCGAGGCCCAGTCTCACACACACACAAAGGACTGGGGATATGACTCACTGGTTAAGCACTGAGTGGTTAAGCACTCGGGTTCAATCCTGGATACAAAAAAAAAGGGGGGGGGGTCCTGGCAAGGCCAGGTGTGGTTCCATCCCTGGCACTAGGAAAAAAAAAGTGTCCTGGTGAGAATGATAAATTAGAGTCACCTCCTACCATAGGTTGTAGGACCCTCCTCCATCTCTATCTCTGAAGGATGGCCCAGGGATGGCCAGAATCCAGCACATTCCAAATAGGAGGGAATTTGAGAGAGTAGTAGCAGGTCAGCAGAGGGGCCTGCTGGGACCTCAGTTGCCCTCAAAAATGAAAACTTTTCCAGAAATACAAGCCTCCACCTGCCCGGTGTGGGGGTGGGGAATGGTGGCATGTGAGTTTCCAGCTCTGCTAAGTGTCCTTGTCCCTACAACCCACACCAAAGCTTGATGACCACCCCTCCTCTTATACTGGGCCAAGCTCCTCAGGCCTCCAAGATTAAATGAAATTCTAAATTAATTTTTAAGCAGATTATCTCTAGGACAAAACACCAGACCAGTGGAAAAAGATTTGCCCAGGGAGCCAGGAAACTTGGGGTCCATCCCAGCTCTACCTCTTGCCAAATGGACTTGGAAGAGTCTCTTGCCCTCTCTGGGCCTCAGTTTTCCTTTCTGTAAAAGAAGGCCATTGGACTAAGGGTCTCTCTGAGGGACTGTAACTTCTATTTTATTTTACTTTATTTTTGGTACTGGGGATTGAATCCAGGGGTGCTTTACCACTGAACTACCTCCTTAGCCCTTTGAATTTTTTTCTTTTTTTTAATTTTGAGACAGGGTCTCACTAAGTTGCTAAGACTCTCACTAAGTTGGTGAGGCTGGCCTCGAATGTGCAATCCTTCTGTCTCAGACCCCCAAGCCTCTGGGATTACAGGTGCATACCACTGCACCAGGCTATAACTTCTATTTTAATGGGCGTTCCTGTCTCAGGGCCAAGCTATCCTCAGCCCTGCCCTGTAACTGCCACTCCAGAGCTCCAGCTGGGCCCCAGGAATCCCTGGCCCATTTTCTTTTTTGGGAGTGTGGGGGGAGACTGGGAATTGAACTCAGGGCGCTCAACCACCGCCGAGCCACATCCCCAGCCCTACTTTGTATTTTATTTATTTTATTTGGCATTTAGGTCTTACTAAATTTCTTAGGGCTTCGCCTTTGCTGAGGCTGGCTTTGAACTTGCGATCCTCCTGTCTCAGCCTCCTGAGCTGCTGGGATCACAGGTGCGCCACAGCGCCCAGCTCTCTTGCCCATTTTCTAAAAGTAGTGGCATGTGGCTTGGAGGCTCTGACATCTGTAGCCGGGCACATGATCCTTCTAAGTCACATGGCTCATACAGGACCAGGAAGTGGCCCAGAAGGTCTGGGAGGGCCGAACCCTGTGGCTTAGCATCCGACGGGAGCACATGACCCAAGCAGCTGCAGGCTGTGGCTCTCTCTAGGCTGTGAGCCCAGGTGGGGACCCGAAAGCCCTGGATGAGAGCCAAGGGGCTGAGTGTGTGCTGGGAGGATGGGCTCTGGCGACATCTGCCCCTGGACTCCTCTGCTTCAAGTGAGTGAAGGTCACCTCTCTCCTGCCGTCAGCTCTCATGCCGCCTTTTAAAGTCCAGGAGGAGGAAGGGTTGCTACTTTATTCTCTGTTTCCCCACACCTCCTTGGTGGCTGAGGGCAAAACATGTACCATTTTGGCAATCGGGAAAGCACAATCCTGTGGGTTTTTATCTTTTCAATTATTTGCTGTACTGGGGATGGAACCTAAGGGTGCTCTACCACTGAGCCACACCCCTAGTCCTTTTTTTTTTTTTTTTTTTTTTT
>NW_025999862.1:1508777-1511277 GCF_001458135.2 Marmota marmota marmota
TTTTTTTTTTTTTTTTTTTTTTTTTTTTCGAGACAGGGTCTGGTTAATTGCCCAGGACCTCACTATGTTGCTGAGACTGACCTCGAACTTTCTGTCCTCCTGCCTCAGCCTTCCGAGTCACTGGGATTACAGGGCTGTGCCATCACACCTGGCTTTCTATTTTTTAACCCTGTTCCTGGGACCATCAGTATTCCTCACTCTGTTCATCAAAGTTTTTTATGAAGAGCCTGGTACTGGGTACTGCAGGGAGTGGCAAGTAACGAGTCAGCCAGACCTGGCCCAGCCCTGTCATTTCCTAGCTGCACAGGACATTCTCTTGGGAAATCACCGAGCCTCTGTGAGCCCCAGGTTACATATAAAACTGGAATAACAATAACAATCTTGTTGTGCACCTCGCCTGTGCCGGGTGCTGTTCTGATCACTCAACCTGTAATTAATCATTCAAACTCTTAAGAAAGGTACTATTATTGGCCCTATTTTGCTGGTGAGGGATTTGAGGCGCAGAGAGCCTAGATGTTTTGCCCAGGCCACGCAGCTTGTCCATGGGGGAGCTGGGATATGAGCCAGGTATCAGACCTCAGGGCCTGGAACATCCTGCCTCTTGACTCATCCTTGACTCTTGGGCCCCTGGAGATTTAATGAGATGGAAAACGTAGAGCCTGGCCCTTCTGCTCATTCCTGCCAGGGGGAGAGACAGCCTGTGGAAATAAACGCCCAGGAACATCAGATACCCTCTACCCAGGAACACAGAGCTCCAGCGACTCTGTCAGCTGAGGGCCCAGAGCTGGGAGGGCCTGGACAATGTGCGCC
This sequence comes from Marmota marmota marmota, assembly GCF_001458135.2. Classification (NCBI taxonomy): domain Eukaryota; kingdom Metazoa; phylum Chordata; class Mammalia; order Rodentia; family Sciuridae; genus Marmota; species Marmota marmota. The sequence goes on from NW_025999862.1 coordinate 1,509,588, forward strand.
CTGGCCCATCCCAGTCCCATCAGGGAAGGGCCCGGCACAGCTAGAGAGGGCACTGAGCTCAACTCCCACAGCTCAGTGGTGATAAAGGAACCAGAACCAGATCTGAGTCTTTTTATTTTGAAACAGGGCCGTGCTACGTTGCCCAGGCTAGCCTTGAACCTGACATCCCCTTGCCCCAGCTTCCTGAGTACTTGGAATTTATTCAAGGCTGCACCACAGTGCCTGGCTCAGGTCTGGGTTTTCTCAGAGCCTTTTCTGTAGATCACCACCTCCTGGGCCACAACCCTAGGCCTTGGGTCTGCAGGGGACAGGCTCAGCCATCTTGAGACCGATACTGTCAGATGCGGCCTTATCCATTGCTGGGCCGGTCATGGGAAGCTTTACAGGTTGTAGTCAGACCAGAGGAGGCAAGAGCCCAGATTGAGAGCAGCACAGCAAACGGGTCAGCCGCTGGTATCTAGAGGGTTGGTGACGGTGTTGAGGGTCTTTCTCCTTCCCTCAGTGTGGACATTACTGCCACCACAGTCACGGCAGATGCCCTCACCCTGCTACCAGGCAACGGGGTCTAGGAGTAGTTACATCTGAGGGTGGTTGTCACACCTGTCTAGGAGGAATGAGGAAGAGACTAGAGAAAACTGCCACTTGGGCTGCACAGGCTCCGGGGTAGTTTCCTCCACTTTCTTTCTTTGTTTTCTCTTCATCTTCTCTTCTTTCTTTTTTCTTTTGGTACTGGAAACTGAACCCAGGAGCACTTAACCACGGAGCCATAGCGCCAGCCCTCTTGATTCATTTTTACTCTGAGACAGGTTCTCATTAAGTTGCTTTATGTCTCATTAAGTTGCTGAGGCTGGCCTCAAACTCGCAATCCTCCTGCCTCAGCCTCCCTAGTCACTGGGATCATAGGCGTGCGCCACCACGCCCAGCTGCGCTTTCTAATAAATAAGAGAGAAACAAATCCCCCACATCATCATGGATTCTGACCTCCTCCTCCTGGTTCCTGTTTATGGAGTGCTGACTGGTATGCAGCCGGCCCTCAGGGGGACACATATCTACCCCATCTCATTCTCATAACAGTCCTATGAAGAAGGTGTAATTATTTCCCCATTTTCTCTGGATGAGAACACTGAGGCTTGGTCATGTGCCCAGGGTCTCACGGTGCAAGGGAACAGCTGGGATGTGGACTCTGATTTAGTCTGTCCCTTGGAATGTTATAAGATCTAGATTGTTCAAGGAAAATATTTTTTGTCTCTTTTTTGTTTTAAACAGGTTTATTGAGAAATAACTCACAATTTATCTTTTTATTTTTCTCTGGGCATTGGGGATTGAACCCAGGGTCTCTCTCATGCTAGGCAAGTTCTCCACCATGAGCTACACCCCCAGCCCCACAATTCACAATTTCAAGAATACAATTCCCTGCCTTTTAGTATATTTATATTATTGTGCAGACGTCACCACAGTCAACTTTAGAACAATTTTAGATTATTGCCCTCAAAGAAAACCTGTACCCTTAGCTGACATCCCCAAACTCCCCAACCCTGTTGCCCTAGACAACCACTAATCTACTTCTGGTCTCTGTTGGATTAAAGCCAGTTCTGGACATTTCATATAAAGGGAACCACAGAATAGGTGACCTTCCATGTCTGGCTTCTTTCATTTTTTTATTCATCTGACAACCTGAGTCTATACTTAA
>NW_025999862.1:1513008-1529435 GCF_001458135.2 Marmota marmota marmota
TCCTCCTTCTCCTCCTCCTCCTCTTCCTCCTCCTTCCTTTTCTCCTCCTCCTCCTCCTCCTTCTTCTCCTCCTGGTCCTCTTCATCCTCTTCCTCCTCCTCCTCCTCCTCCTCCTCCTCCTCCTCCTCCTCCTCCTCCTCTTTCTCCTCCTTCTTCATCTCTTCTTCTCTTCCTTTCGTTCTGCTGGAGATTGAACCCAGGGCCTCAAGCATGCCAGGCAAGCACTCTACCACCCAGCCACACTCTCAGTCCTTGGCTGCTTTACCCTCCCCTCCCCCAATGGTTTTAATCATCTTTATTTTTAAAAAATGGGAAATAACTTCACATGGCTTGACCTCAAGTCTGAGAGTATGCTCAGTGGCAGAGCACATGTTCAGCATTCACAAGGCCCCAGATTCAATTCCCAGCCCCCAAAGCAACCTACGAAACCAAACGAAAAGAAGAATCTTTTGAACTCAAGGATGTTTTGTAAAAACTCTGAATTTTATCCTGCCCTAAATCCTCCCAGGGATATTCAAAGCAAATATGATACAATAAATAGACTTTTAAACGTTGTTTCTTTGAACACAAATGAAATGTGTCAAACAACTTGTCTGTACTTTGATTTCCCCAGTACTGGGAATTGAATCTGGGGCTTTGTGCGTGCAAGGTAAGAACTATACCTATGAGCTGTATTTTATGTTCTAACAGGGTCTCACTATGTTGCTGAGACTGTTCTCAAATTTAGGATCCTCCTGCCTCAGCCTCCCGAGGCACTGGGATTACAGGCGTGCACCACCACACCTGGCTCTGTGGTAGGGTTTTTCATGGAGATGCCAACCCTGTCCAGACCATGCTTCTGGCTCTGAGAGCCGGTGGAGTCAACTCCAAGGACAGAGGAGGTGGTTTGATGAGAACCGACTTTGTTGTTTCCTTGAACAGCTCATGAAGGAGTCAGGTAATGCATGGGCTCCTTGGCGAAGGACTCGGGTCTCAAATTCAAACTGTCAGCTGTGTTTGGAGGCTGCTCGAGCCCAGGAGTTTTGGGCCAGCCTGGGCAGCATAGTGAAACCCTGTCTCTTAAAATAATAATAATAATAATAATGAAGCCAGGCATGGTGGTGCACATCTGTATTTCCAGCATCTCAGGAGACTGAGGAGGATCGAGAGTTCAAAGCCAGCCTCAGCAAAAGCGAGATGCTAAGCAACTCAGTGGGAGACCCTGTCTCTAAAATAGGGCTGGAGATGTGGCTCAGGGTTCAAGTGTCCCTGAGTTCAATTCCTGGTACAAAAAAAAAAAAAAGTTAGTTTCCTTCAAAGATGGGGACAGGGAAGCAGAATAGTAGAAAAAAATAACTGACTGGTTTAAGTTCAGGTTACTTTAAGCCTTAGCCTCCCAAGTGGCTGGGACTGCGGTTGTGCCACTATACCTGGCCAGGTCACTTCTTTGATACTGAATTAAAGCAAAGAAACCTCATTTTCATGTCCGTGCAAGTTAGCCTGTGGAGCAATGTGTCTGTCCCTCATTTCTCCTTCCTGGCTTCTTGGGAAGTCGGCAGTGCAGTTTTGATTTGAGCAGGTGTGACTCCATTTTGATTTGGGGGGGCTCTGTTGGAGCAGTGCAGGAGCCTAACTGGCCTCCTGGGACTTGGCTTTTTGTCTCGTCTTGTTTGTTTGGTACAGAGATTGAACTCGGGGCGCTTCACCACGGAGCCACACCCCCACCTCTTTTTTGCATTTTATTTAGAGACAGGGTCTCACTGAGTTGCTTAGCGCCTCGCTAAGTTGCTGAGGCTGGCTTTGAACTCACAAGTCTCCTGTCTCGAGCCTCCTGAGCCGCTGGGCTGTAACTTTTCTTTCCACTCTAAGGCCAGGGCACCTTTTTGATTCTTTTGTGATGCTTCAATTTTTAGAAACATGGTAATATAATCGATCGATACAATCCAATCTTGCTTCCCTTCCGGGCTCAGCAACGACTTGCTCTCTTCTCATCATTGCTATTATTCACGCTCTGACCCTGGCCAGGAGCACAGGGCCGTGAACTCTGCAGGAAGAAAAGACACCTCAGGCCACAGGAAGCCTGGAAGCTTCTCTGGACAGAAATGCCACCGAGTGGAGACCAGGGGAGCTTGGGCAGAGCCTGGGGTGGAGATGGGAGCTGATTAGTGGAGAGCAGGGTCGGAGAGCTGGGTCTGGTCTGCTCTTACTTACCTCGGGGTGTGTGTGTGTGTGTGTGTGTGTGTGTGTGAGTAGCTGTCACATCCCCTCTTGGGTTCACTAGGGTTCTCATTTTGACATTCACAGATGGACAGCCAGGGCCCGAGGACTTCTCAAGACCTGAGAAAACGTTGACTGAGCATTTTTCTGGCCGTGTTCGTGGCTTTCTCCAGTCCTCACATGCGCCCTGTCCTCACCAGCTTGCGGCCTTTCCCAGGGTGACTCAGCAGGTCCCTGTCTGCAGAGCTGCCCACTGCAGCTGACTCACTGTTCCCCACCCCCAGCTCCTGGCAAACTCAAGAGATCCAGTGTCTGGTGGGCTCTGCCAGGCCAGGGCGAGGACCTGGGGGGGATCCCTGTGTAGCCCCAGCCCAGGCTCCCACCAGCCTTTGGGATAGCCTGGCCGCTTGGGGTGTGTTCATCCCTGGCCCAGGGGTGGCAGGGCCTTAAGGGGCCAAATGGGACCTGTGTGCCCCCAGAGAGCTGTTCTGCCCTCTGGCTTCCCAGGAGAGGGTAAGACGACATTCGGTCCCTTGTGTGGCCTTGTACTCAGGCTGTGTCTTTCAATTCAGTGTCTTCAGTGCCTGGTCCAGGGTCTGACTACACTAGTAGAGCGATCAATGCATTGCTAAATCAATAACAGGACGCCATGATAAAAGCCCGTGAGAAGCAAAGTCTAACCACAAGAGTGAGAAGGGAGAGTCCACTATTTCTGTTTATTTATATATTTATATATTAATTTTGTTTATTATTTGAAGTTCTGAGGATTGAACCAGAGGTGCTCTGCCATTAAATTACATCCCAGCCCTTTTTATTTTTTTTATTTTGAGACAGGGTCTCATGAAATTACCCAAGCTGACCTTGAACTCGCTGACCTTCAACTTGCAGTCCTCTTGCCTCGGCCTCCTGAGTAGCTTGGATTACAGGTGTACACCACCACCACCATCTGGTCTTTTTTTTTTTTTTTTTGAGACAGGGTTTCACTAAGTTGCTTAAGTTAGCCTTGACTTTACCATCCTCCTGCCTCAGCCTCTACCATTTTCTTTTAATGTTTCTTTGGGGGCTTGGAGAGCTAGGCAAGTGCTCTACCACTGAGCTACATCTCCAGCTCCCACCATTTCCTTAAGTATAAAAAGTCTTTCCTTCGATTGTATCATTTTAGTTGGGTACTGAAGATGGAATGAGAGTTCTCCAGGGACAGAGGTAGGAGGGAATCTGAATTAGGGGAGAAGGGTATCTATAGGGCACATAGCTTGTGCATGGCTTATTTGGGCCATCTTAGAAAATATAGGACGGAATGAAGGGAGGGGAAGGTTGGGAGTTTGCCAAGAGATTGCAAAGTTGAGTTAGTGCCGAGGCCGTGTGTTCTAAAACTGAAGGGTCAGGGAAGCTGGAGGACAACTGAGGAGGTGTGGTCTAGTGGTGTGGTCTTCTGATAGGGGACCGACAGACAGACGTGAGTGGTGGGACAGGAGGTTAAGGGAATGATTCTGTAAACTGGGGCCACTGTGCTGACCCCCACGTGCTTTTTTTTTTCACCTTTGAAAAGCAATTGACTTACAACCCTTTCTGGCTCAAGTTCCCAGGACCTACATTCCCCAGGAAACTGCCTGTTTTCTACAGGAGAAATGCAGGCCCCAAATAATGCCGAAAAGGGAACACAAGTTACCCTGAAGTGGCGGGAGGGACTTTTGTGACCTTTACATAGACCAGACCTCAGCACTCAGGAGATGAGGATAATTCCTCCTAACCATAAAATCTAAAAACAGGTTCCAGCATAGGTCAAAGTGACCTAGGGTTATTACGATAGTGAAGGCTCGAAAGTCTGATGTCATCTCATTGTCAGTCAAAAGTCAAGAGGTGAACCAGGGCAAGATTCTCCAGGAACTTCCCTGGAACTCCCAGTAAAACTGGAGGGCACGCCTATGATCCCCTCAACTCAGGAGGCTGAGGCAGGAGGGTTACAAGTTTGAGGCCAGACTCAGCAACTTAGTGAGGCCCTAGGCAACTTAGTGAGACCCTGTCTCAAAATAAAAAAAATAAAAAGGACTAGGGATGTGACTTAGTTGTAAAGTGCCCCTGTGTTAAATGCCCAGTATCAAACATAAATAAATAAATAAATAAATTTAAAAAAATAAAACTGAAGGGCAGGAAAGGGGTGAGTTTCCTCTTCTCTCTGAGAGGACCCACTCTCTCCCTTGAGAATGTCCCCTTTCCCATCCCTTCTAATACACTCATGTCTGTTACTCTGAGCAACATGTCTAAGATCTTTTTGACCTGGTTGCAAGAATCAGGATTCGAAGGGGGGCCCTGGCGCTGCCTCAGTTTCCCAGAAAACCTCATTCCTGCTTCACCTGTGTTTGTGCTGTTATCATGGGTTATCCCAGCACTTTTCTGATTGCTTTCTCCATTCAGCCTTTTCTTTGTAAAACTCTTTTCATTTGTTCTTTTTAGCTATGCATGACAGTAGAGTGTATTTTGACATATTATACGTACATGGAGTGAAACCTCCCATTCTCATGGTTGAACATGATGTGGAGTTACCCTGGTTGTGTGCTCATATATGAACATAGGAAAGTTATATCGGATTCATTCTCTTTCCTATTCCCATCCCTCCTCCCTTCCCTTCATCCCCCATTGTTTAATTCAATGAACTTCTATTCTTCCCTCTTCCCACACCACATTGTGTGTTAGCATCCACATATCAGAGAGGACTTTCGGCCTTTGGTTTTTGGGGATTGGCTTCTTTAACTTTGCATAATAGTCTCCAGTTCCATCCATTTACTAGCAAATGCCATAATTTCATTCTTTTTTATAGCTAAGTAATACTCCATTATATACGTATACCACATTTTCTTTATCCATTCGTCTATTGAAGGGCACCTAGGTTGGTTCCATAGCTTAGCTATTGTGAACTGAACTGCCACAAACTTCGATGTAGCTGCATCACTATAGTTTGCTGCTCTAAGTCCTTTGGGTAGATGCCAAGGAGTGGGATAGCTGGTCAAATGGTGGTTCCATTCCAATTTTTCCCATTTAGCTTTTTCTTAACTTTGATGCTCCACCTTGGATTCTTGGTGACTAGTGGGAAAATCTCAAGATAATTGATTTACAATTTTTTTATTAGATCACACTGTAGTAAAGACTGGAAGATCTCTTTATTGTAACTTGGATGTCACAGTCCTTAAGGATAAACAAACCATCCTGAAACCTCACTCAAGGCTCAAATTACTGGGAACGCTAATTCCCACCTAAGGCAAAGGGTACCCTCCATCTCTGGGGCAGGTGCCCTATTTAACGCTCTTTGCCTCTCAGGCAAAACAGCAGATTTCCTTGCTCCTCAGCTGACTAATAGCTCTCTCCATGCAGCTTGCGTCTGAAGTTTGAGACCAGAAAAAAAAAAAGAAAAAAAAAAAGCGTCACTTTTAAATCCAAGCTGCCATGGGACATAAATGACTGATTTATCTTTTCTTGCGCTCTGGGATTCCACTCTCCAGTAAGTTTCTCCTTAAATACGAGAAAAAGAAACAGACAAGAGAAGGGTATATAGAAAGGCTGACTGCACCAGGTTCCAGAACTTTTGAGGATGCTTAAGGGGTCTACATTCTGCCTTGGGGACAACATTACCCCAGACTGCAGGGACAAGCCTGAGAGTGCACTGGGATGCCCTGCGTCCTGCAGAGTTTTCTCTTCTCTCCACATGGGCACAGGGAAAATGAAAAGATCCCATATGTACAAGTTTTTTTTTTCTTGAGAATCTTTTCCTGAGGCCCACCCCTCCCCAGACCTCATAGGCTACCATATTTTTTAAATATCTGGGCTGACTCTAATCTGATCCAAAAGTGCATCTGATTGGATATGTATGTTCCATGTGCTCCTTTACACAGGGTAATTACAGGGTAATTATGGCTGTCTCTTTTGTTTAAAACAAACAACAAACAACAACAACAACAACAACAAGCCTCTTTTTTTGAGGTCATGTTTTTCTGGTGAATTCACCTTTGATTCTGCACACCTAAATGAATATATTTTGTTCTGATAAGTCTTGCTTTGTCTAACTGGAATTTGTTAGCCCTCTGTCTGTCTTTATTCAGAGTCCAATTACTCAAAGGTTAACTCTCACATTCACTTGGAAAGGAGAGAGATCTTCTCCTTTAGAAGGTCTCCTACAAGGGAGAATAAACAGTGGTGATGGTTGGCAAGGATCTTCTTCCTGGATGAACAGACAAGTGGCCACCTGAACCACTGATGCAGTGTGCAGATATGATTAGTGGCCCCTGCCCCAGCCTCTCCTGGGTCTCTGTCCTCTATATCATAACCTATTGTTCACTGTCACAAGGACTTCTGTGACAGGCTCTCTTTTAATTTCTAAAGGGTTAAATCTGAGAGTGTGCAATAAACATTCATAGTTTTTTTCTGTGGGGATGTGCACCTGTGGGGGTGTATACTTGGTAAAATACTATAAAATCTTTGGTTTCTGTCTGTTTTATGAATATTTGTGCACATCTGAGTATTGTATGTTGTGTCTATACATGTGTTTGTATCTATATGATATGGTACCAAAATTGGCTTATAAATAAATGAGCACTTGTAAATTTAAAAAAAGGAATGGATTCAAATTGTTTTTGTTTACATGACTTAAACTTTTAAGAAAAAGGTCAATTTAAATTGGTTAAATAGATAAGAGTAAAGATGTTTTCAAAATGACTAATCCAGGGCTGGGGTTGTGGCTCAGTGGTAGAGCACTTGCCTACCATGTGTGAGACACTGGGTTGGATCCCCAGCACCACATAAAAATAAACAAATAAAGTAAAGATATTGTGTCATCTACAACAAATGACTAGTCCACACATTTTTCTAGGAGTAGCCAATCAAGAAGGTGTTGGTTTCTATAAGATATTTAGAGTATAAAGTTCATAGTTTTTTAGGACTTGTCTTTGGGCAGGAAAAAGAGCTTAAGAGTTAACTAGGCTTGTCTAACATCTTGGTTTTCATGGCTACTTTAAAGTTAACAGTTAAATGGGTAAATTAGATTTATCATAAATAGGATTAATCTTTATAAATGTATTTGTTAGAAATATCTGATTAATTTTCAAAGTTAAAATATTAAAGCATCAACTACTAAATATAAATCAAGTACTCTTGGCTTCTTAAATTCTATAAATATTTGGGTCTATTAAATGTGTTTTTATAAATTGTTGGTAAATGGAAAAAGAATTTAAGTTTGCTTTGTTTCTGGGTTTTCATTAAAAGTGAGATTACTAAGAGTTAAAATTCTAACTAACATGGGCTGGGGTTGTGGCTCAGTGGTAGAGTGCTTGTCTCACATGTGTGAGGCACTGGGTTCGATCCTCAACGCCACATAAAAATAAATGAATAAAGTTAAAAAAATTCTAACTAACAGATGTAATTCTATATACAAAAATTGAAAGGATTTAACCTATGTTTGAACTGGAAGAAAACTATAAAAAGCAAGGTAGTTCATGTTATTAAAAAGGAATAATTTGTGTAAATTCAGAAATTTCATAAGGATTATTTCAAAATGTAAACTTAAAAAAAGTCAACAACTAGGAAAAGATTTAAGAAAGTTATTAGATATGGAAATATATTTTATTAAAGAAAAAGAAATATTTCTGGATAAGAAAGTATTTTGTATGGTAAAGTAATATTTTTGTCCTGAAGTCCAAAATAAAAAACTGAAACAGGACGAAACTAAGGATGTAAACAAGTTGTAGAGTGTCTAAGAAATTTACAAAAGTTTGGTGGAAGTAAATCTCAAAAAAAATTGTGTATGTTATTAAATTGGCTCTATTTAGCACTGTCAATTAAAGATATGCAAGGGTTTTTATAAATTCAAATTTTAATGCTCTGATATAAAGTCATAATCTAACCCTCTATATGTTGAAACAACAAAGTTTTCTTTCTGTTTGTTTGTTTGGTACCAGTGATTGAACTCTGGGCACTTCTGAGCCACATCCCCAGCACCCTTTTTTTTAATCGTTTTATTTGTAGATGGATACAATCCTGTATTTTATTTCTTTTTATGTGGTGCTGAGGATTGAACCCAACCGAGGCTTCACATGTTCTAGGCAAGCACTCTACCACTGAGCTACAACCCCAGACCCTCAGCACTTTTTAATTTTTATTTTGAGACAGGGTCTTGATAAGTTGCTTAGGACCTTGATAAGTTGTTGAGGCTGGACTCAAACTTGCAAACCTCCTGCTTCATCCAAACAACAAGATTTTCTTAGAATAGTGATCTGCTCTTATGTATTAGATAATTTCTGTGTCTATTAGATTTTATCACTTTGGGAAACTAAGTCTTAAAGGAATTAGGGTTCACACTTGTTTTAAAGTGTTTTAAATGATTGCATTATAACTGGTTAAATAAACAACTGTTATTCTAGGTTATTACAATATAATTGACACCTAAATACATGTGACTCAAGATAGGTGTACATTGGAGAACTAAATGTTTGCCTGAGCTTTGTCTAAGTGTTACTTAAAAGGTTGTAAAATGAAAACTATATAGGTTTACAAGCAAGGTAACCAACAGTGTTTTCTTTTATAATTGTATCTGACACAAAAGGTCACACTGCCATTTTAAAACCTGATTCACATCTCTTTGTTTTGAGAATATAAATGTTTTTCTATCATATCAATGAGATGCATTTATAATCAGATAAGTCTATTTTTGATTCCTTACTGTCACACCAAGGGCATCTGTGACAGTCTCTATTTTAATTTCTAAAGGGTTAAATCTGACAGAGACTATGTAATGAACAATGGTAGCACTTTTATCTCCTACCTATGGGGATCTAATGCCTGGTAAAGTGCTCTAACATTTGTTTCCTATTTTATGTATATTGGAGCACACCTGTGTATTGTATGTCATGTCTTCATATGTGCTTTTATCTATATATCATATACATGGTACCAAAATTAGCTTATAGATGAATGTAGCACTGTTTCCTAAATTATAATAGATTGAGGTTATCCTTTGATTTTGACCAGTGTTGCTAACTAGTGTTGCTAACCTGTGGTTATACTTACCCTGCATTATGGATTCCACATTTTACTTTAAAAATTAAGACTAAGTTAATATAAGGATCTCTGTGTAATTGTGGTGCTAATTATCATTGGCTTCTTTGTATATTAGGTGTATTCTTGTTTCACAAGTATGCAAATCTTTTAAAATGTAAAGCTTGGGTGAGCACTTGACTAGATGCTGTTCTCCAAAGTGAGGTTGTTGGTAACTATAACATCTTCCATAATAATACAAAAATAACCAATTTCGTTGGGAATCTATTTATGTCATTTAATCTATTCTAACTGGATAAAGGTATCATGTCATCAATAAATGATATAAATGTATTTTTGGAAGATAATAACAAGAGCATGGTTCATTTAAAGATTGACAATGCAGAATATGAAAACATTTTTTTCCACAAAAAGCAAGTTAGGAGAGCTCTTAGCCTTCCTGTTGATTTGTGTTTCAGATATAATGTTGTATTACGTTAATTGATATTTCAATGGACATGTAAGAACTTTGTAGAATTATTTCTTAATATTTATTTTTTGTAGTAGTTGGACACAATACCTTTATTTTACTTTTTATTTTTATGTGGTGCTGAGAACCGAACCCAGGGCCTCACACATGCTAGGCAAGCGCTCTACCACCGAGCCCCAGCCCCAGCCCAAATGATATTTTTAAAAGGGGCAAAGACCAGTTTCAGAAATAAAGCATTTTACCCAGGAGTCGTCAAGAAGCCAGCCTCACCTGAGATGAGGCTCTGCCTTTCACCCACAGGTAACTAAATCAAGCTCATTTAAAATGATACCCAAAAGATACACATTTTGTTGTAAAGATTATTGTGTGTGTGATCTCAAAATGAAAGGAATATAATACAAAACTAAGCAAAGGTTTGTGTAAGTTATAAAAGATATTTAAAGGTTGAAAAAGAGTTTTAAAAGAAAGTAAAACTTGTGAAGGATTTCATATGTGATTGATTTGGTAAATTTATGGATTTTTGTAGGGCTAAATAGATACCAAAGATAAATTTGGTGTTATTATAGAAATTGTTCTTCTTTGTTCAAAGCTATTATTCAAATGAAGTATGTTTTTGCTTTTGCTAATTTCACTTTATAACAGTTGCAGAAGTACTACTTTTTTTTTAACTTACTGCTGGACATGTATTTTATTTATTTATATGTGGTGCTGAGGATCGAACCCCATGCCTCACACATGCCAGGCAAGTGCTCTACCACTGAGCTACAGCCCTAGCCCCAGAAGCATTACTTCTAACAGAACAACCTGAGTAAAGCTAATAAACCCTCACCGTAGGACAAATAGGATATAGTGCTGACTTCCAGTACTAATACTGACCCTAATTAAATGGAAAGGGTAACTGAAATTATAGACATTAAAGTTAAAACATAATACTACCACTTCAAGACTGGCAAAACTGGCCTGCTGGGTGTACAAAACCAAAACCTGGAGACCCACATCAAGGAAGTAAAAGGGCTAATGTAAAGCAGCCAATATTTCGATCTTTGACCTCTAAGGTCAGCCATGACCCAGGGAATGACAGGGCACCCCTAAGGATCCTGCAACTTTGGTGAGTCATGTGACCTCCTGATGGGGGGATTACGAGGACCCTAGAGAATAGGGAGCCAACCAGAGCACATTCTGCAAAAAGGAGGGTCCCTGGAGAGGCGCCTGTCCCTGACACCTCCAAGGGAAGCCACATATGGTCAGCAAGACCTTGACCCATCCTGGCAGATGGCACAACTCTCAGGAAAAAGGCTAAAGGAGGCAAGAGCTTCTCACAAGTTCCCAAGAGTGACCCCTGAGGAATCTCAGGGACCTAAACAATGGATAGGAACAAGTTCCTTTTGTTATTGTTACCAGAATGATACCAGATGTGCTTAACCACTGAGCCATATCCCCAGCCATTTTTACTTTTTATTTTGAGACGGGGCCTCGCTAAGTTGCTTAGGGCCTTGCTAAGTTGCTGAGATGGTCTTGAACTTGCAATCCTCACACCTCAGTCTCCCAAACTACTGGGATTACAGATATGCACCACCACACTTGGCAGAACACTGTCTAGTTTTTGGTCAAGTTGATCTTAAATACTTGAAAGTAAAGTATAAACCAAAACACAGTTACACACTTAAAAGGCAAGATAATGTTCTTTTAATATAACTCGAGTTAACACTTGTATCAGCTCTCCCAAAAGTAAGTAAAATTGGAAGCTATAAAGGAAGGGTTCTTATGTGGGAGTGCCTGATAATAATTATCATGAAAGACTCTGAGTCACAAGCTTGTCCTGAGTCAATTTGAGCCTGATCTCATATACCTACAAATTTTTCCAACCTCCTACATAGGTGGCCTTGATCTGTGTTTCTGTTTTTCACTGTTATGATTATCTAGCCCCAATATTTATTGCTCATCTTATTCCAAAAAGTGTAATGTTCCATGTGGAAGCCCTAAACTAACTTTACCAAGACAGCCCTACATGGTACAGCTAAAGGGACTCCCTCTATAAACACAGAGGTCACCAGGCATGGTGGCAGATACCTGAAATCCCAGTGGCTCTGGAGGCTAAGAAAGGAGGATCGCAAATTTGAGGCCAGCCGCAGTAACATAGCAAGTCCCTAAGCAAACAAGCAAGAAGGCCTGGGGTGTACCTTAGTGATAAAGGATTTCTGGTTATCTACAGGAGAAATGCAGGCTGAAATAACGACAATCAGAGGAACGAGTGTTATCCTGAAAGTGAAACTTGTTTTTCACTGATTTTATGACATACACACAGACCAGATACAAGAACTCAGGGAGATAAGGATAATTCCCCTAGACATAAAATCCCTTAAGAACAGGTTTCAATGAGAACCAGTCAGTCAGGACCAAAGTGACCTAGAGTTGCCACGACAGTGTGTACCACTGGTCTTCCTACAACTTAATTAATACTATAAAAAGGTAAAAAATAAACACAGAGTTAATGCTAATTAGAACAGTACTTTACAGAAATCAGATGGCATTAGATATCTTAACTACAGCTTAAGGGGACACCCATGCCATTCTAAAAACTAAATGTTGTGTCTCTATTTCTAACAACTCTGCTAATATTTCTAAAGCCTCGACTGGTCTCGAACCCTGTTGGACAGCACCTTCAGCTTGAAAGAGGAACTTTCTTCATGGTTTTCAGAGAATGGCTGGTAAAATGAATGGCCTTCGTGCCAAGTGTTTGCAGAAAATCATGTTTTGCCTCTTGTCACCTTACATATTCCCTGCCCTATGTGTGCCTCATCCAGTCACCAGCCACCCGCCACCATGGGCCCCTGGACTCTCTGATGCTGCATACCTTCACCTGTCCATGCCCCACCTGATAGAGAAGGAGGTCACGTCCCTCCACTTCCCCATCTCTCAGCAGAAAGCAGCCAGGTGTCAACACTCAAATGCCCTGAAAGAATCTAGGAACCCGAGGGGGAATGAGAGGGGACGGACAGACAGACGGGAGAGTGGAACATGAGGTTAAGGGCATAATAATTCTGTAACCAGGCCCACTGTGCTGACCCCACATGCTTTCACCTTTGAGAAGCAGTTGACCTGCAGCCCTACCTGGAGTGAGTCCACAGGATATGTCACATTCCTCAGGAATTCCTGTTACCTGCAGGAGGGACACAGGCCAAAAATCACGTCGATAAGAGGAACACAGGTAACTTATTTTTCACGGGTTTTGTGACACTTACACAGACCAGATCCCAGAACTCAGGGAGATAAGGATAATTCCTCTTGATTACACAATCTGTAAGAACAGGTTCGGATTAGAACCGGTCAGCATTGGCCAAAGTGACCTAAAGTGGTCGTGCACAGTGGGGATTCGAGACCCTGATGTCATCCTGCTGTCAGTCAAAAGTCAAAAGGTGAACCTGGACAGGACTCTCTGGAAACTTCCCTGGGACCCCCCCCACCACCACCCACAAAACTGAAGGATGGGAGAAATGCTGCCCCTTTCCTCTCTGAGAGCACCTACTCTCTCCCTTGAAAGTGTCCCCTCTCCCCCTTTCCCACCCCTTCTAATAAACTCACTGTTACTCTGAATGAAGTGTCTGAAATCTTTCCGACCTGATTGCAAGAATCAGGATTTGAAAGGGGGCCTTCTCGCTGCCTCTGTTTCCAGAAAGGCTCCAGACAAGTAACTCAATAGAGTTACTTGTTCTCAGAATGGAGCTTCCCTCTGGGGAAGGACTATCTGCTGGGGGCCCCAGTTTTGTGCCTTTCCAGGAATTGCCCTCAGCCCGCGGGAGCCCGCCACCCACGCTTGCGCCCCTCTGCTGGGGCAGCACCATCTCTTTTTGCTGGCATTTGAGCTCACTGCTCCATCAAAAGAACTTAAAGCTAGGTGCAGGGGCACAGGCCTGTCATCCCAGAGACTGAAGAGGTTGAGGCATGAGCTTGGGAGAATCCCAAGTTCAAGGTCAGCCTGGGCAACTTAGTGAGACTTGGCGCAAAATAAAAAATAAAGAGAGCTGGTGGCGTGGTTCTGTCATAGAGTGTCCCCACCCCCACCCCCTGTTGCATCCAGAAGTCAGGTTGGCAGGAAAAGTTTTGTGCAAAGGCAGCTCTGAGAAAGGGAGAACTTTTTGTCTCAAATTTCCATCTTCAGGTGCTCAACTTGGGGGTGAGCAAAGCTTTTATAAAAGAATCGGCAAAGTGGGACCCCAAGCAGGAGCTCTACGAGTGCAGACTTAGTGAGGTGGAGAACCGGGGCCTCAGCTTCTTGGGCATCTGTCCTCGGCACGAGGAAGATTTCGTTTTCACTTTGAGGAGGTTTAGAATTTGGAGCTTTCACAGGGCACCGTTTCAAATCCTGCAGAAAAACAAGTTATCAGGAAGTTGTCCTTAACTTCAGAGGGCATAATTTCTTAATGCCTGCTTCCTCCTTGCTGTGGTTGAGGACTGTCCAGCCGGTGGTGAGGCCCGGGCCTCTGTTGCATCCTCGGTGTGCTCACCTTCCCCCTCCGCCCTCCCCTGCCGCCCCTGCTGCTTCACAAGTGTGCTGGGGGGCGTGCCCCCTGAGCCCATCTGCACCACAGCTGTCCGCCCAGGCAACCCCACCCAGAGAGACAGCAGATGGGTGCCACACCACAGCCAGTTTTGCAGGGTTGGTGATAGCTGCTGGAGTCCTGGGCTGAGAGGGCTTCAGAAGTCCCCATCTGCTAGTGATGTCTGCTATGGCTGACAGAGAGGGCAGTGTGGCCTTGTGTGGCACACATTCCCAGTCCCTGCAGTGTCACTGATACCCAACAAGCTGGGAGCAGTTGTGGGAAGGAGAAGCAGGCCAACAGCGTCAGAGGCTAAAGGGAACAAGGTACTGGTGGACTTTCGGAAGAGGAATTGACTATCTGCAGTCAGCGCTCCCAATCCGTGGGTTCCACATCCATGGATTTGGTCAAGCATGGGTTGGAAAAAAATACTCGAGAAAGTTCCAAAAAACAAGACTTGAATTTGCTATGTGTTCAGAGTAGACTGAATCCAAGTAAATGAAGTGACGTGTAGACACCGTGCGGGGTATTTTAAGTCATCTAGAGGTGAAGTGAAGGACGTGCAAGTGATAAGCAAGTCCTGCACCATTTTATACAAGAGACTTCAGTGTTGGCCGACTTCAGTATCCACAGGGTTCCTGAAACCAATTCCCTACAGATACCGAGGGATGATTGTACTTTCCAAAAGTCATTTGGGGAACCTGGGGATGTGGCTCAGTGGTAAAGCACTTGCCTGGCATGTGCGAGGGCGTGAGGGCTCCGGGTTTGATATCCAGCACTGCAAAATGAAAGCCATTTGGGGCCAGGCTTGGTGGTGCACACCCATACTCCAGTGACTTGGGAGGCTGAGGCAGGAGGATTGAAAGTTCCAGGCCAGCCTGGGCAATTCAGGGAGACTCTGTCTCAAAATAAATGAAAAAGAGGTGGGATGTAGCTCAGTGGTAGAGCACCCCTGGGTTTAATTCCTACTACTGAAAAACAAACAAACAAACAAACAACAACAACATTTGGTTAAAAAAGAAAAACAAATTAAAAAGTAAGAAAAGAGCCAGGTGTGTAGCACACACACACCGGTAATCCCAGCAACTCAGGAGGCTGAGGCAGGAAGATTACAAGTTCAAGGCCAGCCTCAGCAACTTAGCAGGACCCTGTCTCAAAATAAAATATAAAAGGGCTGGGGATGTGGCTCAGTGGCTAAGTGCCCCTGGGTTCAATATCTGGGAAAAAAAATAAGTAGGGAAAGACACCAAAAGAAAAGTCCTTTAGTGGAAGGGGTGGGCTGGGTCGGAGTGAGTTGGGAGGGCAGGGTAGACAGAGCGAGTGTAGATGGCTCAAGGAGCAGGCAGTGAGAGGAAGCTCAGGGTGGGGAACGAGCTCCCTTGGGGCATATTTATGTTCTGAGGGGGGAAGTCCCCGCAAGGGGAGGCTGAGATTTAGAAAAAGAAAGGGCAACTGAGAAAGTCCTGGGGGGCAATGTTAACTGGGGGGAGCGCGGGTGGGACCACCCAAACGCACAGATGATCAGCCCGTCCTAGAGGTCACAGGAGATGGCCATCAAGGGGCTCAGGCTTCCATCTGGCCCCAGGAGGGTGATGACAGGAGCCTAGCAGTTAAATTCACCGAGAGACACCATGCACAAAAGTTAACTCAAAATGGATCAAGGAGCATGATATCAAATCAGAGACTCTGCGCCTGATAGAAGAAAAAGTTGGCTCCGATCTACATACTGTGGGGTCCGGCTCCAAATTCCTCAATAGGACACCCATAGCACAAGAGGTAATAACTAGAATCAACAAATGGGACTTACTCAAACTAAAAAGTTTTTTCTCAGCAAGAGAAACAATAAGAGAGGTAAATAGGGAGCCTACATCCTGGGAACAAATTTTTACTCCTCACACTTCAGATAGAGCCCTAATATCCAGAGTATACAAAGAACTCAAAAAATTAAGCAATAAGAAAACAAATGACCCAATCAACAAATGGGCCAAGGACCTGAACAGACACTTCTCAGAGGAGGACATACAATCAATCAACAAGTACATGAAAAAATGCTCACCATCTCTAGCAGTCAGAGAAATGCAAATCAAAACCACCCTAAGATACCATCTCACTCCAGTAAGATTGGCAGCCATGATGAAGTCAAACAACAACAAGTGCTGGCGAGGATGTGGGGAAAAGGGTAC
>NW_025999862.1:1531120-1537233 GCF_001458135.2 Marmota marmota marmota
AAAAAAAACAAGGGAGAGAAATGAATTACAGTAGATGGGGTAGAGAGAGAAGATGGGAGGGGAGGGAGGGGGGATAGTAGGGGATAGGAAAGGCAGTAGAATACAACAGACACTAGTATGGCAATATGTAAAAACGTGGATGTGTAACCGACGTGATTCTGCAATCTGTATACGGGGTAAAAATGGGAGTTCATAACCCACTTGAATCAAATGTATGAAATATGATATGTCAAGAGCTTTGTAATGTTTTGAACAACCAATAAAAAAGAAATTCACCGAGAGGACAAGACAACACAAGCCCCCCCCCCACCTTCCTCCTTAGAGATGGGGGAGGGGAAGAATAGGCACCACACAGGAGCTGCTGAGGAGCTTGGGATGTAACAGAAAACTCGGGACAATGAAAACCTGAATGAGACACGAGCAGCCCACTGTCTAGAGCTAGTATGAGCCACAGGGTCCAAGCACGTATTTGGCTGTTTTTTTTCTTCCTTTCTCCTACAGTACTAGAGGTTGCACCCAGGGCCTCATGCGTGCTAGGCAAGTACTTCACCACTGAACCGCATCCCCAGCCCTTTTCCTAAATTTTATTTTACACAGGATCTCAGGATGTTGTCTGGGAGCCAGTGGATCTTCCCGCCTCTGTCTCATGAATAGCTGGAATTACAGGCATGTAATTCACCTCACCCAACGTTTCTGGAGACCATGTCTCTTGATGGTGCCCAGGCTGGTCTGGAATTCCTGGGCTCAAGCCATCCTCCTTGCCTCAGTCTCCTGAATAGCTGGGACAATCTTTTTTTTTTTATTGTCATCCTCAATAAGGCTTCTCCCTCCTGGTGCAAGATGGATGCTTTGAGCACCTGCCATTATATCTGCAATCCAGGCAGCATGAAGAAGAAATGAGGTTGTAGCCAGGGCTGATATTTAGATTCAGCTGGTGCACAACAGTAGAGCTTTACCAGTAGTTTGATTATAAAATTCTTCTGGGCTGGGGATATAGCTCAGTGCTAGAGTGCCCAGCATGCACGAGGCCCTGGGTTTGATCCTAGCACTGGAAAAAAAAATATTCTAAGTGAGATGGTGAATAGCTTAGCTTCCGGCCTCAATGCCCACCCCAGCCTCCCTGCTCTCCTAACCTTCCCCACTCATCCCCAGGAGCCACTCTCTCCTCCAAGACAGCAGCCTAGCTACTTGAAGCCTTCCAGGACACTCCCCTACACTACGGCCTGTGTCCTGTCAGTATTGGGTGTTAAATATTTGAATATTTGTGTTAGATATAACCCTTCTTTTTAAGAATAGTACCTCTAAGTCACAAAGTGGACATGTGTTCTTTCTTTTAATATTTTTTTTAGTTGTAGAGGGACACAATAACTTTATTTATTTGTTTGTTTATTTTTATGTGGTGCTGAGGATGGAACCCAGTGCCCTCCACATGCCGGGTGAGCGCTCTACCACTGAGCCCCAGCCCCAGCCCCGGACATTTGTTCTTTTATGTCATTGACCAGAACAAAGTCTTGTGGCTTGGGGGGAGGTTGGGAAGTGTTGTCTTTATTCTAGGTGGTCCTGTGCTCAGCTAGAAGTAGGAATTTGATTACCAACTATGAAGGTCAAGGGTCAGGGTGTGAGGATATTAGGAAAGAATAGCAGCCCCTGCCACAATCCGCGCTAAACAGGTGCTGGGCAGGACAGAGGCCGGTGAGCCTGGTGCACTGTGGACTTGCCAGCAGTCCAGGGACAGCCGGGTAACAGGAGGAGAAATCAGAGGCTGGGGACTGTTTGACCAGGAGAGGTGACCTTGGGAGACTGCCTTGAGTGACAACCGAGGGTCCTCAGACTAAAAAAAAGGAAAATGCAAGAATGAGAGGCTGAGGCTGGCTTTTTTTGAACCCAGGGGCTTTACCACTGAGCCACATCCCAGCCCTTTCGATTTTTTATTTTGAGACAGGGCCTAGCTAAGTTACTTAGGGCCTTGCTAAGTTGCTTAGGGCCTTACTAAGTTGCTGAGGCTGGCCTTGAACTTTTGATCCTCCTACCTCAACCTCCAGAGTTGCTGAGATTACAGGCTCCTATTGATAGGGGCTGTAGGGATGCTGGTGGGAGACAGCCTGTCTTTGTTTGAGACACATGGGGGCTGGGGTTAGGCTTCCAGGTCACGGGGAGGCTCTGGGGCCCAGCACGCACCACCGTGGCCTGCGCTGCCTTGGCCCGGATACTTCAGGTGTAGAAACAGTAGCAGGTGAGAGTCCTCCGGGCTTTGGGGGAATTACGCAAAGGACCTGGCAGGTACAGGTCAGGCACTAACCTTGGGGCCCCATGCGGAACTGGGACCCAGAAGTGAGAAGTCATCAGGAAACCTGCCTCCCGGCATGGCTCACATTTCTGGGGAAAAAATACCTTTTCGGTTCCTTGAAAACTTGAGCTCACAGGAGGGTGGAGGTGGAGGGGATTTTCTTTTCTAGTTTGCATTTTTTTATATTATGGATAATTTTTTTTCAGCAATCATAAAGTAACGTGGACATTTGAGTGACTGAAACAGTGCAAGATGGCTTAACACCACGTCACCAGACTCCCCCCTCCACTCCCAGATCCTCTCCTCACCGGACTTCCCAGAGGCCTGGGCAGGAGTGGGTGCCCGCCCCCGTGCAGGAGTTGGGGGAGACAGGGAAGGACCCCGATGCTCCCCGTCAGCTCTGCTCTCCCCCCCGGGAAGTCTGGCAGATCTGCACTGGAAGAGGGGACTCTGGGCTCCCCCTCTGCCCATATTTCTTGGAACCCACTTGCTTTTGGAGTCCAATGTCCACCTGCCCTGCTGTGTCTGCCTCCTACTTCAAAGCTGTTCCAGCAGTGCTGTGTGACCCGCGGGTTTCCTTAGTCATCTGCCATTGTTCAGCACTTGGGATCCTTCCAGTGTCTGTCCACTGTTACAAAGGACCCTTCTGTGAACACTCTGGATAAAACACTTCCCGAGGGTATGTGGCTGGGAACAGAATTACAGGCTAAAGGATCTGAATAGCTCCACAGCTCTTGTTGCCCATACACAGACATAAGGGAGTATTTTAAGAGGATTTTACTGACTTGGTACTTTTTTTTTTTTTTTTTTTGGTATGGGGGATTGAACCAGAGGCGCTTAATCACTGAGACACAACCCCAGCCCTTTTAAAATATTTTATTTAGGGACAGGGTCTTGCTAAGTTGCTTTAGGGCCTCTCTAAATTGCTGAGGCTGGCCTCAAACTTGCAATCCTCCTGCCTCAGCAACATAGCAAGACTCTATCTCAAAATAAAAAATCAAGAACTGGGGATGTAACTTAGTGGTAAAGCACCCTGGGTTCTATCTCTGGTAGCAGAAAAAGGAAAAGAAAAAAGACTTCGGTTGGGGATGTAGGTCAGTGGTAGAACACTTGCGTAGCACCTGCAAGGCCCTGGGTTAGATCCCCCATACCCCTCCCCCCTCCCCCCAACAGAGAGAGAGAGAGAGAGAAGGAGAGGGAGAAGAAAGAGGAAGGGGGAAAAGTAAGCCTGGCTGGTTCAGGCTCTGTCTTCTCTGCATCTCCACTTAAGTGACAGGGTTGCATCCAAATGTCCCTAAGCCTCCTTTTGGCTTGGGGTCTTGCAGCCTAGCAGCAAGGAGCTGTGGGATGGGGGTGTGTCCTTGAGCCCCACCTCTCTTGCTTTTAACCAGCTGTTGGAGAGTTCTGCCTCACCATTGACCTGGGCCTGGGGAAGCCTAAAGCAGTCTCCACGTGGCCACTGAGGCATCCAATTGAGACGGAAACTTGTCCCGGCTCTACCCAGCTGCTTCCTTGGCTCCCTGGGTACACACTTCCCTACCCAGCTCTCCAGGGGTAGTGGCAGCTGCAGGTGCAGGTGGGGTGGTGGCAGAGGAGGAGAAGGAATAGCTCAGTGGCTTGTTCCTCAGGGGGGACACATGTTGCAGGATGTGGGAGGAACACAGGGCCTCCCCTCCCAGGTAGAAGATGAGATTCTGTCCCAATCTGCTGTGTGCCCTGCCACCTCTCCAGGCCTCGGCTTCCCCACTGGGATAACCCGGAATGGGCCTGCCTGAATGGACTGAGGTTGCCCTCATTCCTCTCCTGGGGTTGGCACACCCGATGCCCGAGGCCAGGAGTGTCATTCCTCTACTCAGAGTTGGACAGGGTGGGAGGGGTAACCAGACTTTCCCTTCTGATTCAGGATAAGGGGAGGCCCAGTTGGGCGGGATGGGGCTGCTTCCTCTTCCAGCCAGGCTGATTTTTTAGCTGGGTTCTCAAATGCTGGCTTTGCTTCTAGTTCCTTTCTCCAGCGGCTGCATTAGTTCCTGTTCTCCCCCATCTTCCTCCTGAGTCCCTTTTCTCCACTCGCCCCCGTCTCAACAGACAAACCAGGGTGGAACCTTGGAAAAGACCCCGTTTAACAGCGAAAAGTATCTGAGTCATGGGGAGACCCAGAGTCTTTATATACAGTGATTGTGTATATAAAATGTTAAGAGGGAAAAGCAGGGCACAGGGGACCTCAGTCAAACCTAAATCAGGAGGAAGTTTGGGTGGAGCAGGACTTTGAATCCTGACTTGGATAAGTCAGTGATCTTTTTGATATTCTGTGAAAATAAAATTATGACTAAACAACAAAGAGCTTTTCAAATGGAGTGGTGGGGACACGAGGGGAAGAGGCCTTACTGACAGATTCCAGCTACTGCCTAGGAACAGGTCTTCTCATGACCTTCTGACTGTAGGCAGTTACAACACGAAATCACGCTGTGCCCAGAGGTGCCAGGTGTGTATCAAGAGGTTATCGGACTCCTGTGTCGAATCCATTCTTGTCTTAATCTTCTATCAGTCATGCGCTCCTATCATACAGCACCTGCTTTTTCTCCATTTCAATAGAAGTTCCCTGGTGTAAGTTTCACACAGGAACAGAAAACACAGGGAGGAAATGATGCAGTGTTGGGACCCACTTTCATGGTGGAAAATGAACCCCCAAACAAAGAAAGGGCCTGGGTTATCCTGAGAGGTGGTCTAGTGAGCCTATCAGTTTTCTTGGGCACCCAGGAATTTGGGGGTTGTTTTATCAGTCAGCAAGAAGGTCAGTTTAAGTGCTCAGGAATTTGAGCCCTTGGGTCAGGGGTCTGTGCTTTGCATTTGGAAAGGAAGGTCAGTGCCCCTCAAAGGCTATCACCCTAGTGGGATGAGACACCTCCACCTTGCCTGCAATTAGCACCAGGAAAACATCTGTCTTGGGAGATGAAAGCTGCCAGTGCCTGGCTTTCTTTTATACTCCCTTTTTTCTCAACCACATTATTTTGGGGACTTTTCATTTCCCATATCTATTACCTAGAAAGAAATTTTTATCGCTTTTAACTGCTTGTCCACTTAAGCTTTCAATTTTTTTTCACCTCCTTTGAATCACCGACTCAGACATATCTGAACCTGTGTCCCCCAAATGGCAATCCCTAAAATCCTCAATAAAACCCTCGGGTCCTTCTGCAGTTTCTGAGTTTGGATTGACTGGCAGAGACAGTGTGTGGGTAAGGGGTGAGTCTGACTCCCGGAAACTTCACTGTAAGAACTTGGATAAACAGTTAATCTGTTTGCTGTTGATTCTCATCTGTAAAATGAAGATGAATAACCGCAAACAGTATGTCATAAAAAAAAGGGGGCAGAGAGGCAGCGTCCTGTGTCCAAAGTTGTGGCTCCGTTGGCAAGCTGGAAAAAGCACAGGCTAGAGAACACACCACTAAACTGGGTTAAACGTGCGCTGTTTCTGTACATAGAAGTAGTGAGGCTGAGTCAGGGGACATGTCTGCGCCTCTGTGGTGGCCGCTTGCCCAGCATGTGCGAGCCCCTGGCTTTGACTATTGGAAGGGGATAGGGTGGGGGCTCTGCTATACACAGTGTATAACGACTAGCCTTGACTTGATCAATCATGGGGCTTTTCTTTTACCATCCTCCACCACCCCTGGCCCCTGGCCCCCGGCCCTTCCCCTCCTTTCCCTTCCGTCTCCTTCCTCCCCGCAGGCGCCCTGCGGCGCGCTGAGTCAGGGGCCGGGGCGGGGCTTGCGCCTGCGCACTGCGCGGCGTCGGGCGCGGAGCGAGGTTTATGATTTCGCTGGCCGGCTGC
>NW_025999862.1:1537822-1542265 GCF_001458135.2 Marmota marmota marmota
AGGTTTATATTCGCGCGGTCAGCTGACGCTCTGCATTGCAGACTGCGGAGTCAGGCGGCGCCATGTACGCGGTCCTGTTCCTGGCCAGTCTCCTGGGCACTGGTAAGCCTGGAGCCTCAGCCTGGGGACAGGGTCCCCCGCAATGTCTCCTCTCCCGGGAGCGGACCGCTCGGGACTCGCTGCTCTGTTCCCCGGGTCCGGGGTGACGAGGGGCGCGCACTGCGCAGGCGCTTGCGTGGGCCGGTACCTGCTGGGGCAGCTCCCGAGGCGGCGAAGGAGCCTGGGTGGGGGCGAGTGGGGCGGGGGAAGTAGCGCCTCCCTCGGGGCTCCTGTGGGTGCCTGCGCATTTGGGGCGGCTGCAGGCCTCTCCTTAGGCTGCGCTTTCTCCTGTGGGGTGGGTCTTACGGGTGACCCCTCCCGCAGCAGTGTTGTGCCTGGGCTGGTGCGCGTGATCGCCATGGACTCAAGCCCTATTCTGCAGGACGCAACAGTGCCCTTGGCCTTGTCTCAGGTTTTGTGTGGGTATTGCAATTACAGGAAGCACATTGTCATTCATGTTGATGTTTATCTTTGAGGCTGCATTTACTCTGAAGGCTGTAGGGGTTTTTTGCCATCTCGACTATTTTCCCCTGGAGTTCTTATTTCACCACCTTTAAAATGTCTTCCACGGCATTGACCAGTTTTAGCAGGGACCTTCATTCTGGGGAAGATGTTAGCATGTGAGAAGTTGTGCACAGAGACTGTTGCACCTGACTATTGTCCCACAATAGCATTCAAGATTGTTAAATCCGCTGCAGGTTATGCAGGCAGCCCCTGGGATTCAGCTGCACGTTTTCTGGTATTAGGAGGGACCCAGCTGCCCACCCTTTATCACTGTGACACCTCTTTTTGTTGCCAAACTCTTGCCTTCACATCTTAACCTAATTTAAATCATCATGATAAAGAGAAATGCTTGAGGTGAGAACTATGAAATTTATAAGTATATTGGGCGGGGTGGCCCACGCCTGAAATCCCAGCTACTCCAGCGGTGGAGGCAGGGGGATAGCAAGTTCGATGCCAGCCTGGGCAATTTGTTTTTAATTTATTTTATTTTTTGGTACCGGCGATTGAACTCAGGGGTGCTTAACCACTGAGCCCACATTCTCAGTCCTTTTTAATATTTTATTTAGAGACAAGGTCTTGCTAAGTTGCTTAGGGCCTTCCTAAATTGCTGAGGCTGGCTTTGAATTTGCGATCCTCCTGCCTCAGCCTCCAGAGCCATTGGGATTACAAGTGTGCATCATCATACCTGGGGCCCAGCTTGGACAATTTAGCAAGACCTTGTCTCCAAAGAAAAAAAGGGCTAGAGGTGAAACTCAGTGGCAGAGTTCTTGTCTAGCCTGTGGGAAACCTTCATTTGATCCCCAGCACTGAGTTTAAAAAAAAAGAGAGGAGAAGAAGAAATTCTGTATTTTGATTGTCTGGGAGCCAGATTTTAATCTCTGTACAAAGGATCTCAGGTCTTATCCTGAAGGACCAGAAAATAAATTTGGTCAGCTTCCCCAACCTCAGTTTCTGTTTCTTGGTAACTGTATAATTTAGGAGCCAGTTTCTATTTTAACAATCATTCAGCCACTCAGATTTTAATAAACAGTAATATAGTGGATGGCAGTTGCTGGAAAACTGAAGAAGTAAATTTCATTATGGGTCGCTATGTGTAAGATGTTTTCCTCAGCAGCTCTGAAGGATCTGTCTTGGCCTTACACCAGGCTCTTAAATTTGTTTTATTTGTAGACTATCAAAGCTGATCTGGCTTATAAAGCTGTTGGGTTTTATAGTCACTGAAGAAGATTTATTTCTCAATGAAGCTTATACAGCTGCTATTCTATGATCTGTATAGTTAGTAAACTAATGTTAGTCTCCATTTTTTCTTTTATTTTTACAGTATTAACAGCATTGTTCCTGTTTGCATCGAGTCACTTCATAAGACCCTTAAGAATTCTGATTCCCTGAGATCAGCCCAAAGGGACTAGTTTCTTTGGAACAGTAAAATCCATTTCTAACATATGTGGGAATGTTGAACCAGTGTATGTGGTTAACCAAGGGACCCTTTTCCCCGAGCACTTGGGTAAATAGAGAGTGTATTACTAATGGCCTTGCCTTGACTTGCTGACTGGCCCTTAGGATTTTGCCAAGGTCACACTTGATAACACAGTATAGAGATGCTGGCTTGCCTCCACAGCTCTGCCTTGTTGTGGCTTTCTGGCATTGTTAATCCTAAAATTTCTAAAAAACATCGAGACTGAGTTTGTGAGTGAAGGTGCCTGGTGACTGCGGCCATTGTCTGCCCACTGGGATTTTCACCACGGAGGCACCCCGGGCACTACTGTGGGACTGGGTGCTGTTCTGACTCTGGGAAGGCTTTGGGTTTTGTTTTAGTGGTGTCCTAGGTGGCTGGGGGTTTAGCTCACCGTGCTTGCTGGCATGCTGCAGGCCTTGGGTTTGATCTCCAGCACCACACACATACACAAAAAGTTCTGGGGTTAGAGACACTTGGCTTTTGGGTTACTTTTCTGCCCATCCAGTTGCCCCTGCCTTTTTTTTTCCAGATAAAAAGAAAGGGAAGCGTGGCATAGCGAGGTGATTGGAGAGCGTTTAGGCGGTTAGTCTGACATTGTTATGAGGCATGAAGACGTGGAGGTGCCCAGGCTGGCTCCAGAGTCCCAGGTTGTTTACTGGGCATGCCAGGTCCAGAACCCAGGGCTCTTCATAGTGCTTCCTGTCTCCACATCCCTCTTAATTTTTAAAAAATACAATGGGTATGACTTACGTACGTACACATGGAAGTTGGACAGCATGGTGAGTTGCCCCAGGGTGACCCCAGTAAGAAGCGCAGGGTCCAGAGGGACACAGCATCCAGCAGCCCCTTCTTCCTCCTCACTGCCTTGTCTCACCGGCCAGAGGAAACCTTCTGGGAACTTCTGACACTAGCCATAAAAGTTGCTGTTTGAACTTCTTACACAGAAAGTTGAGTTGCTGGGGTTCCAGGCTTGTGTTACCTGCCTGGTGGAATCCAGGTCTGGACATGCTGGTGGGTGGTTGCTTTAGCAGGGAAAGTGAGCCTGGTGGATGAGCTCAGTGTAGAGCACCGTGTGGGAGCGATCGCTGAGACTCAGCTTTCCTTGGTGCTGTCACTTGGTCAACGCTTCCTGCCTGAGTGGGCCATGCCTCACGGAGGCAGGGTGTTCTCTAGGGAGGCTACCACATACCGGGTGTAAGTGCTCATTCATTTGATTAATTTTTAATTAAGTAATTATTTTTACTTGAATTTTTTGGTGATGCAAGATATGAATCTATAGCATATCCTGACTGAACATCACTTAAACATTCCAGGTTTCCCCTGCCAGCAATTTTGGGCAAATCACCTGTTTAGCAATAGTAAATCAGTTGTATTCTGGGAAAACGTTGGTATAATTCATGGAGGAATGGTTTGTTTTAACCAGTGATTTGTCAAGTTCTTGCAGTACACTTGACAGATTGTTTTGAATACCTGCTATGAGAGTTGAAGTATATTGGATTGAGTGGTATGGAATTTTCTCGATTAACGGAAGGAAAACCTAGTCCTCCATTTTCTTGTATGAAAATGTAATGTCCAGGCAGCTGGTTGGGGCTTGAATAGATGGGGAAGAGAAAGGGCAAGTTGCTGGCTGGGGCAGCCCCTAATGAAACATGCTTGGGAAACTTTCAAGGCCAAGGGCACACCACTTGGACAAGTATGAGTGGCTTTTCCTTTTTTATGTATCAGCTGGTGATGGAACCCAGGGCCTTGTGCATGCTCAGCAAGTCTTCCTCCACTCAGCTACATCCTCAGCCCGGTGAGGCAGCTTCTTTTGAGGAATCCTGTTAGCATGAATCCTAGACTCTTGGCTCTCCCACTCCCTTTTGGTTGTGCCACTGGGAAAGAGGATGCAGATTTTCTTCAACAGAAGGGAGCATTAGTTACATTGACCACTCGCTTTTTTTCCTTGGTACTGGGTGGGGATTGAGCCCAGGGTGCTTTATCACTGAGCCACATCTCCAGCCCTTTTTATTTTTTATTTTGAGACAGGGTCTAAGTGGCTGAGGCTGAGACAATCCTGCCTCAGGCTCCTGAGTTGCTGGGTTTACAGATATGGGCCACTGAGCCTGGCTGACTGCTTGCTTTAAAAAAAAAAAAAATGTGTGTGCATGCGTGTGCACGTACATGTGTGCTGGGAATTAAATTGAACTTGCAGAGCATGTGCTCTGCATTGAGCTATGCCCCCAGACTCCCCAAATTGCAATAATTTTAAAAGCATGATGATAAATATAGTTCTTGGGATGGAGAATTTGGTTGTTGCAAAAGTACAAACTGCTTTTCTTTTTTTTTTTTAATTCTATGAAATGCCAAAAAAAAAAAAAAAAGTAATCATGCTTTTATTTATT
>NW_025999862.1:1542589-1552506 GCF_001458135.2 Marmota marmota marmota
TTTTTTTTTTTTTTTTTTTTTTTTGTAGTACAGGGGATTGAACCCAAGGTTCTTTACTACTGAACTACATTCCCAGTTCTTCTTCTTCTTTTTTTTTTTTTTTGAATAGGGTCTCTTCTAAGTTGCTGATGCTGGCCTTGAACTTTCCATGGTCCTGCCTCAGCCCCTGAGTTGCTGGGATTACAGCGTGTGTCACCTGCCCTGATGAAATCTATAATTCTTTAAGTTTGGACTGAGATGATACTGCAGAGTAGAGGCTTGACATTGCCACATTGCTGACACTAGCTGTATGACCTTGGGCAAATTACTTAACCTGATTTCCTCATCTGTAAAATAGCATTAATCAGTCCCGTGTCATTGGGTTGCTTTGAGGCCTGAATACACAAGTCACTGTAGGACAAGGCTTAGTCAAGTACGTTTGTCTCTTCACCACTGGTAGATACAGTGTCAGGCTGTCAATGCTCTTGTCCCACCGGCACAGTGACCCTCTTCTGCCCCTGATTTTGTGGTTTCCCTGACGACTTTCATTTCAAAGGATGTTGTGAGTTCAACAACAACATTAAATTGACTTATTAAAGACGTATGTCCTAGGCGTAATTACTGACTCGGGAAAATGAGCCAGGGTAGGGAGCCACGATTATGCTCCAGGGGCCTAAACTAGGTTTGGCTTCTAGGTCAGTGTTGCTCTAGAGCCCTGGGCTCCCAGCTGGTTCCTGGTAACTGAATACCAGGTTCTAGACCTGTTGGCACTAACTCGGGGACCTGGGGTGAGTTGTTGAAGATCCCATCCTGTCTCCCATCCATTAGATGGAGGCGAAGTTAGAGTATGTAATAGATGCAGCCAGTAAACAAGTTCAGTCAGTTTAATGGTGAAGAGTAAAAAGCGTGTCTCTTTTTACTCTGTCTCCCAGGCCTTCCCAGACAACCTTGAACCTGTGGTGCTATTTCCTCCTCTTCTCTTTCTTTTGAGGGGTGCTGGGGATCAGACCCAGGACCTCATACATGCTAGGCAAGTGCTTGACCACTGAGCTCCACTCCCAGCTCCACCGTCTTTCTTCTTAATATAAAAGCTGGCACATTATATGGACTGTTTTGCATTTCTCTTTTTAAAGTTGTAAAAGAGGAGCTGGGCATGGTGGCACAGGTCTATAATCCCAGCACTCTGGAGGCTGAGGCAGGTGGATCACATGTTTGAGGCCAGCTTTGGCAATTTAGCAAGAAGACCCTGTCTCAGAATAAACAGCACCCCTGGGTTCAATTCCTGGTACTGGAAAAAAAAAATAAGGAAAAGGTGAATAGTTTAGATATTCAGAAACATAGAAGGCTAATTATAATGAACCGCCAGATTAAGAAATGGATCCCAACAACTTGCCTCCCTCGCAGATAACCACCTTTCGGGACTTGTTGTTTATCATTTCCCCGCAGGTCTTTGTACATGTAAGTGTAATCTTCAACAGTCTGTACAGTATTGTTTTGAATATTTCAAAAAACTTAGATACTGTATATATTCCTGGGTTAGTTTTTTGTCTTGTTAGTGAAGGTTATCCCTGTGGCTAGTGTGTAGACCTGTTTCATCCATTTTCACAAGAGCATAGTATTCCATTTGTATCATTCCTGTTTTCCATTATGTAGAGAGATGTTTACATTATTTCTAGTTTGATTTTTCTATTCAAATTGCTTGTATAAAAATTCTCTTACATACCTCCTTGGGCACATAAACAAATATTTCTCTAGGGGACATACCTAGGAGCACACTGCCAAGTATAAGGACGCATTTCACCTTAATGAGAAGTGGCTGAATTGTCCTCCAAGATGATTTTGGCCTTTGATATTCTCACAGGATATTCAGTTTCAGGTTTTGCCATATCCTCGCTAATGTTGGATATTTTTAAAACTTTTAACTTTTGTCAATTTGATAGTAAAAAAACTGAAGTGGTTTCATTTGCATTTCTTTTGTTTTTGTAAGCAGTTTATCTTAGAGGTTATTTCATGCTTGTCAAAGGGATCTTTTTTAAAAAAATGTTTTCAAAATTCGTGATCACTTTTGATTTAAAGAGAAGTTGCAAAGACAGTCCAGTGAGTTCCTACTTACCCTTCACCTTATTTATTTTATGTGGTACTGGGATGAAATCCAGGGCCTTGAGTTAATACCACTAAGCTAAATTTCCAGCCCATTTCACATATTTGTTTGTGTATTGGAAACAGTCTCATTAAGTTGCTCAGGCTGGCCTTGAACTTGTGACCCTCATTGTCTCAGCCTCCAGTGCTGCTGGGAGGCTGAGGCAGTTGCGTGCCTAAATGTGGCTTACTTAATTGTTAACATTTTTTATAACCATGGCAAGGCATTAATATCAAAACAAGATTATTCAGTAGACTGTAAACTTTTTGTGTATTTTTTAAAAGACATTTTAATTTAGAGACAGGGTCTCATACTACGTTACCCAAACTGCCCTCAAACTCAAGATCCTCCTGCCTCAGTCTCCCGGTACCTGGGATTGTAGGCATGTGCCACTGGGCTCAGGTCTTTATGCAGGTTTTTACCAATTTTTCCACTAATCTCATTTTTCTGTTTTGGTATCCAGTTTAGTGCACCACATGGTGCTTAGCTGTTACGGCTCCTTAATCTCTTCCTAACTCTTCGCTGTTTAAAAAATGATGTGTCCTGGCATGGTGGTGCGTGCCTGTAGTCCCAGCTACTGAGGAGGCTGAAGTGGGGATCGTGGGTTTTGAGACCAGCCTGTGCAACTGAGTGAGACACCTTCCATATTAAACAAAAACAAAACCCCCAAACAAGCAAGCAAACAAAACCTGAGAAGGAGTGGCCACCGAGTGTCAGAGTGACACCAGCATAGTCCTAACTAGAGCACTAGAGCACTTTCCTAGTTAGTGCGAGACCCTGGGCTTAGCTCCTAGTGCTGCCACCTCCACAGAGGAATCTGCAAAGATGTGAAACGAGTCATTCTGCTCATTAAATGTTAATTAGTTCTTTTCATTAATATTTAGGGAATAGGGTTTTTCCATTAAAAGCCTGACACATTTCACATCTGATGGGCTTATCAATATTCCTAAATGATTAATTTTAAATCAACAATTCAGTTTGGTTTATGGAGTGGTTAGTATTGACAGAAGTGACCCACAAGAACAAAAGCTCTTTGGAATCCTAAATTGCATCTGAGAACAGAGGAACCCCAAGACCCAGACGTTAGAGAACCGACTACCAGGCTGAACATTTAGGGAACAACCAGCTTTTTGTGGAACCATAAGGGAGAAGTCACTTCCTCAAATTATAGCTGGTTCCCTTTTCCCTGATTTACCTCAAATCAGAGCCACCAAGGACATCTACTATGTCAGCATCTTAGTTCCTTCTACCCACAGGAGATTTGCTCCGGAGTGTCGTGGGTGGCTTCCCTTTAACTTGGTCACAAACCATGATGTAGGTCAACTGTTCACTCTTTTTTTGATGGTGCTGGGGATTGAACCCAGGGCCTTGTGCATGCGAGGCAAGCACTCTACCACTGAGCTATGTCCCCAGGCCCCCAAAGTCACTGTTGATTTGTCAGCTTCTAAAGATAATTTTTTTTGTGTGTGGGTGTGTGACTGAAGTCTTGGTCTTTGTCCTCCATGCTGATTAATGCCAATTTAATAATGAGGACATGGTTGTGAGAAGAGGGAAGAAGAAGTGTTATTGCTTTTCTAGCAAAGGAGAGACTCCTGGCCCTGAAGCTGTGATTCTGTCCATCGGGGAAACCCAGGGCTTTTAAAGAAGCTATTCAGAGGCCATGTGCCAGGTGTGCCCTGACGGGGGTCCCTGGGGGTCCCTGGTGCTCCCGGAAGCTGTATGGAGATTCACTTCTCTGATCCTCCGGCAGAGATCTCCTTCCTGTGGTGGCTTGTTCAAGGACAGGGGAAGAAAAGGTAGCCCTGTCTCCCTAATCTTGTTAGGGAGGGGAAGGGGAGAAGAGAGAGAAGCACATGTCGAGGGCTATATTCAGAAGGGAAAGCGGACCACTGCGACATCGGCAGTTAAACCAGGGTTGCTCTCATGGACCTAGCCACCTGGCCTTTTTATTTTTTGAGACGGCATCTTGCTAAGCTGCTGAAGCTTCAAAGTTGAGATCCTCCACCCTCAGCCTCCTGGGTGGCTGGGATTTCAGGTCTGCACCTCTGTGCCTGACTTCTTACTCCTTTATTCTTAACATAAGTGATTTTACCCAGGACAGCAACTAACAAGAATGCCAGATTAGTTGCTCTCATTTTTGAACGAGAATGCCAAGAGGCATCCTGTTATCCTCTCTTACCCCTACTGTGGTCTCAAGTGTTAGGAAGTATTCTTATTAAATATTAACTAAAGGAAGCTAGAAATGACATTTATAGTAAACATACACGTATCTGAAACTTTAGTTAATGAGCAATCATGCGTGGCAAGTTCAGAATACCAAATTTTTGTGGTTTACACAAAATCTTTTTTGGCATATTGTTGTCTTCAGGTGTGCAGGGACCACAGAGCCTGTCAGCAGGAGTAGGTGGGAAAGCCAGTGCACCCACCTTTTTTTTTTTTTTTTTTTTTAACTGGGGATTGAACCCTGGGGTGATGCTTTACCAATGAGCTGCATCCCCAGTCCTCCATTTTATTTTATTTTTTTTGAGACGAGGGTCTCCCTAAGTTGCTCAGGGTCTCACTAAGTTGATGAGGCTGTCCTTGAATTTGTGATCCTCTTGCCTCAGCCTCCTGAGTTGCTGGAATTGCAGGCATGTGCCACCACGCCTGGCACCAGTGCTCCCTCTGTGTATTTGATTGGGTCAGCTTCTGGGAAGTGCGCTGGGTCTGCAGCAGAACCTTACACACTGGCTTAAGGTCCCTTAAGTTCCCATAGGACCCCTTCCTGTGCCTGCTGACCAGCTGGATCATGGACAGTCCTGCCAGTGGCTCTCTTCCCTGCTCAGGGGTTGCAGCAGCATCTTGTCTTATCTGGTTGGCCTCTGGGCACCGCTGGGCGAGTGTCATGTAGAAGTGGAGCTTTGTCAGTAGGAGTTTTTGTTGGACGGGAGGACTCTCAGATTGTTGGATCTCCATCCCCCAGATTGCACCACTCTCGTATGATTTAAGAACATTGCGTCCTGTCTCTTTGTCTCAGTCACCATTGAACAAGGTAATTCACCTGAGGACTGTCGCCTTATTTGTGTGGATAGATTCTTGTCCTGGAAAGACGTGGCTTGTGAGAAAATTGAAACGTGCAGCAGTGGCAAAAGGAGGAGCAGGGAAGAAAGAGCCGTTGTCTTTCCTGATAAAGGGCAAATGGGGGCCAGAGGGGGTGGGATGTCACCCCGCAAGCTCACAGGTTTTCTTGCCACTGCTTTCTTACGTGATCAAAGAAATATTTGGACCTTACTTTCTGCAAATCAAGGCAGGCTTTCCCTGAGTGTGCGTTTTTCTGAAAGATTAAAGAGCAGCGTTTTCATTCTGTCATGCAGAATGTGTTCTAGAAGCAGGATTCTATAAAGAAGAGGTAAGTGCCCTCTGCCATCAGAGAGAGGTATTTGTGACACCAGCTGTTTGGTGGCGGTGTTGAGTGCTTTGCATTACCTCCTGCTCTTAGGGGACCAACTGCATGGAGCCCCTGGAGAAAAGGCTAAGTGCAGGTGGGGGAGGGGGATGAGTTAGATTCTGCCTCTCCTGGGGTTATCCTCTCTTAGTTTCCTAGCAACCCACCTGTTGCTATGGCAACTCATTACCCAGGCAGCCGAGGCAATATGCTGTGGAATGTTTCTGGTTGCAGGTGCTGGGAGGCTGCGTGCATTTTGTTTTCTTTCTTTTTGGTAGCTAGATTGAAGCAGTATTCAGCAGGTGTTACCTTAAATATTTAAAAGGAAGAGCACAAATAATGAGGCTGAGCTAAGGAATAAGACCCTCGAGGATACATTCTGGGAAAGGTGGACCCCTTCATTCTGAGGTTGTTTTTGAACGTCTTTGGCAATTACACAGGGCACACGGCTCTTCAGCACCCTCAGTGGCTTAGCCTTAGTGAAGACTTGGCGTTTGGAGAGTCTTCTGGTGAATGAAGTAGTTGATGAAGGATGTGCATTAGTGGGGTGCAGGCTCAACCGCAAACAACAGAGACCTGGAATACTAACATCTGAATTCTTTTTTTTAATTTCGATGGGTGGGAGGGGAAGTACTGGGGATTGAACTCAGGGGCACTTGACCACTGAGCCACATCCCCAGTCCTATTTCGTATTTTATTTAGAGACAGGGTCTCGCTGAGTTGCTTATTAGCACCTTGCTTTTGCTGAGGCTGGCTTTGAACTCACGATCCTCCTACCTCAGCCTCTCGAGCTGCAGGCTCTACTCCCAGATCCAGGCTCTTCCATCTCCTTGTTCTGCATCTCTGAAGTCTGGCCCCTTTTTAGAGTCCAAAATGCGATGCATTTCCAGCCATCACAGCTAGGTTTAGAGGAAGGCCTGACCTCTGTGTGCATCCCGGCAGCCGGATGTGGTGTCATAGCCAGACCCTACTGCAGAGGAGACTGGGGAGTACTTCTGTCCTTACGAACGAAGAGGAGATGGATGTAAGGGAGCATTTGGGCGTCTCTGCCACATTGGCGACTTACTGTTCTAACGGGTTGTAAGGTTTAATTTGATTTTAGAGGAAATGTTAGAAAGAAAAGTTAAGTTATACTTAAATATAGAAGTTGGAATGTGAACATCTCCCTTGGTCCCCCCCCCAGGTCCACCTTTAACAATCAGCCATAGAAGTCACTAAGAGCTTTCCAAGTGCCAGGGACGCAGATGGGCTTCAGTTGCCCTGGCAGGCCTTGAATTTGTGATCCTCTTGCCTCAGCCTCCCGAGTTGGTGGGATTACGGGCGTGCACCACTGTGCTCGGCCAAGAAGAGGTTTTGGGGTGCTCATCTAAAAGATGGGTGTTGCCAGGCATGGTAGGGTGCACCTATAATCCTAGCTATTCAAGAGGCTGAGGCCAGCCTTGGTAATGTAGCAGGACCCTCATCAACTTCGACCTTGTCCAAAACTAAAAGGGTTGAGAGTATACCTCAGTGGTAGAGCACTTGCCTATGTGCCTAAAGCCCTGGCTTCCATTCCCAGCACCACCAAACCAAACCAAACCAAACCAAAACCAAAACAAAAACCAAAAACCCCACCAAAATAAAAGGTGTGCCAGAAACATTTTGAACAATAACAAGGCAGGCGCTGGAGTCCCCGGAGGCCTCTAGCCCAGAGCTAGTGAACAGTTTCGTGAGGCCCTGGAAGCATCTCACCTGGACATTTGGGCCTTGGTGGGCAGCCCTCTTTCTTGCTCATGTAGAACTTGCTTAGTTCCTGTAGATACAGGATCATCTCCCTGGGCTCTTTGCAGTACGGCCTGGGAGTCACTTTCCTCTTGTGACTCCTGGGTCTTGGGGTCAGTAGCAAACTGTTTCTGAGGTTCCAGAATCCAGCTCTCTAGATTTGCGAACTGCCAGGTAAGTGCCTGATCAAATGCCATTTGAGACTCCTCAGGGGGCTGAGGCAGGGGGATCACAAGTTTGAAGCTTGCCTGGGTAACTTAGCAAGACCCCGTCTCAAGAGAAAATGAAACAAAAAAGACTGGGGACCTAGCTCAGCGCTGGAGAGCTGGGGAGGGGGAGGGGGATTTGCCTAGCGTTCCTGTGGCCCTGGGTCAACCCCAGTACTCCAAAAGAAAACAGGAGGAAGAGGGCGGCCTCAGGTCACTACTGAAGAACTGCCTGTTCGTGGGTCTTGGTAAGGTCCCGTCATCGCTACCATGATGGTGATAAATGACACTGGGTGAAGTAATGGTGCCCCAGTGTTGTACCGTGTGTCTTGGTGAATCCTGGGGAGTGTTTCTAGTAGTAGACCCAATTTGCAGGTTTGGGAAGGCTGAGGTCTCAAGGACACGTAGGTCGAAGCGGTGGAGCCAGGAGCTGGGTGAATTCAGGACAGCTGTCAGAGCCAGTCTGGTAGGGGTGGGGACGGATTGGGACCCCAGAGATGCTGGTGGGTGGGTGGGTTGGGAGGCGTGGGCTTTGGCATTTGGGAGTGTTTACGTGTGATCACACCATCTTGATCCTTTCTGCCTTCAGTGCCTTCATTTTACAGATGAAAAAACAAGCTCAGAAGGACACTGGCCTGCCTAAGGCAATTGGACGGGAATTAGCAAGATAGGCTGGGAGGCAGGCCGGTCTTGTGTTTTGTTCCCTCTGGAGCCCAGCCGGAGCCCGGAGGTGGAGCCGTAGGTGCTGTGAGGAACACCCAAACTTCCAGCCAACGAAGAGGCTGAGGCAGGAGGATTGTGAGTTAGAGGCCGGCCTCGGCAATTTAGTTGATACTGACTCAAAAAATAAAAAGGGTTAGGGATTCAGGTCAGTGATGGAGCATCCCTGTGTTGAGTCTCCAGTGCCAGGAACAGACAGAACACCTAGATGGTGGTGATCTGCCTTACAAGTCTTAGTTTAAGGATTCTTTCTTGCAGGAAGTCTTAGAGGCACCCGGATCACAGTTCCACTGAGCTTTCTGTGCCTCCTGGCCTCATTAATTTTTTTTTTTTTTTTTTGCAGTTTTGGGATTGAACCCAGAACCTCATGCAAGTCCTCTACCTGTGAACTGCATCTCCAACCCCACCCCCCCTTTTTTGGTACTGGGTTGAACTCAGGGGCACTCAACCACTGAGCCACATCCCCAGCCCCATTTTGTATTTAGAGACAGGGTCTCACTGAGTTGCCATTGCTGAGGCTGGCTTTGAACTCGTGATCCTCCTATCTCAGCCTCCCGAGCTCCTGGGATTACAGGTGTGAGTCACCACGCCTGGCTTCTATCCCTTTTTACTTTTTGAGTCAGGGTTTTTGCTCAGGTTGCTGAGAACTGGTGATGTTCCCGCCTCAGCCTCCCGAGTTGCTGGGATTCCTGGTGTGCGCCACCACGCGGGCTGGGATCTTTCTCTTGCTACGATGACCGCATGTTA
Source organism: Marmota marmota marmota (assembly GCF_001458135.2). Lineage (NCBI taxonomy): Eukaryota > Metazoa > Chordata > Mammalia > Rodentia > Sciuridae > Marmota > Marmota marmota. The sequence goes on from NW_025999862.1 coordinate 1,551,567, forward strand.
AGAGGTTTAGAACGTGTCTGTCATCATCTTCTAGAAGATTTCTGTGTACTTCTAGGCTTGGAGTAAAAAGGCAACAGAGCACCATCCCCTCTCTAAGGAAGTACACTGAAATCTGGGCCTCAGAAGACAGACGAAGGCCTGTGTCTCCTGGCTCACGTCCTAGGCCCTTGAACTGAGAAGGGAGTGCTTGCTTTGTCACAAGATTCACGTTTCTAGTCAAACCAGTGCTGTTCTTGTGACAAGTTTAACTAGAAACCTCGAGGGGGTCAGGCAGACATCGAAGAACTTTCCTCGAGTTCAGCATATAGCCTCAGAGAAGGAAGTTGGTATTTGGGGTAGGGTGTGGGAGGGTTAGAGCAGAGGTTGAAGCTGTGCTGCGAAAGGATTTGGAGAAATAACTACCAGAAAGTGGTCGGGGTGACTCTTAGATGTTGGTCATGTCTGAGAACACTGAGGATCCCATTGGCCCCGGGAGGTCCTCCTGTCCAGCTTGCCCTCCAAGGATGGCTCTCCTGAGACCCACTCCGAGGCTGGGTGCTGTTTCTGTTTCTGCTTGGTGTGCCACCTCTGTTGGAGAGGTCACCATCTAATGAGGCAGCCCTTTCCCTTCTGTACCCCCCGGGTGTCAGGTACGTTGCTTGCCTTGACATAGTTTGGGTCACTTAGCCTCTGCTCTGGGATCTGGGATCTGGGGTCTGGAGCCACCCAGAACAGCTCCACCCCATGCAAAAGGCAGGAGGCGTCCTTCACTTATTTGGAGCCCACCGTGTGCCTCCCCCAAGTTCAGTTTCCTATTGAAGCCTCCCAGCGCCCCAGGGACTGTCTGGAATGGTGGCTGGCACACTCACCTGCTGAGCACCTCACCTGCTGAGCACCCTACCTGCTGAGCACCTCATGAGTTCTCTGGGTCTGCGCCTCCTGCAGCTGGCGCCCCGCCCAC
>NW_025999862.1:1552531-1607955 GCF_001458135.2 Marmota marmota marmota
GTCCTTCAGTCCTTGCATCTCGCTGTTCTGTTTTCCCTCTCAGCCCAGCTCACTTCTTGAGGCTGCGGTTTTGTTTGCCCTTCGCCTCCTCCTGTTGGATTCCTCTGTGGGTCTCAGCCCTTGCTGCTGCCAGGTCTTGCTTGGAGTTTCTTATTAGCCTTCCAGTCAGGTGGTCTCCCTCTGTGTCCCCCTCCCTTTCACTGGTGCTACCTAAGGCCTGGTGGTTAAGACACAGATGAGAGCTGGCTGGGGGGGCGCGTGCCTATAATCCCATCAGTTTGGGAGGCTGAGGCAGGAGGATCACAAGTTCAATGTCAGACTAGGGCACCTACTTAGCAAGACTGTCTCAAAGGAAGGGCAGAGCAGGTCGCTCAATGGTAGAGCACCCCTGGGTTCAGGTTCTGGTACTTCAAGAAAAGGAATAGAAAAAGACTCATAGACGTGAGCTTGCTTGCCCTGTGTCTGCTCAGAAATCCCTCATGGTTTCTGTGACATTGCCCACAGGTTGGACCCCTTACATAGGGATATGTGACAATGAGACCTTCACAGAGTGCCTGGGATTCTGCTTTGTAGCCTGGCTCCTTCCCTCTGCTCCAGTTCTGAAAAGACAGGGACAGTTTTTCCTCTTTGCCAAAGAGACCTGCTGTCCTTTGGAAGGTTCTGGACACCCCCCCCCCCCGACACACACACACCATACAGTCTGTCTTTCTAGCACTGTCCTTCACATTCTTGTCCAGTTTTATCCCAAAGGCTCCTTTGGTCATTCCCTCTGTTGTTCCCAGTGTGTAGAAACATCCCTAGGGCTTAGATGCCTGTCCCTGTTGGTCTCCTGCCTGAGGACAGCAGGCTTGGCCCAGTCAGTGGAGCTAGCCATCCTTGCCTGAGCTTCGTGATGAAACCCACACCTGGGGGCCCTGAGAGCCTCCTGGAATGAGGTGCTGGGGTTGAGCCCAGGGATTTGCCCATGTGAGGAAGCTCTCTGCCATTGAGCTACGTCCCCACTTCTTTCTATTTTGGGACAGGGTCTCACTAAGTTGCCCAGGCTGGCCTGGAATGTGGCAGTTCTGCCTCCGCCACCCAGGTAGCTAGGATGACCGGTGTCTGCCACCGCATCTGACTTGGCAAGAGAATTTTGTGTGTAAATACATTTTCCCAGTCTGACCCACTGTTTGATTCCTTCAGGGGACAGCACTCCTGAGAAGTGAGCCGGTAGCTTGGAGCAGCAGGCCCTGAGCCGTGGCTTCAGCCTGCGTTGCCCTCCTGAGGCCAGCAGTCATCTGCTCACATGCGACACTGTTGCATACCACAGGCTGCCGTCTTTACGGGCATCTGTGCAGTCTGGCTTTAGGCTGGAGGTAGACGGGCAAGTCTTGCTAAGAACTGAGTTTCCAGAGTTGGGATTTAAGCCTTGTTCTCCAGGGTCCCGTGGGATCTGTTTCCAATTGTCCGAGACTCCACGCATACATTCCATTTCTAATCTGGGGTAGAGGCTCACCACTGTTCAGAGGTCATTGAACCTTTGGGATTGAACAAGACAGTGGGCTTGTGTTAGCTGGACCGGGGCAGATAAAAGGGGCTACTTAAGATTAGTTTTAGTCCAGAATGTCCTGTCCAAAACAGATAACAAAGTTATAAAGCTGTGATTGAAGATGATACTGTGTCAAGTTACTAGAAGAAATAACTTACAAAGTATTCTTTTTCTGTTTTAGTGTTACTGGGAATGAATCCAGGGGTGCTCTACCACTCAGCTACATTCCTGCTCCTTTTTATTAATTTATTCATTTGTTATTTTTCTTTTTTGGTACCAGGGACTGAACTCGAGCACTCAACCACTGAGCCACATCCCCAGCCCCATTTTGTATTTTATTTAGTGATAGGGTCTCACTGAGTGACTTAGGGCCTCGCTTAGGGCCTTGCTGAGGCTGGCTTTGAACTCAACATCTTCCTGCCTCAGCCTCCCGAGTTGCTGGGATTACACACTTGTGCCACAACGCTCAGTTGATAGTGAGTTTTGTTCCTGAAAAGCTGATCGATTTTGGTCCGTAGGAGCCAGTTCCTGGCTGAGAGGCTGGGGAGAACAGTGGGTCAGAGTTGTATTGCCCAAGCCTTGGTGAGCGTGAAGAATGGCAGTCCCCTGCCCCTCCCTCCCCCGCAGTCCTGCTCCTGTCTCTGGTGTCTTGAACCCATCTGCTGGTTCCCTCTCTGCCACTGGGCATTCCTTTGCCTGGAGACCCATTGTGGTAGCTTCCTGTCTGTTACTGGGTCAGAACCGGGCAGTGTGTCTTGCTGGGTGCTTTTCAGGAGTCCTGGGAGCCCATGTCTGAGATGGCCTGGGGGGAGCTCCTGAGTCTTGGGACTCCTGTTTGTGCAGTCTCCTACCCTGCGTGCCCTGGCACCCTTCACCCTCGTGACGCACCCCCACCACACCCACTTCCCGGCACCTGGCACAGCCTCATGTGACATTACTGGTTAGCCTCACTCCTGTGAGCCATCTGGGGAGCTCGCTGCTGTTTGGAATCCAGCATTTACCCACAGTCACCGGAATCCAAACCAACAGCTTTTGGAGAGTGGCCAGTTCAGTTGAGGTTGTCACCTGGTTGCCTTTGTGGTTTGGCTCCCTGGGGACAGGGAGGACTGTAACCTGGGTGGCAGGTTTGTAACTCATTTGCTGATACTCACAGGGGTGCAGGTGATCTGGCTTGAGCTTTTGGGGGGACCTAAGTCTTTGCACTAGTAGCTCGTGTAAGTAGTAATGGAGCATTTGTTCCCTTGTGCTCCCGGAGGAAGAACCTGCCCCCACTGCTGTGTGCCTGCCCCACGGCCCACCCTCTCGCTGGCCTGCAGGCAAGAAGCTGCACGCAGATGGCTCAGGGGTTCTCTGCTGGGTGGCTCTGGGGCTTTCCTCTTAGACTTGGGCCAAGTGTCTTCTGTTGACAACAGAAGCTGGTTCAAGCATGATGTCTGCTGGGACTTGGCCTCTGTGCCATCCCATCATGCTCCAGTGTAGTCGGATGGCATCCGTTCTTGTCTACCTGAGGAGGTGGCTCAGAGGGAGACGAGAATCGGAGCATTTCCCACAGTCTGTGGTTCTGAAATCCAGGGTGCTCTCGATCTGTGTTAGCATGTGTACTCTCAAGGTAGTTTATAAAACATGTTAAAAATATTCTACATTGTTTGCCTAGTGAGCGTGAAACCTGGCATCCATGCCCAGTGGCATTGGGAGTTAAGAACATAATTCAGGGGGCTGGGGTTGTGGCTCGGCGGTAGAGTGCTTGCCTAGCGCATGCGAGGCCCTGGGTTCAATCCTCAGCACCACATAAAACTAAATAAAAACAAAGGTGTACAACTAAAAAAAAAAAAAATGTAAATCATCACCTTTAAAAAAATGAAGAAGAAGAACATAATTCAGCTAGCCTGCTTTATTTTCTTATCTTTATACAACTCGTGTAGTCATGGTTTTGAACTTTTTTCTTTCATCTATTTCATCTTTGCAATTGTGTTTGTCAGCTATGTAACAATAGTTACATAACAATTAGTTACAAACAGTAGTTTAGTATGATAAGGTTAGTCTGCCCCTCCCCCATGTTTAGCCATTTAGGTTACATCTGCGTGTTTTTAACATTGTAAATGGCACTCAAATATATTTATGCATGTTTTGCCTCTTAAATTATTGTGGCTTCTTAATGTTCGTGTGTGTGTGTGTGTGTGTGTGTGTGTGTGTGTGTTGCTGGGGATTGGACTCCAGGACTCACACAGGCTAGGCCACCACTCCTGTATTTGCTTTTTGAAGAGGGATCTTCCCCCTAGTAAATCTTGTACTTTCAGCAGTCACACTGCTGATGGCCCTAGAAGAAACTTTTACTGTAAACTTCTCACTGTTGTGACATAGGTGTTCCCCCAATTTGGCTAGCTTAGCTTTAAAATGTGGCCCTGACCTGCGTTCTTTGGTCCCTGGTCATGTTGGGTCTTCTGTCTTGTCTTTTCTTAGCTCTCTGTGCCTGGGTTCTGCGGGAGGCCTTTCCCGGGCACAGCAACAGGTGACACTCCACGCCCCTGGTTTTGGATGGACTCGTGATTTTTTGATACCCAGGTGGCTTGTGCAGCCTTATTTCCTGCTAGTAAATTTGTTTATGTGCAAAGACTCAATAGAATGAGATTAATAAAAGTGCTCTTGAACTTGAACAACTCTAAGAATCCTTATTTGATGTAACAAGGTTGATCTGGTTTTCACTGCCCCTTTTATGGTGTTTTAACTTTTCATTTTATGGTTTTCAGTCTGCAGAAGTTAGGGTCAGTCTTCATCAGTTTTTCCTCCTGCGGTAGCTTTCATTACTTATGGAAACTTACTAAGACTGAAAGGGTGAAAGGGCCTGAACCCCGATACTGTTTCAGTGTTTGGAGAGGATTAGCTGGATGCGTCCCTCCAGCCCGGTGACCCGTGACCAGCCCCGTTTCTTGGCTGGACAGCCAAGCAGCAGTGTGTTTGTGTTCCATAGGCTGGTGAGGGGCCAGGCGCGTGTCCTGCCGCAGGCAGGGGCTGGAGTAAGCCAGGTGCCACCTCCGCATGTTGGTTTTTCTTTCAGCTCTAGCCGGCCCTGTCCCAGACCTGAGAAAATGCTCCGGGGGCTCAGCCGTGCTGTGCCAGGACCTCAAGACGGCGGTGGACTGCAGGGCCCTGAAGCACTGTCAGCAGACCGTGTGGAGCAAGCCCACGGCGGTGAGCGCCTCGCCCAGGCGGCCGGCCCTGCCTTCCCTCCTCCAGATCCTCCGAGCACTTCCTCTCCCCTGTGTGCTCGCCCTTCATCATGACCCTGTGTGGGAGGCAGGGCCTGTCAGGTCTGTTACTGTCCGATTCACTAGGAAGTGAACAGGGTTCCCTTCCCCCAGGTCATGCTGTCTTTTGATGACCCTGTGCTGCTTTCTGGGCCACTCTGTAGGTCCCACTTCCCACCTTAGATAAGGGTCCCCTGGGCACGTGGGCATAGCTCATCCTTTGTCACTCACTCCACAAATATATGCTAGACTTTTCAAATCTTCCCATTTCATATTTCCTCTAAACCCTCTCAAACAGGCAAACCACAGATTGAGATCCTAGAGCTTAAAACTTTATTTCCAACTACAACCACAGTGGGAAAGATACCACTGGTTTTCATTTAAATGATGTTAAATGCAGCGTTTTAATTTGGGACTCTGAGAAATAGTGAGACCACAGACCTCGTGTGCATTCTTCATGTCACCTAACACACTGTGGCCAAGCTCTGCTGGCTGCACCAGTAGAATGTGACCCTGCTCCTGGCCCATTCTGGGATGTGCTGAATGTCACATGGTACAGGCTGTGTGATGAGTGGATTTTGAATTCCAGACTTGTCAGTGGCCACTAGTGTTTCTTCATTAAAAACAAAATACCTGATTAAATAACACTGTTCTTTCAGAAATAGTTTCTGAATTATTTATTGCAAATTGTCTTCTGTGGCCAAAACTACTCTTTGATTTGGTTTCTAATTTGCGTTCAATCTTGTTTTTGAACACTGCTTTCTCTTTTTCTGAGTTTCATGTGTATTAAGTGAGGACTTCAGAACTTGCTTGACTGGATAGTCTCCTGGGTGCCGGGCTCTCTTTTGTTACACCCTCAAGCACAGTAATGGTTGACTAGGTCTAAAGGTTCAGATTGGTTTCTCTGAACTCAGCTGAGCTTACAGGTGTCCCATAATCTCATCCAGACATGTTAGCCTGTTCTGCAAGGGTTGACAGTTAACATCGAGAAGGGAGCCTGTGGGTGCCTCCTTCAGAGCTGTGAGAACGAACTAGAATTTCCGTGGCTGCTGGGCCTGGTGGTGCCCAGGCTTGTTAGGAGGCTGGGTTTGGTGTAGGTCCTAACTGAGCAGAAGGTGATCAGGCACCAGTGGAATGTACAGCAGCATAGTAACTGGCTGGCGCTGGCGTCCCCACTCTACCCACTGTGGGATATGGTCAAAACCCACCATTTCATCTTTCTGAGCTGTTTCTTCAGAGCAGTTGTGAGCATTCATTTGAAATTGACTTATAGCACCTGAATTGAGCAGGATGCTAAAGGGGAGAGGGGACAGGAAAGGGTTTCTGTCCCATAGAAGCACAGAGTGTTCTCCCCAGTTCACCTGTCCTTCCCTGTGCTGTCCAGGTCTCCTCGTGTACACGGCGGGCACCAGGATTGACAGTGGAACGTGGCCTTGACCATAGGCTGGTTATTAGGTAGAATAGGATAAAGGCCATGAGGGTTTCCGGCTGTGGGGGGTGTGAATTGTGACCTACAAATAACATCTCGGCTTCATGTTCTTTCCTTTTAGAAATCCCTTCCATGTGACATATGCAAACAGGTCATCACCGCGGCTGGCGACATGCTGAAAAACAATGCCACTGAGGTGAGTGGGGGCTGGAGTGGGCTCGGCCTCATGCCCCGGTTCCTCAGGAGATCTGTGACTCTGAGGATTGTCTAGGGGTGGCAGATGTCTTTGGTAAAGGGCCAGTAGGAAGGATTTTCAGCCTTACAGGCCACATACTGTTTCTGTCACGTAGTCTTTTTGCAAACCACTTTAAAAATGTAGGTCTGTTTTTTGTTTGAGGCTGAACGCAGTAGGGGAAGGGCCCGGCTTGCTGACCCCTGGACTACAGATTAAATACCCGAGATTGATTGGGGTCTGATATGCCTGTCAGCGTCCACCTTGGCCCTGGCTCACCTTCACTGTCCTCTGCTCAGAATTTTCTGTGCCTGTAAGACCACAGGTCAAAGAATCTTTGCTTTGAATTTTGATACCATGAAGCACAAGGTGGCTCGCCTGGTGAACTGATAGACCCCTGGGCCACCACTAGCTCTTCTCCTGCCCTCTTCCCCGAGGCCTGGCTGATTTGCAGGCTTGCTTTTCCTTCTTGCCTTCAGCCATTTGCAGGGAAGAGGCCTGTTCTGATTTTGATCCTTGCCATTGTCCCTGGCAGGAGGAGATCCTCACTTACCTGGAGAAGATGTGCGACTGGCTTCCTAACACGAACCTGTCGGCCTTGTGCAAGGAGATGGTCGACTCTTACCTCCCCGTCATCCTGGACTTGATTAAAGGGGAAATGGTAAGTGATGGGGAACAGGCTCTTCTTTCTAGGTGCTTCCAGGGCCCAGAGGAGATAGTGGCCCAGAGCAGTGATTCAGTTGGGAAGTCTCTTTGTGGCTTTGTATTTTTTTGAGGAGCTTTTCATTTTGATTCTGCCGTTCAGAAGAATTCTGGCCCAGCAGCCCCTGTGGCCTGCCAGGGTTGGTGAGGGGCAGCAGATGGGCTGCTATGAACCAGCTAATGTTTACAGGTGCCATTTGAGTAACTCGTGTTGTCTTTGGAGCAAACAAATAATTTCATTTCTCTGAATTTCTGTGAATTTATAATTTAAGGGGGTTCAGCGGTGAGGGTACTCAGCCTTCACCTATCAGGTACAGATTGTGCAGAAGCCACGTGCTGGAGGCTGTGTTTTAAAGGCCCTGAGAAGGGCAAGTGTTTAAGAAACCGTGGAGGGCCATCAGGGCAGGAGTGTCCTGAGACAGGACGTGGTTTTGGTGAGGAAGGCAGAGGTCACATTGTGGAGGGCCTTCCAGGCTGTGTCCCAAAAGGCTCCGTCCAGGTTCCATTGCCAGGAGCAGCAGCAGGGGACTCAGGCAGGATACTGTGAAGGTTCTGGCAATGTGAGCGAGGGGGATAGGGAGGAAACAGATGCACATTCTGGAGGGCGAATGGGCCGGCCTTGGCCATGGAGGGGGTATACAGGAGAGAAGAGTTAAGAGTGTCTCCAGCTCTCTGGGAAGATGGGGGTGGAGTCGTTTGCTAACATGGAGGTGGAGAGGGGAGCATGGGGAGCAGGTAGGGCAGGATGGAATTGGAAGAGTTGGAGATGTCCCCGTGTGTGTGTGTGTGTGTGTGTGTGTGTGTGCGCGCGCGCGTCATAGCGTGAGCGTGCACCTGGAAGGTGTGTAGAACCAGTGCGTGGCAGTAGTGTGTGGCTCAGAGTTGCCGATCTTCCTTTAAAAAGGAAGAGCTGACAGTGAGTGGCAGTCATAGTCCAGGAGCCCACGGCTACTGTGTGGTTGGGCGCATGGGTTGGAATTTATTTCCTTCCTTTCTTCATCCATCCGTTCCTCCCTTCCTCTTTCCCTCCTTCCTTTCTTTTTTCTTTGGTTTTTGTGCAGTGCTGGGGTAAGCTCAAGGCCTCCAGGTGTTAGTGGGGCGGGGCTGTGGCTTTTGTGGCCTTCCCAGGGGAACGGAGCAGCCGGGTTGTCCGTGTCTTCCTTTTCTTCCTGAGTTTCCGTGTGTGGGGGTCCTGCCCAGGCTCACACACGCCGTGCAAACACTGCCAGGAGCCACATCCCGGCCTCTGTTGTTTCTGTGTAAGGGACTTGGGGAGAGGGACTGATTCCTAGGCACTCGGTAACCTGTTCTGACAGGCACGTGCGCGCGCGCGCGCGCGCACACACACACACACACACACACACACACACACACACGGGGAGGGGGCTTTCAGCCGGCTCTCCTTCCCCCCAGAGCCGTCCAGGGGAGGTGTGCTCGTCCCTCAACCTCTGCGAGTCTCTTCAGAAGCACCTGGCAGAGCTGAGCCACCGGAAGCAGCTGGAGGCCAACAAGATCCCGGAAATAGACATGACTGAGGTGGTGGCTCCCTTTATGGCCAACATCCCCCTCCTCCTGTACCCTCAGGATGGCCCCCAGAGCAAGCCCCAGCCAAAGGTAAGGCGGGTGGGGCTGGCCCTGGGGACCCTTTGGAGGCAAGGTAGAGTCAGGGATGTGTGAGGGGTGGTTCGTGAGTGTGTGTGAGTGTGTGAGATGAGGTAGGAGGGGCGGCGCGTAATGTTCTCAAACTGAGTCTTGTCCTTTCACGTGACTCTGCCGGTACCAGGCAGTCCTTAGGTGGGGTACGATGCAGTCTCTAAAGATGAGATGCAGAAGTGTCCCCCTTTTGTTTAGTGGTGCTGGGGTTGGAGGCCATGTTCTGTATGTGCCAAGCACATGCTTGACCCTAGGCTGCACCCAGGCCTCCCCAGTCTGTGCTTCAGTGAATACTGAGTTGACTTTAAACCTACTGGTACTTGTAGAGCCTCTTAAAAACCCATTAGGAGCTGCTCGGTGGTGGCCCCCAGTGCTGTAGCCTGGGCAGGTGAAGACTCTGCAGAGTCGGTCCTCTGCCACCGAGCTGCGTCCTCACTGCCCTTCTCTCTAGGCCAGTGGAGACGTCTGCCAGGACTGCGTGCAGATGGTGACCGACATCCAGACGGCCGTGAGGACCAATTCCACCTTTGTGGAGGGCTTGGTGGAGCATGCCAAGGAGGAGTGTGACCGCCTGGGGCCTGGCATGGCTGACATGGTGAGTGTGCCCCTCCCTGCTGTGAAGATGTCCTGGCCCAGGGAGCTGGGCTCTGGAGACGGGAGTGGGGCACCAAGAGAGCAGATCGTTGCTGCCACGGTAGAGTTGGGAATTTCAGCCTGACTGCTCTGAGTTGAGGTGCTTCAAATAATCCCTCTCTGTTTTTCCCAGCTGCTTGAGTGGGGACCTTACATACACTTTGGGTAGTTGAATCTGCAGATAATAGAAAATGATGGAAGAACACTGCTTTTGTCAAACTTTGTCTTCTTCCTGTCACCGTACCTATTAGAAACGCTGGGGGCCAGCTGTTGAAAGAGCCTGGCGGTTCTGAGAGCGCCCACCTTGTGAGCCAACCTACACGGTGCCCACCTGGAGGCCTGGGTTCTGTGGGCTCGGCACCCCACTCTGTTAGTTCCTTAGGTGGTTTCATTCCTTGGACCCAATTCCCATTATTAAATTCGCTCATGAAATTGATGTGGAAAACCAAAATCCAACTTAGTACCTGAGTGCCTTCTGAAACCTTTGTGGGGGAGGCAGTTGGGATTCTGCTCTGGGTTCCAGAGCGGCCTTCCTGGGTGGAGCCCTGTCGGTGGCCTGACTCTCCTAGGGCTGTCAGCCAGGGGAACAGTCTTTTTATCTTTTTATTATGAAAGCCTGGGAATCAGTTTGCAGTTGCCGTTGTAGGTGGTTTCTCAGGTAAACCCTCTCCTGGGGCTGTTCGCGTTACCCTTGGTTTCTAGTGAGAAGCGAGCACTAGCTTAGTGTGGCAGGAGCTGTTCTGAGAGGGGCTGCTGGCAGTGCCTCGCTTTGTATGAAATCAGGTCATTGAAAATCATTCTTGACTCGTCTGGATTTAAATTTTATAACCAGCCCTGTCTGAGAATGTGTAAAGGTTTCAAGAGTAACCTTGGATTCTTCATCAGTGGATCTGTAACTTCGTTCTCTCCCAACTGCAAACTGCTACGGAGCAACTTTTGAACGACCTTGGGGCAAATTGGCCATAAATAGAGAAAGACAAAATCTCTTTAGTTCTTTTGGTAAACAGTTTCAGAACACATTCTCTGTTCGTTTTCTGTAAGTTATAAAATAACGTCACTTTTATCTCATTAAAGTTTGTTTTGAGCAGATTATAAAATTCTATAGGAATTTTTTTAGGGGTGATACAGGGATTGAACCCAGGGGTGCTTAAGCAGTGAGCCACATCCCCAGCTCTTTTTAAAATATTTTATTTAGAGACAGGTTCTCTGAGTTGCTTAGGGCCTCGCTAAATTTCTGAGACTGCCTTTAAACTCAAAACCCTCCTGCCTCAGCCTCCCGAGCCACTGGGATTACAGGTATGCACCACCGTGCCTGGCTCTATAGGTAGGAATCTTGATAATCAGCAGTTAGCACTGTTGAAAAGGCTAGTTTGGTTTTTTTGGTTCTTTGCTGCAGTAATTAATTTAACTGAAGAACTGTTTCTCTCTCTCCAGTGCAAGAACTATATCAGCCAGTACTCTGAAATCGCCATCCAGATGATGATGCACATGGTAGGTGGCAGGAGAGTCCTTGGTTAGCATTTTTGTCCTAAATGTTGCTGTTTCCAGATACAGTTTAGTTTCTTTCTTTCTTTCCTTTTTTTTTAAATTCTCAAAATACTGAATTGAGGCCAGAAAGAACCCTCCTTGACCACCCCCCCACCCAAGAAAGGCTGAAGGAAGAAGCTTGATCCCAGGACTGCCTTATGGTGGCCTGCTGGCCTGTGCACCCGTGAGCTGGCCGTCAGATTGCTAGTATCTGGCTTTAGCCCTGGGATCTGTAGTCGTTTGCTCTCTAGACCAACCCCGAGCATTGCCACCATGCAGCCTGAGTTTGGAGCTGGGGAGGGTGGGAATCCTGCCTGGTGGAGTTGGCCCTTTGCCCTGGAGTGGGGTCAGCTAGTGGCTGCTCAGGCCCTGACTCCTGCACTGGCGTCTCTTGTGTCCCGGTGACAGGGACATTTATTCCCTGTTAGACGTGGGAAGCGGGCTGGCTCCTCTATGTTGGAACTGTGTTAAGAAACTGGTTGGCCTGCAGCATGCTGAGCTGGGGAGCTGGCTTGGCCTTCCTAGATCTAATCTGAGGGCCAGAGCAGGGTGGGGTGCACTGTTCCCCTACGCTGCCTTTCTGCATCAGGATTGATGTCTGTCCTTGAGTTTGTTCCTAACACAGGGGTCCCTCACCTCTGGCCCTTCATAGAATAGATCAGTTCCGTTGGAACCCAGTGAAGCCCATTTGTGGCTGAGTCATTGCAATTGAGACCCTTGACCCACAGAGCCTGGCAGGGTGACCATTGGGCCTGTTCTGCCTACTCCAGTCATCTGCCAACTAAACCAGGCACAGCAGTTTATTTGGGATCATTGCTCACAGCCTGCCTTGTAAAAATTTTTAAAGGCAAACGTTACGAAGACGTGCAGCTGAAGTAGGTGAAAATAAGCTTTCGATGTGACTCGACCTAATGAAGTACTTCCTTGTTGCTAACATGAATATTTTTCCTTATAAATATTGTGTATAAAATTTTTTGAAAATACAGATAATACTTCACACAAAAATCATTTGCATTTTCATAAAAGTCTGTGGGGTCATTTTTTATATATTGCTTTGTATTTTGTAGTTCGCATCCCCCTCCTGATTTATTGATCACTAAGTTATCTTTGTACAGGTGATTTTCATGTGGCTGCTGCATATTAATTCACAGTATGGATCAAACATAATCTGTGTGACCAGTCCCCTGTGGCTAGGTGTTTAGGTTGTTTTCAGGATTGCCCTCGGAATGAGAAACATCCTTAGTGCCAAATATATATCTATGCCCATCCCCATCTTTCCCTTAGTGTGTGGGTCACTGAAGCTGGAATTGTTGACTCAAAGCTCAGGCTTTTAATAGGTAGTCAAATCTGCTGCCCAGGCCGTCGCTGGCCCTAGGATAGATTGCCCCAAGGCTAGGTGTGGCAAGTGGTGTGTTTATAACAACCTACCCCCCCCCCCCAATTTGGGCAGCCCTGGTGTCCAGTTCCATTGCAATGCTCATAACTAACCCGTGGGGAGGGCCCAGTGGGGTCAGACTCTGGGGGTGGAGACCCTTCACAGTGACTTTGCTGCACAGCATGATTTAGTATTGGTTATAGGGACAGCACACACACTAGCTGGCCAGTGTGGTCTGTCCCAGGGCCAGAGTAGTGTTTGGGGTCCATCAGGCTAGTGGGACAGGTAGGTAGCGATGCCAGACTGCTGGAGTGTGGCCCTTGGCTTTGGTGGTACCCCTAACCCCTGTTGACTGCTTGATTATTGTTGTTTTAATTTTTCTTAACTGTTGTATCCTTTCCTTTCCGTTGTTTCCATCTCCGATTTCCTGTTTTTTTGTTCAACAGCAGGATCAGGTATGTGATGGAGAATTTGCTTGTAGTAGTGATCTGCTGCTTCTCCTAGTTATTTTGCTTTATTTATTTATTTTTGTTTAGTGTGGTATCTCTGACAGATACAAGGAATAGTTGCAAAAGGCAAGGGTCCCCCTCTCTGCCAGGCATCCTGCCCCTGAGTTTAGCATTTCAAGTGTTGGGGTCTCCCTCCTTCAAGGGGTCTGGAAAACAACAGAGTCTTGCCCTCTAGTCAGAATCAACATGTGGCATGCATGTGTGCAGGCCACCAGCGTGCTGATGAGGAACCAGGGGTGGCCTCTGAGGCGCCTGGCTTCCGGCAGGACGCCTTGTGTCTGTCACAACACGAGTGGGCATTGCATGTCTTTAGTGCTGTCTTCATAATCCCGGGATGCTGCTGCTGCATGAGCTAATTGGTCTTGCAAATGACACATTGTCCCCCTGTTTGTTGGATCCAGAGAATTGGAAACAATCTCTTGATTGTGGCTTCTGCCCTTCTGGGTGATGGATGGGGTCCTTTGGGTCTGGAGACATGTCAGATGGCCACTGTGGGAGCCACATCCACAGTCCACACTGGGGCCATTCTAAGCTTGGCCTCTTCCGAGCGCTGGGAAGCCTTTGGAAGTGTAATGGGAGAGCTCTTGGGTTGGGACGCCTGGATTTCTGCCTCTGCTGCCTTGAGTCTGAACAAATCTGATCCTGAGAGAAGAGCAGCCTCCCTCCCCTATCTTGGCACCTTTTTTTCCTTTTTTAAAAAAAAAAAAACCAAAAAAACCCTTGCTGTATCTTCAGCCTCACTCTGACATTTTCTCCCCGTTTTTAAGGTGTGCCAAAGGGAAAGGATCTGGGATATTCTGTACCCAGGCCCCCAGCCCCACATCTAGAGCTGTTTCAACAGCACCAGCTGCTGGTCTGTCTCTCTGGCCTCAGCAGGCCTGGTTTTGGCGCCCGGGCTGACGGGTTTTGTGTGTGGTGGTGGTAGGCAGATGCCCACAGGCCCGGGGCTGGTGCTGGCTGCATTGGATTCACAGTTCACGGGGTCTGCATTCTTATTTTGGGCTTGGTCTTCGTGGTGAAATGGTCAGGGTCTCCAAACTCTTTCCTTCTCTTGCCTAGTGTCCAGATGGTGTGTAGAGGGCTTGGTCTGAAGACCTTGTGATTTGAAATGATTCACCACCGTGGGGGTGGGGGTGGGGGTGGGGGTGGGCTCCTGTGTACTGTGTGCAGTTGTGAACACAGAACGTGGATTTTAGAAAAGCCAACTTTCCCTTTAACATGTTGTTTTAAATGGTCCCGCCCCTGCAAGATCTGGTGTGCTTATATCTATCTCCAGCATAGGCTTTCTGTTAGCTCGTGGGCATTGTAGTTTCCCCCTGGAATAAACAAACTCTGCTGAGAATGAGTCCTTGGGGATGCTGAAGGCCGTGTTCCTTATGGTGGCCCTGACTAGAGCTGCATGATGGCTTCCTAGGTGTAGTTAGCTCACGTGCTCTGCTCTTGGACATGAGTCCTTCTGAGTTGAAGTTGAGTCTGGAATCCCTGCCAGTCAGGGTGGGTGGGGTCAGCCTTGACCCTGGGGCTGGGGTGCTCCTCAGCACCCCAACCCTGGTGTCTGGAGAGGGGCTGAGGTGGCGGGCGAGGGCTCTGTCTGACTGCTGGTTCTGTGCCCTTTCAGCAACCCAAGGAGATCTGTGCGCTCGTTGGGTTCTGTGACGAGGTCAAGGAAGTGCCTCTGCAGACCCTGATTCCCGCCAGAGTGGCCTCCGAGAACGTCCTCCCTGCCCTGGAACTGATGGATCCCCTCGAGGTACCTGCTGTTATTGTATGTGGACTATGGCTATGGAACAGCTGGCCACTCCATGCTGTGTCACATCTAGGTGTCACACACTTTCTGTTCCCTACCTGGCGTCTCATGGCTGTCCCACCTCCACCCTGTGCTGTGTTCCTGGGCCAAGGCTGTGGTGGTGGTTTTCAGATCCAGTGGTTTTTCAGTGCCAGCTCAGCCCTGACCTTTTCACGTGTACCTCCTGGATCCTTTCCAATTCTGGAGCCATAGTACCGAGTCTAGGCCGCCCTCCCCAGGGCTTGTGCAGAAGCCTCATTGGGCCCACTGCTTGTACGTGGGTAAAGAGCCCATAGTGAACTTGAACCCAGCACTTCCTGTGGTCAGGTAGTATTCTAGGGTCATGATGCCCCTGTGCCCTCTGTTTCTTCTCTGTGTGGCTACAGAAAGGGTTGAGGTTTCAGATGGAATAAGGGGAGCTCAGCCTCCTGCTCCCAGAGGTGCTCCAAGCCCCTCACCCACCCTCCCCACCAAGTTCACGGCCAGAGTGCACGGAGGAGCAGTACAGTGTTTACCGTTTAACACGTGACCACTTAAATGTTTAAACCAAAGTTAAGCAAAATTCAACTTCAGGTCCCTTGTTCCGTCAGCTTCCTTGAGGTGTTCAGTAGACACTTGGAGCTGGTGCCTCTGTGCTGGACAGAGCACCTGGGTTGTCATGAGGTTCTACCCAGTAGTGTTTTACTTTATTAAAGGTAGGTTCTAGAGAAAGAATCGCAGGTGTTAATGAAGTTTGGGAAAGTCAAAAGCAAACCTGAAATGGGTTTACAACTCTTGATTTCTAAATAGCTGTCAGATACAGTGACTCTCATTCTGTTCCCTGGCTGCCATCTGTCTCCCAAAGTGATGTGGAATGATGAAATATTAGAACCAGACACAAGAGCAGGGAGATAGCTCTTTGGGGTGAGGGAGGGGACTGCTTCTATCTTCTGAAATACACATTCCTGGATTTGGGGTGGTGTGGGAGTAGAGGAGGGGGGTGGTGGTAGAGGATTGGGGAAGGGCTGGATCACCTGCTGTGTAAGCAGCAGCAGGGCGTGGAACCCCAGATGTGGAGGAAGCCACGCATCCTTTTGAATTCAGTAGGCAGGGCCCCTTGGTGTGCTGCTAACCTGCCCTGGTCCCCACAGCCCTCTGCAGCTTATAACGGCAGCGGGAGCAAGGGCCTCAGTCCCAGCGTGAACGTCTCTCTCTCTCTCTCGTCAACAGGAGGAGCTGATCCTGGCCCATGCTAACGTGTTGTGCAAGGCGTGTCAATTCGTGGTGAAGAAGGTGGCCGACTTGATCAACAACAACAGCACCATGGTGCGTGGCCCTCCCTGAAGGATGCTCCAGCGGGAGAATTCAGTGGGGGAGAGGGATCTGGCCCCCCTTACTTTTTTCCCCTTAACTCCCACTATCCTAAGGGTGAACCCGGGCCTGGCATGTGCCATGCAAGCACTCTACCACTGAGCCATGGCCAGCTCCCCTCACCGGTTGGCACCAGCCTGGGATGTGTACGGCCACATCCTCTCCTTCAAAGGCTGTTTCCTCTGTGGGGCCCTCTCGGCTACGGGGGTGCGGGCCACCCTTGTTCTGCGGGCAGCTCTGGTCTTATTCTGTGTGGTCTTCCAAGGGAGGGACAGTGCCTCCTGTGGGCTGCTGTCCTCCTGTTTTCAGAGTCTCTCCCCACCGCGCATGATTCTCTGTGTTCCAGGAAAATCTCGCATGATTCTCTGTGTTCCAGGAAAAAATCGTCCATGCTTTGGATACGGCGTGCTCGATGCTGCCCAAGTCTGTGTCGACCGTGTGCCAGGAGGTGGTGGACACATACAGCGGGTACATCTTGTCAGTGCTTGAGGAGGAGCTGAACCCTGAGCAGGTGTGCAGAGAGCTCCGTCTCTGCTCCTCTGGCAAGGGCCAGCTCGAGATGATCGGCCGAATCGGACTGCCTGAGCTGCCCCCACTGCCCAAGTTGCCCGTGCTGCCCAAGTCGCCTGCACTGCCCGGTGAGCCCAGGGCACACGAGGCACAGGATGGCCCCTCCTGAGTCTGGAAGGACTGTGTCAGCATCAAGCCCTGTGTTCTCTTGTGTAGCCCGGGTGACTCCCCTGAAGGACGGTCCCTTCTGTGAGGTGTGCAAGAAGCTGGTTGGCTACTTGGAGCACAACCTGGAGAAGAACAGCACCAAGCAGGAGATCCTGTCCGCGCTCGAGAAGGGCTGCAGCTTCCTGCCTGAGCCCTACCAGAAGCAGGTAGCAGGGGCTGGGGCGGCTCCCTGCGGTGCCTCTGGAAGTGGAAGGAAGCAGACTGTGGCTGTCCCCGGCCTGAAGTTGGCTGGGCTGAGAGATGACCTGTTGATCTTCTGGAGCTGCAGAGGGGAGGAATCTGCTAGTGAGGGCAGAGGGTGGGGTCCTCAGGGAGGGAGTCCCAGGGCCCACTGGCCTAGGAGTGACAGGGACTGGTGGAAGAGCATGTCCTGTCTGCTTAAACATGCCCAGACCTGGTCCTGTGTCCCCTCCTTACTTGGCAGTGTGATGAGTTTGTGACCGAGTATGAGCCCGTGCTGGTGGAGGTCCTCGTGGAGGTGATGGACCCGTCCTTTGTGTGCTCGGTAAGCCTCGCTGGGCGGCCTGGCTCCTCCGGGCAGCTGGGTGGCAGGGGCTGGAGGTTCCTCTGTGACTCTGGCCATCAGGTGGAGCCTGGGGGAGCGGGGAGTGCAGGGCCCCGGGCCTCTAGCGCCATCCGTTGCCCTCTTCACGGGTCTGAGAGCATGTCCCTTGCAGCTGCTTCCTGGAAGCTGTTAATTTCGACTTTGGAAGGGGTGGGCTGGGCAGCTCCCGATTCTCCCCTCTTTTCCCCTGTAGAAAATCGGGGCCTGCTCCTCTGCCCGCAAGCTGCTCTTGGGAGCTGAGAGGTGTGTCTGGGGCCCCAGCTACTGGTGCCGGAACGTGGAGACGGCAGCCCAGTGTAATGTGAGTAGCTCGGCTGACCGCCTTCCACTGGGTGGCCCCTTGGAAGTCCTGCTCTGATAGGGACCTCATGGTCAGCTCTCCACCCTGCCTTCTGTAAGTGCGAAAACCGCAGCCCAGAGAGGCAGTTAGGCCCCTCCTGAGTTGCCCTTCTGGCGTGAAGGGTGCTGGGTGTTCTCTGGTATGTCTGCTTTCCTGCTGTCTTCAGTCCCCTCCTGATAGTGTCAGACCTTCATGAGGTCACTCCAGGAACCTCCAGGCCTCTGGGACTCATTGCCCAGACCCTTGCATGGGTCCCCCCACCCCAGCACATTTGCCCTCCTGGAGCCTGGCCTGAATCCTAGCCAAGGCCAGCTGGAGGTCTTCTTGAATGGAGCCCCTGCCCAGCAGCCCCAGGACTCTGTGGGCACCATCCTGGCTGGGCAGCCACCGTTTGGGTGACCCATGCCACGTTCCTGGGTCGGGATTTGTTCTGGCCTTGTTACTTTGTGTTCCTTTAACTTTTTCCTCCTCTCTGGGTTCCTTTTGACTGTTTCCCGGAGGAGTTATTGTGGGTCACTGCAGGGAGAGGCCCACACCCGGTCCTGTCCAGGTCCCCGCCCATGTGCACCATCACCCTGCCATCAGTGGGGGTAAAGGTGCCCGTGGTTAGAGACCTGAGCTGGGGTGTGCCATGGCTCGTGATGAGGTGGATTTGCCCTTGTGCAGCTGTGACACAGGTTCTTGGGGACCAGATGTCAGTAGGTGGAGGGGTCCTGGGCCCTGCCTGCTCGGGTGCTCATCTGCACCGCACTAAAGGTTTTGCGTCTGCTGAACTGGGCTCTGGCCTTAGGAGGCGCCAAAGTTCCACTGGCCCCGTGTTCCTTGGTTTTGAATGAGGTCCTCAGCATCTGGTGTGAGCCACCGGACCTGGGACATGATGCCAGATCCTGGGTGATGTGCGATGTAATGGGTCAGGAATTGAGCCTGTCACCTGAACCCCGTTTCCTCTTTCCTCCCAGGCTGTCGAGCATTGCAAGCGTCACGTGTGGAACTAGGATTCCGTCTTGGAGAAGCCGTAGCCTCTTTCCCTCCTTGTGTGTCTGGGGTAACGAACGCACAGACCTGTCTGTCATAAGAGCAGGACCCTCCTTTTGACCACTCCCGATTTGTCTCCCTTATTGTAGCATTGCTGTCACGGGGGAGGTGTTTCCCCCCACCAACATAGCTGCTTCAGTGTCCCCTCTGCTGGGGGGACACACTGGCCTGAGGTCTTGAGCCACCCTCTCAGCAGGGGCCTTGTTCTGAGCCCTGACAGGCTTGGGTGCTGGTAGGTTTGTGCTTCTGAGGTCACTTCCTATCCTAAGGAGGGAGTGTCCCCTTTCCTGTTGTACAGAGCAGCCAGAGGCAGTTCAGAAGAATTAGATGTTTTAAATAATTCCTATGGGGACAGTGCAGAGACCTTGGAAGCCGCTACTGGTGGCCAGTGGGTGCGGTGGCCCCAGGTTGACCCTTGTTTTTGCTTTTCTGTCTTTTCCTGGGGATACCTTGTTTGGGGTTCTGTGGGTTTGGGTTGGGAGGGGAAATTTCACCTGAATGTAACCTGCTGGCTGTACCTGGAGGTCCTGTGCACGGTGGCAACCGCTTGCTCGAGTGTCTGCTGGAGTCCTGCTTCGTGCCTCTGCCCACCCCTGCCCCTGCTGTGGATTTTTTTTTTTTTTTAATTTTCCCTTTCAAATAAATGTGGATAACAGCTCCTAAGTCCCTGCTTGGTAGAGAGTGGCAGGCAGGGTCTGTTGGGTGTGGAGTGGGTACTATTGTCTGGGCTCCGCCGCTGCCTGTTTGGCCACCAAAGCTGTTCTACTTCTGGTTGCCAAGAGACAAGCAGAGCAGATGCTATGAAATGAACTTAGTGGTTTTCATTTGTTTTGCACTAAAATTTCTGTGATTTAACAATAAAGTTCTGTTAACCAGATCTGGGCTTGAGTGTGTGATACCTTGCTAGAGGAGTTTGGTCTCTGCTGAGCTCCACGCCCCTGGTCCCTTCAGCACCCTTGGCCAGGAAAAGAAAGCAAAGTGGGTTCAAATTTAAAGAAAGGTACTTGGTCCCCCCAAGTCCCAGGGCCAGCAGTGGGTTGGGGAGCACTTGAAGCCCAGGCCTGCCCTTCACCCGTGACCCCCATCTCAGGCCACACACAGGGAGGTTACCAGAGCCAGTGTATTGCCAGTCCTTTAAACAGACCATTCCAAAAACTTTTCAGTGAGTTCCAGTTCAACAAAACCAAGGGGAAAAATACTGAGGGAATAACTTAATTTAAAAAAGGAGCACACACACACACACACTCCACATTCAGAACCCGAGGGAATGTCAGTCATTTCTCTTTATATGCTGGGCACATTTGGGAAGCCAGTGAAATGGAGAGAATGCTTATTGAACTTGACCTTCTTATCTGTGGGATCTAGACAGTCAGCAGTCAGTGGGACTTGAAGTCGTGGCAGGCCAGCAGGGCTGCTCTCTGGGTCTCTGTCCTGTGGCTGGACTCTTGCTGTGGCATCCTGGCACATGTGGCCAGGGTAGAGCAGAAAGGGAGCCCCCAGTGGCCTCAGCTGAGCTAGTCCCCAGACTCCTGGGGGCCCCAGCGGCCCTCCTTACCTTGTCCTTAGATACTTAGCATTTTTGTTTGGTTTTCTTAAAAAAATAACAAATTTTATGAAGATAGAGATCAGATGCTGGATGAATGTCTGGCCAGAGTGGGATCTGAGCAGCTGTGAGGCCAGCCGAGGCTGCCCACGTGGTGCCGGCCCCGACAGGCCTTGGGCTGGCTGCTGCCCCGGAGGGAGCGAGTGGTTGGGGCTGCTGCTCATACCCGCAAGTCTTCCGAATGGGTCACAGCTCCGTGATCTCCAGGGGACTCTCCATGATCACATCTCGAAGCTTGTGCAGGGGTGTGGATTTGGCGGATTCCGTGCGGGCGTTGCGCTCAAAGGCAGTGGCCTCTGCGGTGGTCAGCGTCTCCAGCGAGCGGCCCAGGCCCTTCTGGTCGTCCTCTGGCAGGCTGTTGAGGTCGGTGGCCAGCAGTGTGCCTGTGCTGCCGTGCACCACATGGATCCCGTCCGGCCCCTTGAGCTCCACCGGTGGCTTGTGGCGGAAGCGCAGGCTGCCCTGGCCCGGGCTGCGGTCCCCAGGCTCCTCCTCCAGCTCCGTCTGGATGAGCTGTAAGAGGCCAGGCCCCCAGTGGCTCAGCTCCCCCAGTTCAGGGCCATGCTAGAGGCAGGAGAGGCCGAGCCCCGGAGGCTGCCATCCAGGCCCCTCCCTGCCTCACACAGGGCCTCCCAGCTGGCCTTCGGCCTCCCACCACCCTCCAGACTGGGTGCGCAGAGGCACTGTGGTCATTTAAAATGCTTCGGCACATCCTCGGGGACATGGGCTCCTTGAGGAAACCTTCAAAGGCTTGTCCTCACTTTAAACATCCTGTGACACGGTGTGGTGTCTGGGCTTCTTATCAGGTTGCTTCCTGCGTGCCCAGCTCTGATAGTGACCAGGTAGTACGTGTTCACAGAAGTAGGAGGGGAGAGTGGTCAGGTTATTGAAGGGGCAGCGTGCACTCGGCTGGAAAACTGTGGTTAGCTCTAGTCTGAATTCGTAAATACTGACAGTCACTTCAGGTCCACGGGGCCCTATTGACCCTGATGACCAGTTTCTTAAAGTGACATCACCCCCTCCAGGGTGTCTTGGGGTTCACTGCCTCAGAGCACAACCATCCCTGGGAAAGACTCCCCCACCAGAGCCCGGAAGGTAGAAGTCCCCTTGCTGACTTCCGCTAGACCCACACCCTGATGAGCTCCAGAGACGTCAAGGTAGCAGGAGAGAGCACCCCCAGGAGTGGGGCACGGCACACAGCTCCCTGCCCTCCCACCTACCACCCAGCTACCTCGGAGGTGGAGGAGTGGCAGGAGGAGGCTTTTTGCACCATCCGCTGTGCAAAGAGCTTTTTGAGCCGCAGGTAATCCTCCAGGACCACCTTCAGCAGCGAGCCCTGGGGGAGGGAGAGGGTTAACCCCCCACCCAGCCCCTCCACGTCTGCCCCACCTGCTCACCCCCTGTGGGGGCCTGGGGTGCACAGGTTTCGGATCCCAGGATTTGGAGCAGGACCTGGGGACAGTAGCCAGAAGCCACATGGGTCATGCTCAAGGCCACTGCAGGTCAGGGCAGCTCTGCATTGGCCCCGTGCCTAGGCCTTCTGGTGTTCCGGCCCCGTGGAGGCCGGGGGTGGCAGATCTGAGGCTTTCCGTCTTTCCTCTGGAATGAGGTCCAGGTTCAGCCGGGGCTCTGGGTGCAGGGAGGGCTCACCTTGATGGGTCCCTCACGAATGATCTGGCCCAGCTTGGCAATGTTGTCATACTCCTGGATGGCAGCACGCAGGTACCGGTCATCGTCAGGCTTGACGGCTGCTGGCTCGCGCCCAAATGTTCCCTAGAGGGAGACGCCACCCAGGCAGAGAGGTGTAGCTGCTGCCCTCTCCACCCGGCTCTCCACACTGCCAGCCACCCCCGCCCTGGCTCACGTGGGTGCGGGTGGGGCTGTTCCACAGGTCGGCGATCTCGCTCAGGTTCTCGGGCAGGTCATCCTCGTGCTCAGCCTGGGCGGCCAGCTCCAGGTTCCGGCAGAAGGGGTCTAGCCACACGGGGTTGGCTCTGCATTTGGGGAGTGGAGGGGGGTCAAGCAAGGAGAGCGCGCTAGACGGGTGCCCTCCCAGACGAACCTGCCCATCTCCCTGGTCTCTCAACGCCATGCCTTCACGGCGGCCCCTGCACCTGTGGGTGTTCCTCCCACCCTAGGATCCTGCTTGAGCCAGACTGACATCCGTCACAGTCAGCTTTGGTGGGGAGATCTCACTCTACCCAGTTCCCAAAGTCTATGCCCCTATATCCTTGCCCTATGCAGGGTGGGGTGGGGCAGGGGCCATCGGACAGGGATCCAAACTCAGCCATGCAGTTGAGGGTGGAGAGACAGCGGTGATCAGCCCACCAGGGGGCGCCCACAGCCCAGGTTTCAGCCAGCACTTGGGAGGCTGCAGGGACTATGTTCCCTTCCTGGTTCCCAGCAGGCTCAGGGTGCCCGGCAGACTCACCCATCAAAGGAGTACTTGTTGGTGTTTGGCATGTCCATGATGTCGATGAAGCCACGATTCCCTGCAGGTAGAAGGGTTGGGGCTGGGAGGGGAGGTGGGCAACCAACCAGCTGCGGCTGGGGAATCTGGACACCCAGAGGTCCTTCCCTGTCCCTACTCACCTGCAGAGCCAGCCACAATGGCCTTGAGCTTCCTCTTGTGTCTGGAGAGAAGCAGGAGAAGTGCCCATGAAGGAGGCTGGACTCACCTGGAACCCACAGCCCCGCCTGTCGCTGGGCGCAGGGACACTCACACGGTCCTATAGTACCAATTCATGAGGATGAACAGCATGGCGGCCAGGAAGAGGAGGATGGCCAGGACGATGATCGCCATCTGTGGGGGAGAATAGGCCAGGCCTGAACCGTGAGCTCCGGGGTAGAGCTGGCCCCGGGAAGGACGGGGCCCATGGGGTACCTGCAGGGCAGACATGTCATCGGGCAGCCGGACAGAGATGGCAGGCTGCACGTCCAGGACGTTGTAGTTCCGGAAGAGATTCCGCAGCTGTTCCTTGTTCTCATCAATCATCTGGATCACCCTGGACCAGGGTCAGGGGCCTTTAGTCCCATCTCAGCCACCCTCCAAGACCTTACCCGCCCCCTGCCATCTCCTCCGCTCTGCCTGAGCCCCCGGAAGATGATCACCCTGTGTGCACTGAAGCCTTGCAAGACAGAAGCCCCCCTGCCCTGGAGCCGGGGTTCTCACAGGGTCCCTGGGACTTCCTACGGGGTTCTGTTGGGCCTTCACGATAGGCAGAGGCTCCCATCAGGCTCAGGAAGGGAGCTCTGCGCACCCCCCAAACTGAGTCCTTCTTCCTAGCCCTGCCCATGTCTGGGGGAGAGCCCACACAGGCAGTCAGGTGTCTGTGTTTCAATGAGTCCCCTCCCAGTCCCCTCCCCGGGCCCCACCCACCGGTCCACGTCCAGGATGCGGTTGGTATCACGGTTCACCACGTGGATAAGCAGCTCCGTTTGTGCGAAGTTGACCCGGCCTTTCTTGTCCACGTGAAACTAGAGGAGAAGGAGCATTGCTCGGGGGACCCTGGCAGGACCAGGGGAGGGGATAGGCAGGCTTCTTGCAGGAGACTTCCCTGCCCTACCTTACAGTGGACCTGTCACTACTGAGTGCTCACTGAGGACCAAGCTCGGTGCCAACCAGCCCACCGCACGGGGCAAGTGCCATGTATTAGCCCCGGGGGGAGCAGGTAAGGCGGCAGGTACAGGGACCCAGGAGAACTCCGGAGCCTCCCAGTCACGCTGGGAAACGACTCGGGCAGCACACGTACCCCTTCTTGGGCTCCTGACCTTGCCACAATGCCCTGGTCCTTGTGACCTGTCCCCAGCCCCAAGGTGGGTCCCATGGGCCACCTGCACATCGTCGGTGTTGACAATGGCTCCAGTGATGTTGGCGAGCAGGCGGATGAACTCCTCCTCAAAACCTCGCACGCGGTCGGGGATCTCATTAATGACGATCTTGACACGCTGGTCATCCCTCAGGATGTAGATGCCGATGATGGCCGTGTCATTGTGGCCTGCCAGGTCTCGGGCCACAATGTCCACCACAAAGTAGCCAGGGCTGTAGGCCATGAAGAGGTCGAAGGTGCGCAGGATGCCGTCCACGCTTCCTGTGGAAAGCCCGGGGGCGGCACAGCTCAGGGGCCAGCCAGTGCTCCTGAGCCCCCTAGGAAGGGTCAAGGGCCTGGAGACGCCCAGGGAGGCAGTTCGAGGGCCCAGCTGGGCAGTGAGCAATGCCCAGTTGAAGGGCCCTTGGCTCTGCTGACAAGGTCATGGGGTGTACAGCCCAGGCTGCCCCGAGTAGCACTCTTTCTAGAGAAACTGGGCATTTCCACTCTCAATGTGAGATCCTCTTATTCTCAACTATTCCCCAAGTTTTTATTGAAATTCTCTAACATATTAAAACATCTGCTGTCAGGGTGCGGTGGCGCATGCCTGTGATTCTGGTGGCTTGGGAGACTGAGGCAGGAGGTTGGAGAGTTCAAAATCAGCCTCAGCAACTTAGTGAGGCCCTGAGCAAATAAAACAAAAAAGAGCTGGGGATGTGGCTCAGGGGTTCAGTGTCCTTGGGTTCAAACCGGGTACCAAAAAGGAAAAAAAAAAAGTTCAAGACATCTGCAGCCTGTGTGGGCCCAAAAATAACAAGTACGTGACTTTGACGATCCTTGCTGAGGTGCTGTGGCCACCTCATGTAACTGGAGGCGGTGGCGTGTGAACTAGACCTTGGAGGGTGGGGAGGCACAGCTGAAGGCAGACATGGGTCAGGAGGCGTTCCAGGAAACGGGTCAAAGGCCCAGGGTAGACCTAAGGTTGGCTCAGGGGATGGTAAGCAGCTCAGCCTGGCTGCTCCCAGGGCCCTCAAGGACAGTAGGGGACTGCAGAGCCAGGAAGAGGCACTAGAAGATGATCTACCAATTCTCGGAGGCCAGGCCAAGGAATTCTGACATCCAGATGAGACTGCCAAAGTGGTGGAAGGAAATGGGCCCACCCCAGGGGCGCCTTCCAAACCAGCCCCAGAGTCTCCGCCATCCACAGGCAAATGCACAAGGAAACACGCATATTCCCAAGTGTGGCCTCCGACTTCCATCTCCCCAGTACCTGGCCCGCGCCCCGACACATGAGTTTCAGATGCACGAATGGGAAGCAGGAGGCAGGAATGGGAAGAGGACAGACAGATGGATGCAAGAATGGATGAGTGAATGATGGACGGGACAAGCAGCAAGAGCCAGCAGGTGGGCAGACGCAGAGGTGAACAGGTGCATGGATTAGGGAACAGAAGGGCTGACATGACCGGCCAGGGCTGCCCGTGTCCTTGGGTGGTCTCACGGGCCCCATTTCCCCAGACTCCAGTCCATGCAGTGACTGAGAGGTCGTGGCTGGAGGGCCACCCACGAGCACCCAGGCCCCTACCCATGGTGAAGACCTGACCCACGTCCTCGGAGTCGTTGGCGAGGGCCCGGAAGTAGTGGATGGCCAGGATGCCGTAGAAGACGAGGCTGTTGTTGCCGATGTCCGCGTCCAGGGCCAGCACCTGGATCAGCTCGGAGCCCACCTTGGCATCCGTGGCCACCCCTGTAAGGACCAGCAGGCGGCGTGAGTGTCAGGGAGGGGCCACCGGCGACCTCGGGGCCCCGGCTCCGGCCCCTGCACCTGCAGTGTACTCAGCCTTGGTGAAACGCGGCGGCTGGTCGTCGATGTCCTCCAGCACCACGCGCACCTCCTGCAGGGAGAGGTCGGCCACCAGGTCGAGGGCCGGGGAGGCTCCACGGGGAGGCGTCCAGCTGCGGTTGCTGGAGGCCTTGACGATAAAGGAGAAAACAGCCTCGCGCTCCCGGTCCAGGTCCCGCAGCACCAGCAGGCGCCCGTCGGGCTGCAGACGGAAGTTCTTCTCCTCGTTGCCAGCTGAGGGTGCGACAAGGCCAGGGTGAGGGTGCGAGGGCGCTTTGGGGTCATCTCCAGCCCCAGGGGCGGCGGCACTGGCTGGTCAGGCCCCACCTGCTATGAAGTAGTACACGACAGCGTTGGGACCCTCGTCTGCGTCCACGGCGCCCGTCACGTTGCCCACGAGGGTGCCGCGTGGCGAGTGCTCAGGCACCGTCAGCAGCTGGTACTGGGGGCGGCCTTTCTGCAGAGGGAGGAGGACGTCATCACAGGAGCCAAAGGGGACCTTCCAGCGCCAGCCAGAGGGCCCTGGGCAGTGACTGGGCACTGAGCCATACGGCCCAGGCCTCACGGGATGAGTGGCACTGTGGTGAAGGAGCCCTGCTCTCGGGGAGCCATCCAGTGGCACCCTCCATGAGGACAGTGCTGGGCGTGGCATGTTCTCTGAAGTTCCCTGGCACCTGAGTGAGTGAATGGGGGGGGGGCAGGCACACACTCCTGGGCACACACACAGGCTCCAGGGACACCTCATCTCCATGTGCATGTCATGGAGTCCACACCAGGGCCCTCAGCCCGGGTCCCTGCTCTAAGTCAGAGCTGATTTTCATGCTTCCTGCTCACGCCCGGGCATGCACACACACGATATCAGCTCCGTGATCAGGCGCGTTTGCCTGACCTGTTTTCTGGGAATGGAACACTCCAGGCAGCACGCTACCTCCCCAGCCTTTTTTCATTTTTAACTTTGAGACAGGGTCTTGCTAAGTTGCTGAGGTTGGCCTCTAAGTTGTTATCCTCCTGCCCCAGCCTCCCAAGTCTCTGGGAATACAGGCGTGCTCCTCCGTGCCTGGCTCTTTGTCCACTTTGGACCTCTGGCTCGTGCCTTGAAGTGTAATAGCTCAATACAGCATCACAGCTGCTCAGGGCAGAGCCATTCCTTTATGAAAAGCGTGCAGACAGACATTTTCTATGTGTAGCCAAATGTGTATCAGTGTGCACAGGGGAGTGTGTGTGACTGCCACGAGGGACAGGCAAGCTCACTGGAGGCCTCACGAAGAGGGGTTCGTTGTCATCAATGTCCTCCAGGGCCACTTGCAGCGGCTGCATGGTCTCATATGGCACCGGCTGGCCCAGGTCGCTGGCTACCAAGATGAGCTGTGGGCAGAGGAGCACAGTCAGAGGGGAAGGCTGGCGTAAGAGAGTGGCTTAGGACTCCCGGGTGCTGTCCCCAGACAGGTCCCCCCAAGTCACTGCAGCCAGAAAATCTGCCGGGGCCCTGGCGTCTTACACTGTACACTGCCTGCTTCTCACGGTCCAGGCGCTGGGCCGTCTGGATGAGGCCACTGATGGGGTCGATGGAGAAGAACTCCCAGTCGCGGTTGCCCGCGGTCTTCAGGAAGCTGTAGCGCACCGCCCCGTTGAGGCCCTCGTCCTTGTCCGTGGCGTACACCTCGTACACGTTGGAGTGCAGCGGGATCTCCTGCGGGGCATGGGAGGGGGGGCACCTAGACACGAGAACCCCAGCTCCCAGGCCCCCTCGAAGCTCTTGCGCTGATCCTGTCACAGCAAAAGGTCATTGCCACCTCCCAGCGTCCTTGGGGCATGCCTGGTGGCTGGGATCTCTTGGATTCTAAGCATCTGCCAGTTATTTCTCTCCCATCTCCCCAAGCTGAGGCCACTGTCCACTAGGGTCTAGCCTGAGACCCAGCTGTTCCAAGCTTTCTTGAGGTGACCACGTTCTAGGAGTTCCCATCCCCCGCCAGCCCACTGCCTGCCAAGGTTTAGGGGAATCCAAAGGCTTTGGCCATGGCCACTCTGTGTCCCTCGTCTCTCCTGCTCTCTGCACTACCCTGATCACAGGAACTTTGGGTGTCCCCGAGAAGCAGTATCCATCCAGAAGGGCACCTGGAAATGGAGGACATGCAGACGGGGTGACATGGCAGCTAGGGATTGGCCACCTGGCTGGAGCCTGCTACCGATTCGCTGTGGAACCTGGGTGTGCCACTTCAGCTCTTTGAGCCTCAGGCTCCCCCAGATTTCCTTGAGGCAGGTCTAGCTTAGCAAAGACCTAACTGAAAGCACACAGTGACCCACGGGAAGGCCGCCCACGGCCAGAGAAAAAGAGCGTATCTCCTCGCTTTTAATGGAAAAATTCTCAACTCGGTAAGGTTTCATTGTTTATCTCAGTCATGACGATCAGAAGTTCCAAGTGGCAGTTACATCTAATTAATAAAAAGTGGGGTGACCAACAGATAATTACTTTTAAATGCTGGTCGTTCAGGCTATTCAGGGGACATAAGTCTTCCCAAATACACAGCCCTCGAAGGGAACAACTTAGTAAATAGGGTCTTTAGTGTGGAAAATAACTAGATTATTAATCTCTATCCTGAATTATCACACACACACACACTTGAAGCAGCTGACAATAATATATAAGATTGAATAAGTTAAAAATTTTAGATTAAAAAAAGCTGGTCTGGGTGTGGTGGTGCACACCTGCAATCCCAGCTACTTGGGAGACTGAGGCAGGAGGATCTCAAGTTTGAGACCAGCCTGAGCAACTTAGTGAGACCCTGTCTCAAAAAAATTGAAAAGGGCTGGAGAGGTAGCTCAGTGTAGAGTGGGCCTGGTTCAACCCCTAGTGCCCCCCAGCAAAAAAAAAAAAAAGTTAGCAGGAAGAGGGAGCCGTGGTGAAGTGTGCCCAGCCTCTGGAACGTCAGTGAGGTGGGCGATTACTTTGAGCTCCCCAGTAGGCAAAGCAATCACTGCAGATGTGACGCCAGAGACAATGTAAAAGCAAATCACAAAGTGACAGCACACAGTTTCCTAGAACTCATCCCTGGGAATATTTTCTTCTGGGGGACCTCAAAGAGGAGACAGCAACAACATGGTCTTAGCCCTGACTTTGAGATGTGGAGACTTGAAGTTTGGGGAGCAGAGAGCAAATCAAACACACCAGCTGTACCCACCCGACCAGTGTACTTTGGGCCTGGGTGCTTCAGAGTTGGCAGGAGGAACAGAGATGAAGGAAGGTTGCCCCTGCCTTCCCACGGCCATTTAGACCAAGGGATTCCAGAACCTCCGCCGCCGTCTCCCCTGTGCCTTATTTGGCTGCTCAGCGCCAACCCCAGGCTGCCTGCACTCAGTATCAACAGGAGACCAGCCAGACGGAAGGGGCGTGTGCATTTATTTTAAGATCAGGGAAGCGGGCAGCAGGGGGGACTGTCCTTTGTAGACACCAGAGTAAGAATGGGGCATTTGCTATCATTAGTCCCATTTGCAGATCCAAAAGATTCAGAGAAGCCACTTGCTCAAGGTGCTTTGGCTGATAGACAACAGAATTCCACTTGACCCCAGGATCTCGTGCTAGCACAGCCACATGATTGACCTGTCTGACCGTTGTTTAGTGCTACGTCATGTGGCCCGGGCAAGCCTGCTCTCGCCTGGCCTGCTCCCCCACCCCAACAATGAAGGCCCTTCCACTGCCCAGGCCCTGATGGCAAGAGGAGCAAGCCGGCTGGGTGCGGGAAGCCAGGGGTACCTCTCTGATGTGCAGGACGGTGCCGTTGGGTGGGCGCACAAAGACAGGGCGGTTGTCATTGACGTCGATGACCTCCACCAGGAGCATGGTGGTGCCCCAGAGTGGGGGCTGCCCCCCATCTGTGGCCACCACAGTCAGATTGAACCTCTCGTAGGACTGCAGAGGCCGCTGTGTGGTCACCAGGCCCGAGTCCACGTCCACATGGAAGGCCTCTGGCAGACAGGGCAGGAGAGCAGGGGTGTGACTGGCCACTGGCCTTCCTGTCCTCACCCTCCTCCTGGCCGGCCCCTCCCACCCCACGATTCATCACGGGCATCCAGGGCAGGCTCCGTACCCATGCCAGGGCCCTCGAGCGAGTAGGCCAGCTGCCCGTTGGAGCCCTCGTCCTGGTCGGTGGCCATCATGGTGATGACCGAGGTGCCTGCTGGCTCGTTCTCATACACACTGGTGCTGAACTGGGGCTTGGAGAAGCGTGGCCGGCAGTCGTTCACGTCCAGCACTTGGATCATCACCTGGGGGGGGGTCAAGGCCAAGGGTCAGGAGTATCCGGGCCTGCCTTGGGGGACCCAGTCACCCAGGAATAAAGCAGGTGAGGAAGGGAGGCACCGTCTTCTGATGTGTTCACCTCTGGACAATGTACTGAACCCTGAGCCTCAGTTTGCCCAGCTGTGTGCCAGGGACCACGGTTTCTCTCCCGGTCACTGCCGTCTGCTGGATGCCGGTGGAGCGCCTGGCTCAAGGGAGCCCTTAGCAACCAGAACAGTCTGTCGTGGGCCCTGGAGAAGGAACCCCTCACCCGCCCCTCCTACCTGGTCCCTTGCTACTCCCTACAGACGCCTGCAAGTCTGGCTCTGTTCTCGGGACCTTAATACCAGATTGCGGGCTTCCTCCATTCCCTAGGGCCTTTTTGTGTGTGTGTGTGTGTGTGTGCTGGGGATTGAAGCCAGGGGTGCTGAACCACTGAGCCCCATCCCCAGCCCTTTTTATGTTTTATTTAGAGACAGGGTCTCACTGAATTGCTTAGCGCCCCGCTAAGTTGCTACGGCTGGCTTTGAACTCATGATCTTCCTGCCTCAGCCTCCTGAGCGGCTGGAGTTCCAGGCGTGCGCCACTGTGCCCAGCTCCTGGGGCCCCCCTGGACTGGGATTTGCATCTGCTCTTGGCTTCCCCTGCAGACCCCACAGCCCAGGGCAGGTCCTACAGACAGAGCAGGCCCCTCCTCCCCAGGGCCAGGACCCTGCCCAGCTGCACTGGCATCAGAGCCCTGCAGGACAGAGATTTGGAAGATCAGCCTTCAGTGCACAAAGCCTTTCCAACCACCTCATCACCCAGATTCCTCATCTCCACCTCTGCTGCCTCCTTTGCAGATGTGACCACTAAGGTTCAGGTTCGTGGACAAGTGTGGTGTCTCAGCTAGCGAGACCTTGGTCTCCTCCAAAGTTTGTGCTTTTCTCTACGTGGTACATGTGTGTGTGACAGGGACAAGATCCAGCTATGTGTGTGTGCTCCCAGCTCTGTCCCTCAACCTGCAAGAAAGAATTTGTCTTGGCCTATCCAGCATCTCACCTCTCCACCCCTTTTGGAGAGTTTCCTTTGCATAATTAGGCTAGCGAGAGGGAGAAGCAGAAGATCAAGTACAGAAAGACAGGCCTGCAGCAGGCTCAGCAGCTTGTAATACCAGCCATTCGGGAGGCTGAGGCAGGAGGATCACAAGTTTGAGGCCAGCCTGGGCAACTTACTGAAACCCTTTCTCAAATTAAAAGGGCTGGTAGTATAGCTCAGTGGTAGAGCACCCCTGGGTTCTATCCCTAGTACTGGGAAAAAAAAAAAGCCCCAAAATCAAAAAGAGCTTTAGAAAGCAGAACAGGGTAAAGAGAAAGCAAAAGGCTCATGGCTGGAGACTTTGGGTACAAAAGGGGAGAGACCACTCAAGAGGTGAGACACTGGCCTGAGAGCCACTGTGAGGACCCTATAGAACTAGAATGGGATTGTTGTTGTTGTTATAATAATAATAATAATAATAATAATATTATTATTATTATTATTATTATTATTATTATTTTGAGACAAGTTCTCACTAGGCTGGCCTCAAACTCCTGGGCTCAAGTGATCCTCCTGCCTCAGCCTCCCCAGTGCTGGGACGACTGGTACTTGCCACCATGTCCAGTGGGGGTTGTGAATTTGATTCCTCATTAAAGGAATCATTCCTCTAATCAGTCACTTGATAAAGCTCTCTCAAAGGAGTCATTTAAGAGTCATTTGTAAAGGTGACGACTTTATAATTATTTTTGGTGGCTGGATGGTGTACCTTTCAATGGGACACTGTGGAGACACTGGGTCACGTGGAACCGTAGGCCACTCTCGGGCGTGTTTAGCCACCTCAGCAGCAGTCTGGCACAGGGATTTCTCTTAGAGTCCCCGTCGTCTTAGGCCGTAGTCATTGTAACCCACCCAGGCTTTTCTTGCTGCCTCCACAATCCCAGCCCCTGGCGAACCTGGCTTCGGTGGGTCCCCTCACCTGCACGGAATTTTCTCGACGGTTGCTGGCTACATCCCCAGGGTTGTCTTTGGCCAAGGCAGTCAGGATATAGTGGTCCTTCTTCTCCCGGTCCAGAGGGGACAGCACATAGATGTCACCCTAGCAGGGGGAGGGTGGCTTCAGGTCCTTCGTCCATCTAACAGATTTACTGGGCACCTACTATGGCCAGATGCTGTTTTGGACTCTGCCTCCTGGGAAGTCCCATTCTAGTGGCTCTTTTTGCCCTTACTACCCCAATCCACCTGAGATTAAATGACCCGTCCAGGCTACAGCCAACTGCCTGACCAGGTCCTGGCGTGGAGTAGGTATTCCAAAACAGTCACTGTTTTTGGTGTCAGGCCAGAGCACAATCTGACCGTCCACCCCGGGCATGGTAAACCCTAGGGAAACGCAGCATGTGGGAGGCAGAGGCAGGGGGAAGGCCAGCTTCTGGGGAGGGGCCAGCTGACCAGCCATTCCTGGGCCTCAGGGCTCCCTCTTCCCTCTGACAAGGGCAGCTTTTGACTCAATGTGCCACGTTTGAATCCACCACCCACCTTTCTCCCAAGTTTCTGCTCCCCCACAGGTCTGAGACTCACGGGAACACGGGGGGGGGTCTACCCTTCGGGGTATCTCCCCTACCTCCGCACTGAGTATAGGGCTATGCCCACAGTAGGCGCTCAACAGTGACCGCTCTCCCAGGCCTGTC
This sequence comes from Marmota marmota marmota, assembly GCF_001458135.2. NCBI lineage: Eukaryota > Metazoa > Chordata > Mammalia > Rodentia > Sciuridae > Marmota > Marmota marmota. The sequence continues at coordinate 1,585,409 of NW_025999862.1, forward strand.
TTTGGACAGTCTCAAAAGGCAGTCCCGTGGACTTTCAGGTTTCTTTTTCTGTTGAGGACACATCTCAGAAGTCCTTGACCCATGAAGGGTTGGTTCCTACAGACCTGGGCCACTTCCTTCCACATCCACTGGGACAGAAAGGCCAGCCGACAGGATGTCTGGCACTCGAGGAAGAGTTTGCTGACTTGGCTAAAGAGCCTCTGAGGTTACAGCTGTCCAGGGGCAGTGCTCTGCAACAGGGGGATGCCTGCAGTCCCCCAGGGGGTTCTCAGCCTCGGATGCAGGGCCCGCCCACTGCAGAGCCCAGGCCCCCAGCGCACACTCACCGTGGAGGGGTTGATGGCAAACGTGCCCTCGCCATCCCCCAGGCTGTACTCGATGAGGGCAAAGTTGCCCGAGTCGGCGTCAGTGGCAGTGACTGTCAGGATGACGGTGCCCACGGGCGCATCCTCCAAGATGGCCTCCTGGAGAGAGCAGACCACGGTTGGCCCAGAGCCCACGTCCTGCCGGGAACTCACCGGTGCAGGGGACCCAGGGCACCCAGGGCACCCAGTGGTTTATGTGCTGAGCACTCCCGGGGACCTTAGGAGCCAGTGAGGTGGGAGTGGAAGGTGCACAAGGACCCCCAGGAACAGGTCCAGGCCCAGCCTGATGGCCTGGCCACCGACCTGGTAGGAGGGCTGGTCAAAGATGGGGTTGTTGTCATTGATGTCCACAATCTCCAGGTAGACGGGAATCTCAGCTGCCCGGGGTGGGGACCCATTGTCTGAGGCCCTCACTGTGAAGTTGAGCCAGTGCACTTCCTCATAGTCCACTGTCCGGTTGGCAATGACCTTCCCTGAGAAACAGGCATCTGCTGCCATTTTGGCCGCTCCTCACAGCCACTCTCTAAAGTGTGAGGAGGAAGGATCTGCGACTCTGAGGGTCAGATGTGGCCCCATTAGGAGGAGGGTGAGCAGGCAACACTGCCCCGCGGTGACCCAGAAGGCTGAGAGGGGCTGTTGTCACCCGAGAGGCAAGGAAAGACCCCACAAGCAATGGATGCACGTCACCAATCCCAGGGCCTCCTCTGAAACTCGTCCTTTGGGCTTTCCTGCTTCCAAGTGACACTGATATAAGCAGGAGGTTGGGTGGCCGAGATGGTGGTGGGTGTGACAGAGAGGGGATGGGGTGTGACAGGTTCCAGCAGACACCAGGGAACCTCCATTCCCCAGGACTGGGCACTCTGTCCTTCATGGGTCCCAACTTGGAGGGTGAGAAGCAGGCCACCGTCCTGCTGGGAGGCTGATGGGCATAGACACATATGTCCCCAGCCCTCCGCAGGCCGATGTCCACCTACCAGCTGAGGCGTCTTCCAGCTGGACGTAGCCTGGGGGCGTGAGGTCCAGCAGGGTGTAGGTGATCAGTCCGTTGAGGCCCTTGTCAGGGTCCACGGCTGCCACGGCGATGAGTGTGGTGCCTGCGGTGGCCCCCTCCAGGATCCGCTCTGTGTAGTAGGTGATCCCGAAGGGCTTGAACTGGGGCGTGTTGTCATTGACGTCCAGGATGTTGACCGTCAGCTTGGCTGGGGTGCGGGCAGGGGGTGAGGGGGAGGGGAGGGGCACATGGCCAGACCAGACCTTCCTGAGCCTCAGCTAAGCCAGAGAGGGTGGCGGCATCCCACAGCCCTCTGGGGACTCCTTGAAGATGGACTCAGGCCTCAGGCTGTGACATGTGACCCTGTCCTCTGGTCTGGACTCACCCTTCCACAGGGGAAGGGGCTTGTGTTCTACTAACTGGCCAGATGGCCTTGGTGAGGCCTCGGTGAGCCCTCGGCCCCTGCTGAGTTTCCTGACCTATTCGGGGAGACGGGACTAAGGTGATCTTGCAGACCCTTGCCACACCCCACGCGAGTCGTGCCCTCTCTAACCCCAGGCCACACCCGCAACCCTGCCAGCTTGGGACACGTAAGAGATGACCAAGTCTGCCCTTCCTTCCGGAAAAGTCGGGCTTCTGGGCTGTGAAGATAAGCAGCCAATATCTGCTGGGTCTAACTCCTCACCCCAGCAGTGTCCCTGCCTCATGGCTCCGCAGCCCCCTCCCGGCCACGTCTCAGGTGCAGACCACAGTAGCCCCTGCCCGCGTTTCCCTATCTCGGTGCCTGGAGCCCCAGTGCAGTGTCTGTGGCCTCCAGTCACCTTCCTGTGCTCTTGGCTTCCTCTGTGGGGACCCCACAGCTTCCTATCAGATCGTGAGGTTCCTGTGGGGCATCTAGCCACACCCGACAGCTACTCCTCCTTTCTCAGTCCGGGAGCGAGGATTCCACATGAGTCCGGCCTCACCTGGCCGCCACCTTCCACGGCCCCAGTGCCACCAACCCCCTGCAGCCCTCGGGCGAGTCCTGTTGGTCCCCCTTGGGGCCAGGCCTGGACCTCTTCTTGCCCCACCGCAGCCCTGAATGGCTCTGAGCCACCGTGGTGGGATCCCAGCAGAGAAACCTTACCATTTGGCACACTGACGGAGCGCTCTGGGAGGTCACTGGCATTGTCAATCACTGAGAGAGTGACCTCATAGGTGGCAACCAGCTCCCGGTTGAGGGGGGATTTTACCATCACAGACCCTGTGGACCAGACCAGGTCAGGTTCAGTTGGAGGGGAACCCCCTAAAATCTGGGCCTCCCGGGGTGCTCCTGGCCAACCCCTCCAGTCCCTAAAGAGGGCAGTAGTCCTCGGTGGACCCAGGACTTGTGGCTGGGACGGTCCACCCTTGGGGACTTGCCCCCCACTTAATGCTTACTAGCCAGGCGACCTCCGTAGGTTACTTAACCTCTCTGCACTTCCGTTTCCTCACACGCAAAAGGGGGAAATTCCAGCACCTACCATACAGGGTTATTTTGAGGATCGGAAAAGTTAAATTTCCATTTACAAAGTACTCAGGCCTGCACCCAGCTTATAGAAAGTGCTAGGTAATTTTGTTTAAAAATACTTATAATCCACAACGACATGAACGCCCTTAACACTATCACACTGCATACTTCAAATGGCTCAGGCGGTCAATTTTATGTGCGTTTTGGTCACAATTTTAAAAATTCATATGTTCCAGGGAGATCGGGTATAAAGGAAGGTCACGGCAGCTGAAAAGCCATGAGGAGGGTCCCTGAAGGTGGCCACATGGTGGGATGGGCCCTTTGTCTTAATGATTAAGTCGGTGTGAACTGGGCTGATTGCAGGACAAGAAGGTTGACGTCACATTAGTATCAGCAAGTGAGCTGGGCCCAGTGGTGCACGCCTATGATCCCAGCAGCTCAGGAGGCTGAGGCGGGAGGATCACCAGTTCAAGGCCAGCCTCAGCAACTTAGCAAGACCCTAAGCAACTCAGCAAGACCCTGTCTCTAAATAAAATACCAAATGGGACGGGATGTGGCTCAGTAGTTAAATGCCATTGGGTTCAATCCCCAGAACCAAATAAATAAATTAATTAAATAAAAATCAGCAATCTGGTTCCTTCTCTTCTACCCACTGCCTCCCAGAGTCCCCGCCTACTCCCTGACCAGAGAAGAACCCTCCAGAACCGTGGGCTTGTCTGGACAGACCTAGTTTGGCGGTCTCAGTGCTGCCCCTGGGGGGTCTGTCTTCTCCTGCCTGCTGCGGGCCTGGCGGCTCCTCCCTCCTCCATTAGGCTGAGGACCCCTCTCCTCCTCAGGCGCTGGGGTCTCGGGCTCCCTTCCCCCTTGGCGGACCCCCTGGCTGGGCTTCTGTCCTCCATGGGTCCTCAGCCATGGGGGCCGTCACTTACCCTGGGCTGCCGCCTCCTCCTCCTCCTCCTCTTCCTACTCTCGCTCCCCGTCCCCCAGGCTGGGGAGCGAGGATGGGGAGAGGGCAGCTGCATTCAGTCTGCAAAGGCTGGGCCACGGCCTGGCCCGGCCCCCCAGGGCAGGAGGGGTGGTGGGGTGCGGTGGGCATGGAGGAGGACAATGGGTGAAGCAGAGAGGAGATGAGGTGGGAAGTGACAGAGACAGAGCTCAAACCTGCGGGCCTGCCAGCCGTGGGGAGAGAAGAGGGTTAAGTCAGTTAGTTCAGGGGACACGGGAGGGAGCGGAGCAGGGTGCGGCAGGGGGCTCAGAGCCGACCAGGGCAGGAGGGACAGGGCTGTGCAGGGAGAGGGGAGGGCCAGGAGAGCGGAGGAGCAGGTGGGAGCCCGAGGAGTGGACAGCCTGGGGCCAGGTTCCAGCAAGAGGGGGGAGGGGAGCCAGTGAGGTGGAAGAGCAGGAGGCAAAGGGCAGAGAAGACACTGGAAAGAAAAATAGAGAGAAGAGAGTCAGTAGGAGGAGGGAGGACAGAGAACGGCAGGAGAGCAGGGCACGGCGGCTCTCCATGGTCCTGAGCCGGGGGCCAGGGGGCCAGGACCCGGGCCTGGGAGGCTTCTGGCATGGATGGCTCTCCTTCTCGTCCTTTGGGCCCCCATCCAGACGGAGGTGACTGCACTCTGGCTATGGCACGCCGTGACCTCTGGCCCCTCTCTCTTTAGTACCCCACTCCCTCAGTCTCCTTCCGTAATCACAGCGATGTACTCGCCTGCATTTTTATTTAAAAATCACATGAAAACCATGCGATGTTTTTAAAGACATTAATGCAAATGCTACAGTGGTATCTCTCTCACCCTTGCTCTTTCTGTGACTGCTGTAGATCCACCCACGGTGCTGCGTGTCTGCTCAACTGCATGCCACCCCACGGACCCACTGCTTTTTACTCTCTAGGCTCTTAGGGATGGATACTTGTGTGGCCTTCGAGTCCCACTAGCACCACTAACACTGCTGTCACACCCACAGGCAGTGCCATGATTGCCCTGAGGATTTCTCTGGGACATATGGTAGGTCCGGGGGTCTTAGTGGACCTCATGCTGGATTGTCCTGATGGTGGAATCAGTCCCAACTTCTAGAGTAATGCACGAGGGTTCCAATGTTCCCACACTATACCAACATCCACATCGCCCAGGATCCTTATGTCTGCTATGGAGATACTTCACACGTGGAAAATGTCTCACTGCCGAGTCCCTGCACGTTTCTCTGAATAACAATGAATTTTTTAGCCTTCCGTCACAGCCATGTTAATTTTTTGTCACTCCTGTGGCCCTTCCGAGAAATGTGCTTTGGAATATCCATGTCCCTTCTCTAACTGGTAGAGAAGCCAAAACACCAAGCTGTTGGGGAAGTGGCACAATCCAATTGTGCTAAGCTGCGTCAATGGTGAAAGATAAGCTGCAGTCCCCTTTGTTTCGTGACAGTATAAAAAAATCGTTAACAGTACCAATGGATGTAGCTTACAAATTTAAATGGCCAGTGTACGTGGGAAGAAAGCATTGGTTTGAACCTAGTCAGTAAAGAAAAGCATGCTAAAACAAGGTGCCATTTTCCTTTAAAACACAAACATTCTACAATACGGAGTGCTGGCATGGATGTGGTGAGAAGGGCACTCTCGTGCAATACTGCAGAGTGACAGAGCCAGGAGGGACAGAGATGCTGCTTGAGGGAGGAGGAAGGGGGAGGGAGAAAGAGAGAGAAGAATACAATATTAACAGGGAGAAAGGAGAATAGAAGGAACTGTGTGGGAAGAACAAAGGAAGGGAGCAGGGAGCAAGAGTCTGGGCAGGAGTCGGGTGGGGGGAGGGGGAGGCCCTGTACCTGTGTTGATATTCACGGCGAAGGCATCCTCCTGGTTGGGCACCAGGCGGTCGGTGTCATCCTTGGCCACGATGTCAGTGATGTGGTACTCCAGCTTTGGGTTGAGGTCCAGGTCGATGGCGGTGACGTTGGCAATGACAGAGCCTGGCTCTGCCGACTCCAGCACACTCACCGTCTGGATGGGGTTGAGGAACTCGGGGCGGGAGTCATTGATGTCATCGATCAGGATGGTGATGATGGCTGTGCCCGAGAGAGGGACAGTGCCCCGGTCGGTGGCCACCACCGTCAGCCTGTAGGCTTCCTGTTCCTCCCTGTCGATGGTGGCATTGCCCACTCGGATGACCCCAGTGACGGGATGGATGAGGAAGCGGTCCTGGGCCCCGGCTTCTATCCGGTAGACAAGCTCTCCGTTGAGGCCACTGTCCTCGTCTGTGGCTGTGACTTGAAGGACCGAGAATCCTGTGGGGGGAGGAGTAGCGAGCATGAGACCCCCAGCAAGACCAGGCCAGCACCCCTTTACTGCGGTGCACCAGGGACTCCTTCTCACCACAATTTTTCCAGCATTTATTTTTAAAAATTTTTTTATGTTTGTAATTTTATATAAAAATATATATTTTTGGTACTGGGACTTGTACCCAGGGGTGCTTTACCACTGAGCCACACCCCCAGCCTTTCTTATTCTGTTTTGAGCCAGGGTCTTGCTGAGTTGCTGAGGCTGGCTTTGAACTTGGGATCCTCCTGCCTTAGTCATTGGGATTGGGATGACAAGTGTGCACCGCACCTGCTCCTACATTCTTTAATTAGGCAATATTTTATAATTTAATGTCAGTTGTACCTTCTGAAAAGCGTCTGCTTTTTGCCTTCTGCCCATTTCTGTCAATTTATACAAATCACTGTACACAGTTATGAAAACCTCTGTGGCGTGTGTACAGGTCCCTCAGAGGCACGTGCTAGAGGCCCAATTCTCAGCCCAGGGCACTATTAGAAGGTGGGGCCTAGCTGGGGTCTTCCAGTCACATGGGAGTGTGCCCTAGAAGAGACTAGTGGGACCCTGGCACCACTGCTTTGTTTCCTGGACACCACAAGGTGGGCAGCTTGCTCTGCTCTGACGCTCTGTCTCACCTCAGGGCCAAAAGCGATGGGGCTGACTGACCATGAACTGAAACCTCCAAGACTGTTGGCCCAAATGAATCTTCCCTTTTTTTAAGTTGATCATCTCAGACTTTTTGTTATAGTAACGAAAGCTGACTGATACAGTAACTCGGGACAAAAAACTTTTTCTCTGTTTGTTACTTATGACAAATATCATTTTCTCAGTTACTTTTTACTCAGTTACAGTATTGGTCATCATTGTTTAACGTAAATAGAAGTTTAAAGAAGTTTATTTATTTATTTTTTTTTGTGGGGCTGGGATTGGAACCCAGGGCCTTGCACATGCCAAGCACAAGCTCTACCACCAAGCTTCACCCCTAGTCCCGAGAAGGTTTTTCTAATGCATTGAAATTTAATGTTTTTTTTTTTTTGAGTTCTTTTTTTCGGGGTGGGGGGGGGCACCAGGGATTGAATTCAGGGACACTTGACCACTGAGCCACATCTCCAGCCCTATTTTTTTTTTAATTTTATTTAGAGACAAGGTCTCACTGAGTTGCTTAGCACCTCACTTTTGCTGAGGCTGGCCTTGAACTAGTGATCCTCCTGCCTCAGCCTCCCATGCTGCTGGGATTATAGGAGTGAGCACCCAGCTGTCTTCTGTTTCTTTTATGCTTAGAAACCTTTGTACCCAGAAACCAGATAAATACTTACCCAATTTTCTTCTTTTAGTTCTTAGCATTTTCTACTCTTCTACATATGTTTTAGAATGTCTAAGTTTTATTTTGGTGTCTGATATGAGGTGAGATTCTATACCATTAAATCATACGTAATTAGATTGCATGTAGATTATATAATCTAAAATACTAGATAATAATTTTTTTCCTCACTAAATAGCTTTCTCCATTGGTTTCCTATTTTTAAGTCCCATAATACTATATACTTTAACGTACCATTGTCTGTTTGGGGGCTACTCCAGCCCAGTCTTGTGTTCATACCACATGGTTTTAAATACTGTAGCTCCGTAATGTGTCATATCTGGTAGAGCAAATCTGGCTTTAGTATACTTTGAAAATTTCTTATTCTTCCAGATAAACTTTAGAACCAAATTTATCCCCCCCAAAATGAAATTCTGATTGTGATGGAAATACACTGATCCTATTTTGACATTAAGATACCCAGACTTGGGCTGGGGATGTGGCTCAAGCGGTACCACGCTCGCCTGGCATGCGTGCGGCCAGGGTTCGATCCTCAGCACCACATACAAAACAAAGATGTTGTGTCCGCCGAAAACTAAAAAATAAATATTAAAATTCTCTAAAAAAAAAAAAAAAGATACCCAGACTTTCCTATCATGAACACAGATGGAATATACTGAGGATCTTGTTGGGAATATAGTATGGACTATGGGGGTGCAGCTCAGTGGTAGCGCACGGGCTCAGCATGTGCAAGGCCCTGGGTGTGGTCCCCAGCAATAAGAACAACAAAAAGCTGAGGTTCGGAGAAGGGAGTGCAGGGGTTGGGTTCCCCAATCACATGCAGCTCATCCCTCCCCCACTGGGGGTAAACCCTGCATCCACCTGACCTCCCACCCCCAGTGACCCCGACCCTCCTGGCAGGGACCAGGGGAGGGGGTCTGTCTTGTGCTCACCTGGTGGGCAGTTCTCCAGCAGGTGGGCAGTGAGGGTGGCGGGGCTGAAGGTGGGCCAGTTGTCGTTGTCATCCAGGATGGTGACGAGCAGGTTGGCCGTGCCATTGAGCAGCCCTATGTCCTCGGCTAGCAGCAGCAGCTCCAGGACAGGGGGGGAGAAGGCCTCCCGGTCAATGAGGACACCTGACCTCACGGTCACCACACCTGGTGCAGGGAAAGGAGCGCAGTGGGGACAGAGATGAAGGGAGCAGAGCAGATGTCTCAGTGGCTTTCTTCCCCAGACGCAGCCACCTGTGTGGTCCTCTGTGGCTCACGGGTACCCTCTGTGCCTGCAAGAGTCCAGCCTGGAAGACTGACCCGGGACAGGATGGACCCGCTCCATTGGGGTGGGTCTCTGTCACCCATTGGCCTTCCGTCCCAGATGAGGCCGACGGGACATGGTTTCTGGGAGCTGGTCTGGGCAGAGGACGGGGCAGCTGCTTTGGCGGCTCCTGTGTGACCCAGGTCCTGGGAGGTGAAGGGCGGGGCTGGGGCTCAGCACTCAGGCTGAGAGTTTGGGCACCAGGACGTTCCAGCTTCCTTCTGGTCCCCCTGCCTGGCCCCTGGGTGGCCTCGACCAGCTGCACTACGGGGATGTGGGCTGTGAGGAACGGGTCCCGGTGGGCGACCTGGATCGACCTGGATCTGAGCAGGAGGCCCCAGATCTAGCAGCGGGGCCCGTCCACCCCAGAGCCCCAGCGGGAAGCCGGGGCGGGGCCCAGGCCTCACCCGTATTGTTGTCGATGTCAAAGAGGCCACTCTGGGGGCCCAGCAGCTGGTAGGTGACCACGGCATACACATCCTGGTCCGCGTCCAGGGCCAGGATGGGCCCGTTGAGCACCGTGAGGGGGGTCCCTGGGCCAGGAGGAAAGGAGTCACCGCAGGTCAACAGGGTCCCCCCTCCCCGCTCCCCGGCCCCTGACCCCGTGAGCCATGGCTGACAATGGATGAGAGGGGAGGGAGGTGAGGCGGACAGGGTGGGGAGGCCCGGGGCGGGCGGGCCTGCGGCAGCCTTGGCAGACTGAACGCAGATGCCTGGGGAGCGGCCTCAAAGCCCTGCTGGGAGAGAACACAGAGCGTGAGCGAGCCCAGCCGCGGGCTTCCCAGCAGCCTCTGAGACTGGCCACTCCACGGAGGGTCTGGGGCGCCCTTGTCCCCTCCCTGAGTGTGGGCCCCTCTGCCCCAACAAATCTAGAGCAGCTGACTGCATGTGGGCCCCGTCGACGGGCGTGAGCGTGCGCAGCAGACCAGGGCCGGGATTCCCGGGCGTGCGGCGTCTGCCTTCTCAGGTGGGCACATGTGGCACACCCCTGCGTATCTGTGCACACCCTAACCCCACGAGATGCCTTGACAGACATGAGCGCTGGCCCACGCGGGAGCGTGCACACAGGCAGGCTCCAGGCAGGGAGTCAGAAGAGGAGCATCTCAGCGCGTCTCTCTCTGACCCCCCAGTCCAAGGTTTGGGGGCTGGGGAGGCTGGAGGAGAAGTGAGGGCGCACCTGGGGGCGTGCCAAAGGGCAAACTCTGTCCCTGGGGAGGGAGGTGTGGCTCATCTATGCTGGCCTCCTGGGACCTCCACATCTGATTAAAGCTATTCCCCAGAGGTTCCAAACCAAAGGCCTGGCGGGCGCCCTGCCACCTTAAACACCCCTCTTTGGCAACAGTGGGGCTTATTCAGACTACCCTGGGGACCAAGCGCCACACCGGCTCTTTCAGCCCGTCCTTTAGTCTCTCTAGTGGCTCCCGAGAGGCCCAGCAGCTTCCCCCACTCCCTAGCCCTCAGAACTGTGCCTGTCCCTTTCCTCTGACCCCCTTCTGCACCCACTGGGGCCTGCATCTGGCTCCACCACCGGGCGCACGGCGCATCTCCAGGCCTGAGGCCCCAGCAGTGCCAGCCATGGCAGGAGCCCCTGGGCGGGCCCAGCACCTACCAGCAGGAGAGTTCTCCATCACCTCTGCCTGGTAGGTCCCCTCAGTGAAGAGGGGGTGGTTGTCATTCTCATCGGCAAGAGAGATCAGCAGCCAGTCAAAATCCTGTGAGATGGGACAGGGGCAGGCTGTAGGCTGTGCTCTGGTAAAGGGACCCCTTGACAGAGGGGCTGGGAGGTGGAAGATCCAAGAAGCCTGCACCAGTGTCCAGGGACCTGGCTTCAAGCCCCCACTCCTTAGCAGCTCACTGGTTGGCCTTGGGCAACTAACTTCCCCTCTGTCTGGGCATCAGGTTTGCAGTAGAGCAAAGGGGGATCTTAACTCCTTCAGGGAGGTGGCGTGAAGGTCACAGGCAGGGTGGATCTGAGTGGTGCCGAACCATGTACCCCGGGATGCTATCACCATTTCAGAGGGGCAGGAACCACGGCACAGAGGGGCGAGCTAGCTGCCAGCCTCCCCCACCCCCAACCCCTTAGCACTGCGGCCCCCAGGATGGCCAGGGCCCTCCAAAGCATCAGAAGGAGAGGGGGAAATGAGAGCCAGAAAAAGCAGGAGAGGAGGTAGGAAGCAAGAGAAGGAAGCGGGAAGGCACCGAGGGAGGCAAGGGCCTTAAGATACTCCAGCCCGCAGTCTCCTCTGGCTGAACCGATGAGGAAACCGAGGCCCAGGGAGAACAGTGCCCTGGCTGAGCCACACTGCTAGCCAGGAGCAGAGCCGAGATGAACTGAGCCCAAATACTTGTGGCCTCAGAGGTTGGGAAGAGAGCTGACCCCTCCGACAGGGGACAGGGACTGCTATGCAATGCCCATTGCCTTTTAGTAAAGAGTCCATTTCTTTGGCTTTTGAAGGGAAACGCAGTGCTTTCAGGGCCTCAGTGTGTGTGAACGCACAGCCCACAGGCACACAGATGGGGTGTGCGCCAGGTGTCGGTGGCGGGAGAGGACAGCAGCTGGCACCCACTGAAGGCGGCCACTGAGGAGTCGTCCCGTTCCCAGCACTGTGCTGAGGACCCCCTTCATCCTCTCCACAACTCTGAGGTGGGTGTGATCTTTTTCAGAAGAGGAAACGAAGGCCCAGAGTGTTAATCTGTCAAAGCCACACACCTAAGGACAGGAAAAGTTGGGATTTTTTTCTTTCTTAAGCTGGGATTTGAATCCAGCACTTGCTCATTCCAAGACCTGTGCACCTGAGCCCCAGGCCTGCTGCTTGTGGGAAAGGTGATGTGTCGTGTGCCCCTCGGGCACCCCACGGGGCCCACTGTGCCCTCCGCCTCACCTTCCTGGCTATGCGTGGGTTCTCCGGGTTGTCCTTCACGGAAATGGTCAGCTTGTACTCTGGGATCCGCTCACGGTCCAGGGGCCGGTTCACAGTGACGATCCCTGTCTGGGATGTGCAGGGCAGGTGAGCCGAGTGGCCACCTGTTCCCCATTTTTGGCTCTGACCCACAGATGCCCAACTGCTCAGTCTGCAGCTCCAGGGGTGGCTATGAGCTCTCTCCCTAAAGCACCCAAGAGATGGTCCAGAGGGCCAAATGTGGGCTGGCAGGCTCCTGCCAGGGTGAGGGTGAGTGACCAATCCCCAAGTTCTTGCTGTCCACAAAGTATGGGCCCTTTGACGATGCCATGGTGTCTATAGTCTATGGACACTCCAAGAGGCCAAGTGAACATTTCTGGTGCATCATGGACAGAACCCAAGTGTCCCCAGAGGCTCTAGCCCCATCTCTGCCCAGGACAAACCTAAGGTAGCTCCAGATGGACACCAGAGATGGCTGCTAAATTGTAAGAGGCCATTGATTTGGATGAGGCTTTGGCACTAGGAACCCAGAGACCAAACCAATATGGTTAATTCGGGTAACTGCAGTAGCCAGTTAACTATTTAAGCTGTATCCATGACAGACAGACAGACAGACAAAGCTGTGCTTATGCTTTACTTCAGGGAGTTTTGTTTGTTTTCTGGCACCAGGGATTGAACCCAGGGGTGCTTAACCACTGAGCCACATCCCCAGCCCTTTTTGCATTTTATTTAGAGACAGGATCTCGTTGAGTTGCTCAGGGCCTCGCTAAGTGGCTGAGGCTGGCTTTGAACTTGCAATCCTCCTGCTTCAGTCTCCCAGGGATCACAGGCGCGTGCCACGGCGCCCAGCAAGTGTTTTGATCAATGCTGATGGATCCATTTATTGGCTAGAATTCCCTTTTAGTAAAGAGTCCATTTCTTTGACCAGAGCCTGCTCTGGGCATGGAGGCCGCCCCACTGAAGAACTTTTTTTCATGCTTTTTGTTTCTTCCTCACTGAACTCTGCTCTATGCAGTTTGCCTAAAGGCATTTTCCCTTTTGACACAGCTCACAGCGATCTCCAGGATTCCATGCGGGAAGCAGGAGGCCAGACCGCAACAACTAAAGGCCTCTAGGACAGGGTCCCCTTTTTGGGGAGGGCCCTTGGGGGCCTACCGTGGCGTTGATGAAGAAGGCCCGCTCCCGGTTGCCTGCGGTGATGTTGAAGGTGAGGAGCGCGTTGCAACCGCTGTCGGCGTCGCTGGCCAGGACACGGGTGACGAAGCCGGAGACCGGGCTGTTCTCACTGATGGTGATGTTCATGGGCAGGTTCAGCAGCACCGGGTCATTGTCATTGATGTCCAGCACCCGGATCCCCACCAGCATCTGGGGCCAGCCAGAGGAGGGAGTGCCAGGAGCGGTGGACATGAGCAGCAAGAGGAGGCATCGAGGGAGGGAAGGCCCGGAGGCCAGAGGCCGTGGGGAAGAGAAAGAGGAAGATGCAGGTCAAACAAAGGCAGGAGAAGGAAAAGCAGGAGGCGGCCGAGGCGGAGGGAGGGTGACCAGGCTGCCTCTCCCCAGGGGCGTGGGGTCAGGAGTGCCCTGAGCAGCCACAGCCACCAGGCCCTTGCCCAGCCTCCAGGATGACTCTTAAGAGGGACTCAGGGTCTTAGACTGGCCCCAGAGCAGCCTGTGGCCCCTCAGGGCAGGAGGGTGACAGTATTCGCAGGAATCTCTATGAGGAGAAGAGGGGGGCAGGAAGGGGAAGCCCTGGAGTGGGGTCCTGTACTCACAGTGGAGCTGAGTGGGGGCACCCCCCGGTCGCGGGCACAGATGGTCAGGTTGTAGAAGGCAATCGTCTCCCGGTCCAGCTCCACATCCTTCTGGACCCGCAGCACCCCTTCCACGGGAGAGATCAGGAACTCCCCTGCGGCCCCCAGAAAAGGCGGGAGTTAGCCATTAGCTGGGATTGGTCAAGAGCTGCAGAGGGCCTGGCTTCTCCCCTCCCCGTGGCCAGCCCCCCTGGCCAGGGCTGAGGACATCCAGGGTGCCAAGCCTCCACTGCGCCCAGCTTCAGCTCCATCAGACCAGGGGGGCGGTGGGCGTGGCCGCTCACGGCCCACGTGTCGGCAGTTCCAGACCAATCAGCACCCTTCCCCGGGCCCGCCCAGGCCCAAGACTGACCCTGGGTAAGACGGTTGTGTTGGAAAGCGGGGCTCCCTACCTACCCAGGGACACTCTTTCCAACCACTATTGATCACAAATTAACTATGGCGTCAGGTTTTTTTTGTTTGTTTTTTTCTTTTGTACTGGAGATGGAACCTAGGGATATGCCACTGAGTGTGAGAAATAGAAAGTTCAGTGGTCAATTTTCAAAGTATAGCTTTTAGCCTTAATTGGGATGTAAGATCCGATTGTAGCCATTTAAACTGTGGCCCTTCCCTTGGCCCACCCCAATTTTAAAATTAGACAATCACATAGACTGTAACCCTGAGCTCCTCCTATCAGAGCAAGGGACAGGGCCGAGTTAGGGATAAAGACAGGTGAACTGCCCTCCCTCTCCCCAGGTGTGCTCGCTTGGGGGAGGATTTTCCTTGGTAACGCGGCTTCTGCAGAAGTAAAGTTTGCCTTGCTGAGCTACTTCCGAACATGGGTCTGATTCCTTGCGGCACCCCAGTATTTCTAACATGAACTACACGCACAGCCCTTCTGATTTTGAGACAGGGTCTCACTAAGTTGCTGAGGCTGGCCTGGAATTTGTGGTCCTCCTGTCTCAGCTTCCAGAGCTGCAGGGGTTACAGGTGTGTGTCATGCACCTGGCTTGGTGACTTCCCATCTCTCCCAGACACCACGACTTCTACAAGGGGACACTGGGGAGGGACAAGGCTTCATGTTAAAGAATGCTTTGTCATGGTGGGCAAGGTGATGTCCTCTGTTTACCGCTCTGGCTGCAGAGGGGGTTCTCCTAGAGCACCCCGCCTGGCCGTTTTGGGTTCAGTCCTTATCTCAGCCTGGCTGAGTCAGTGCCTCAGGTATGAACCTTAGAATCTGACTCTGGCCTATCCAGTGTCGTGTCTTTTGACAAAATGAAGCCAGGGCCCACAGAAGGCTGACCCCTTGGCTACTCTTCCACAACAAGATAATGGCAGACCCAGGATTCGAACCCTGGCCTCTGGGTCTTGGCCCACTGCATCTCACAGGACTTGTGGGCTTTCCAGACAACATGCTTGACAGGGTGAGCGGTGTGGGAGGTGGCAAGAGACCAGGGAGGGGAGGACACCAAGGGGGCATGTGGGAGCCCCACTGGTGCAGAGAGATGGACTGAGGCTGTAAGTGGAGAGAGCCCGAGGACCAGCGGTCACCCCTGCAGTCTCCCAGGAACTGACCCAAGAGAAAGTCACTTTCTTCACTTTCCCTCTTGCACTTGGGGATCAGGCCCAGAGTGGGGTGCTAACTGGCTCACAGATACACAGCACACGGGGACAGGGCAAGGAGAGAGGCCCAGGCAACCTGGAGATTTCCGGTGCCTGCCTCACATCCTAGGCTCCATTCCCAGCCCCCAACTCCTCCCAGGTGCCACCTGCACCTGGGATTTACCACCAGCCCTTCCGCTCCCAGTCTCCCCTTGGCCCCCACAGGCCCCTCCCTGCCTGGGGGGGCGGAAGGAAGCTACTTCCAGCAGGATTTCCTGAGCCCCTGATGCTCCAAGGTCTCCAAAGAACTGGGGATTCCCTTTCTAGGGATTTCCCAGCTCTCTGGCCATTGGCTGGCAGATGACCTTCTGCCTTCTCTCCAAAGCCAGGGGGCGGGGGAGGCCCTATCACTGTGCTCTTGAAGGCCTGGGGGGCTGGGCTCAGGCAAGACCCTGACAAGGTCAGCTTGGGGATGCAGGAAGTGGGCAGGCTAAAGTCCACTCTGCAGATCAGCCTCCTTAGCAGCTTGCCCCAGGACAGATCTCACCACCCTCCACACCTGGAGGCAGGAGGTTAAAAGCACAGGATTTCAATCCTGTCTTACCCAGGTCTGAACCCTAATTGTTGCGGAGCCTGGCCTTGACATCCCTATCTGGAGGTGCCCTGGCCAGGCTGTGCCAGGCCTAGGGAAGGCCTGGTCCACTTTGCGTGCATGGATTCATGGCAACTATGGGCATCATTAGGGGCAGCTGGAAGGAGTCCCAGGCAGCCCTCTGGGGAACTGGGAGTTCTCAGTGGGGATGAGGATGTGGGAAAGGGGACCAAAGAGCAGGTCTGGCCAGAATGGGCAGCTGGAGGTCCTAGGGTTCCCCACCACAGAACCCCCTCCAGGCTCCGCTGTAGGGGTGGGAAGGTGACCTTTAAGCTGGGCGGCCTGCGAGTGACACTCTCTTCTCTGATGGGGTGTGGCTAAACGGGCTCTCTCCAGAAAAACAGTCTTGAGTTATAGCAAGTGTCAACTTTCCAAGTTTCCAGCATGACTAAAGAGGAGGGAGGGGATGTGACCCGGCTGCTGGCTCTGGGGTCCCATTAGGTCATCCCTGCCTTTCTGGGATGGGGTTAGTGCAAGGGGAGCCTGAAATGATCTTGGGGCTCTACATGTCTGCTCTTCCTGCCTGGGGAGAGGGAGCCCCAGCTGGGGTCACCCTAGGGAAACCCCAGCCTCTCCCACTCCTTCAGGGGACATCTCCACAAGCCTCCCCCATTCCTAACCGGGCAGATTTCTCCTGCGCTGGGCATGGAGCCGTCTGTGGTGTGCTGGGACATGGGTGAGCCTGGCGCCCAGGAAGCTGGGGTGGGGACCAGGCCCTTCCCAGGAGGGGTTCAGCTGCCTGTCTAGCATCACCTCTCAGTCGGGCTTTGGTACCTTCCTAGGCAGGACCAGGGACCCCCATAAAATGACAGAGTCCTGTCTTGTGAAAATAACAGGCAGAGACTATGCTGGTTTTTGGAAGATAAAGGCATGGTGCTTGGCCAGAGAGGAGACTTGGGGACATGAGAGGGTGGCATGTCAGAGTGGAGTGGCCTCCACCAGCTCTGGACAGCAGGGGCTCTGAATCCGGTGCTCTGGACGTGGGTTATTTTCCCTTTAGCCTCTTCGTGGCCAGTTTCCCCCCACTTTGTGTTCTATCCCCACCCTCTCCACTTCCTGGGTGGCTTTAATTGTCTCCGTGTGACAACTTCCACATACCTGTCTCCAGCCCAGACCCCTCTCCCTGTGCTCCCCTCCCTCCACGCCTGCAGGCTCGTGTGTGTTAGAGGCAACGCTGTCCTTGGGCCACTCAGGTCCCCACCCTGACTTTCTCTCACACTCATGACCAAGCATCCTGCTGGACAGAGTGCTACCTCTCACCCCCAGCGATGTCACCATCCCAGTCCCAGGTGGCCTGCCTCTAGCCTCAGTGTCTTCACCAGGCTCCTTCCTGGGCAGCCCTGTGCTCTCTTCTGAGCATGGGAACCAGAGTGACCCTGTCCCTCCCCTGCTCAAAGCCCTCCCATGTAGTCGGCCTCCTCCGTCAACACCAGGTCCTCTTAATGGCCCTCAAGGTCCGAAAACCTCTGGCCCAGCCTCCTGACCTCATTTCTTCCTCCTCATCCTCTTGCTTAACTTCAGCTGACCACAGGGGCTTTTGTTTCTCATAGACATATGGCACCGCTCCGAGGCCGGGGCCTTGGCCCTGGCTGCTCCTTCTTTTGGGGATGCTTTTCCCTAGAGAGCTGCTCTGACTGTTTCTTACCCCCTTCAGATCTTTGCTTAAATGTCACCCCTTGGACAGGTCTTAATACTTTATCAGTTAGTAAGTCATCTACCTACTCAGCGTGTTGTCTGGGTCCTGTCTCGAAGGCAGGAATTTGTGTCTGTTGTGTAGCCTCGGTACCTGGCATGCGGCCAGCACATACTAGGTACTCAATAATAAAGAGTCAGGTGCCGATTCTCACCATACCCCTGTCAAGATCACCCCCCATCTGATGGATGGGGAAACCGAGGCCCAGAGAGGGCAAGATCACACCACAGGGAGACCAGCTGCCTTGAGACCTCCCTTCCTGCCCTACTACTGAGTGGGATAGGGAGAGGCCCTCGGCGGAGGGGGGGTGTCTGCCCCCACCGCCATATGCAGACCCCCTGCTCACCCAGAGGGTCTCCGTCCACCAGGCTGTACTCCACCTGCCCGTTGGGGCCTGAGTCCCGGTCGTGAGCCAGGAAAGTCCACACCCTGGGCCCCGGCTGGCCCTCGGTGACATCAAAGGGTCCCTCATAGTCCCGGGGGAAGGTGGGCACGTTGTCGTTGATGTCGTTCACATTCACGAGCACCTGAGTGTGAACAAGCTCAGCAGGGCCTCGCTCCAGCCAGCCTCCCGCTGGGTGCAGCTGCCCTCTGGGCCCCGCTCCTCCTTCTGGACCTGAGAATGCGGCTTCACTCCCTGGGGCCGATTCCTGTGAGGCCATGGATGTGGGAGGGCATTTGAAGCCAGTGTGTGGATGGATCATCAGGATCTTTTGATGGGCATCACAGATGTAATATTATGAATGCCTAGTTTTTGCTGCCCTTTGGTCATTTCGCATGATCTCCTATTTTCTTCTCCCAGAATCATAGTTTTTTTTTTTTTTTTAAATCCCTCTTTCATAAATGAAGAAATCAAAGCTCAGAGAAGTTAAGTGAATTGGCCAGGGTCACATAGTAAGGAAGTGAAAAATCAGGAGTTTGAACCCCTGTTGGCTTAACCAGAGTTCCTGCTTTTCCCATGAAGGGGAGGAAGGTGTTTTCACCTGTGGGTGGAGTCACACAGAGTTTTAGCAACCTCCTTAAAGTCACACAGCTAGTTTGGGTGGGCTGCTAAGAGCAGGACAGCACTCTTGGATTTAGCCATTTCCCCTGGACAGTCTTCCCAGCCCCTCCCCCTTTCAGCTTTCTGGGCCTGTTTTCCTCCCACTCTACACTGGGGCTGGGGGCTGGGTCCCGGGTCCCACCCACACACCGTGGTGGTAGAGGTGAGGCGGTGGGGTAAGATGGGGCACTGGTCTGTGGCGGTGACAATCAGGGTGTAGCGGCCATGGCTGATCTCATAGTCCAACTCCTTGATGGCACTGATGACTCCCTGAGGGATGGACAGAAGGAACGAGGGTAGATTGATGGACGGCAGTTCCAGAGCAGCCTCTGACCCGCCCAGGAGGTGGGCCCTGGCCCCGATGGAGAGCCCTCCCACCCAGCTGTGCCTTCCTCCTGGACCCCTGTGGAGCCCCCAGCAGCCCCTGCAGAAGCTCCCCAGCCCCGCGCGGCCCTCAGTGCTGACCGTGTGCCTGTCGATCCGGAAGGTGTTGAGGACATTGCCTGCGACGATGGCGTAGGTGACGGTGCCATTGGGCCCCTCGTCCAGGTCCAGTGCTCGGACAGTGACCAGGCTGGTGTTGACCGTGTCTGGACCCTCATCCAGCAACACCTCATAGTGAGGCTGCGGGAACACGGGAGCGTTGTCGTTCTCGTCCACGATGGTCACGTACACATGAGTGGTGGCCTGTGGAAAAGAGCCCGTCAGGTGCCCTGGCCCGGGACTGTTCACCCTGACTGAACTCAGTGTGATCCAACATGGGGAGGAAAGTGAGGGAGAGGGAGGGAGGTCACCGGCTGGTAGAGGAAGAAAGCACAGAGGCGCAGTCAAAATCGAGCTGGGCAACTGCTTAGGTCTGAGATGGCACCTGTACCATCACTAAGATGGCCAGGCTCATGGCAGACATCACTAATCAACCACAGCACTGCAGAGGCCAGACCAAGATTGGGATCCTCATCAGCACAGTGATCTTGTGATTAAAACTGGCAAACTGATGAACCCCAGTTGTCACCCCAACCAGAGTCTTGCCTGGGCCAGGGCCTTATTGACCCTGGGTCTCCTTCCAGATAATAAGAGACAAGAATGTGGGGCACTAGCTATAATTCAGTATTTAAGGCTCATGTATTATTCATGTAAGTGGAAGAAATATTTATAGTTTTTTTTTTTTTTGTACCAAGGATTGAATCTAGAGGTGCTTAACCACTGAGCCACGTCCCCAGCCCTTTTTATATTTTATTTAGAGACAGGGTCCCACTGAGTAGCTTAGGGCCTTTGCTTAGTTGCTGAGGCTGGCTTTGAATTTGCGATCCTCCTGCCTCAGCCTCCAGAGCCATTGGGATTCAGGCGTGTGCCATCATGCCCAGCCTTATTTTTAGCATTCTGAAGTGGGAGGACATTAGGTTTGGGGAAATTTCATGAGCAGAATTTGTTGAGCCATAAAAAATGAAACTCAAAGAATATGATTTCCAGGCAAGTTTTCTAGTGCTGCGATTGCCCAGCTCTAGCTGATGCTTGGGATCACAGTCGAACACAAGTACTGTTCCTCCCATCAGCACTGAGTGTTCAGCACTCAACATCTACTAGAGGTGGCTGATGTGAATGACACTGGCCAGATTGTTATATTGTGTGCATGTACGAATATGTGACAGTCCCACCATTATGTGCAATCATTGTGTACCAGTAAGAAGAAATGGCTGATGGGGCATCCTACATGTAGGCGAAAACAAAAATCTGAGATTAGCCTCCTGCTGTTACTGCTCATCCCTGGCCCCAGCCACTCCATTCTCCACCTTGCTGTCCCTGGGGGGTGGTCCCTGTGGACTGCCTTACCAGGCTGCCTTGCTAAATGCCGTCCAGGTGGGCTTGGCCAATAGAAGCCCCTGCAGAAGACAGGAGAGGGGCAGAGGGAGTGGGGGGATTTCTTCCACCCTCCCTCTGGCCCTCCCTGCCTGGGGCTCTGGGTCTCTAGCTGGAGACCCCCATCACAGCTCCAGTTCTTTCCCTGGTGGCTCCAACAACATCACCTCCTCCTTCCACATGGACACATGGTGCTAAGGGGTTCCTGTGCCCGCTGGTGTCGGGGGGCGTCCACCATACTCTCTTGAGTTGAGCCCTTTATGAGTGCCATCTGTTTCCTGCCAGGATCCTGACCCGTACAAACCACTACTAGTGACTCATCTGAAACATCTTGGTTATGACAACTGCAAAGATGCCCTAGTGAGAGAATATGATGAGGCCATGGTCAAGGTCAGAGAACGGAAAGCAGGTGGTCGTACCAAAAGCTGAATCTAGACAGTGTGTGTGCAACCTCATCCTTGGTCCTGGCTGACTCTGGAGCCACCTATGGAGGCCTAGAGAGATGGACAGGGTCCCTGAACCCAAGAAGGCTGTCACCGCCCCTGGCTCTCAGGGACAGCTTTTCCTAAAACAGGTAGGACTGGCAACCTTGAAATGGAGCTGTGTGACCTTGAGCACGTTGCATTCCCTGTTTGAACCTTTTTTGTCTGTTAATAAAGAAACCACTTTGACCTCTCAAGTCTCTTCTGATACTGGTCTGCTGTCAGTCATGTGGCCCGAGTCCCTTCTCAGAAGGCATCTTTTGGGCCTTAGAGTCTGTGGGAATCTTTATTAAAACAGCAAGCACGCAAGAAGGGAGAAATGCATTATTTTATCAGTTTTCAACTGAGTGGAGAGGGGACAAGCACCAAGTCTGGGGGACATATCCTGAAACTTTGTCTCAAGAATGAAACGTGTGCAATCTCTCCTGTGTTATTTGAAAGCTCAGATGGACTTTTCATCCTTCTCCATAATGGATTTGAGCGTGGGGGCCCCAAATATCTGAGCAAAGATGACTGTCCAGGAAGGCCACCGCTTTCAGGTTGTAGCTGTGTGGGGGCCGCTGTGCAGACCCACCACCATGAGAAGCTCCACCTTGAGCCCTGGGAAGGTGGTCTGCCTTTCTCTGGCCTCGGGAGTGAGCAGGAAGTCGGGGCCCCAGAGGCTGTTCCGACTGAGTACTTCCTCCCTGCCCTGGTGTCGGGGCAAGAGTGCTTGAGGTTTCTGGACCAGGCCCACACTTTGGGCAATACCTCTGTGCCCTACCCTGACACAACGCAGAAGGTTCAGTGCTGGGCAGTGTGGTGGGGGAGGAGGGGAGAGAGGGGGAAGGGCTCTGCAAACCTCACCTCACTCTGCCAGAAGCTGGCTGGAGTGGAAGAGGGCCCAGTGCCCACCTGATCTCAGTTGAGTCGGTCCCTTCTCTGGCTGGAAGAGGATGCATGCTCTGCCACTAGAAAGGGCCAGGACCTCCTTCCCAGGTGGGATCACAAGGACATGATCATAGCAGAGGACCTGGGTTAGGTCCTGGCAGCTTCTGGGGCTCCCATCCCAGAAGTGCTCCCTGGGTCGAGGGGTCTGGGCCTGTAAAAGGACACCTAGTAATAAATACCCCCTACCCTTCCTCTTCTGTAGCCTTCCCTGCCCCGGGAGCAGGGCTGAGAGCCCCCAGAGAGCCTGTGACTGGAGCAGGCCATCCATGGGTCACCCACAATTTCTGTCCCACTCTCCCGATTCCTGACACTGCTGCACTCTGTCCTTCTCCTTCAGCCTGGGTCGGCTGTGAGCTCAAGATCTCTGAGGGGCCAGCAATCTCTCGGGCAGCTGCAGTGGGGCTGGGGTCCACTGGGCACCACAGCAGTGCCCTCCTCTCCTGCGACCCCTGGTCCCCGCTGTAGTCATCCCCGCCACTTGGTCAGGCAGTCCTGAACACTCATTGGTGTGTCCCTCAGGTAAACAGCCCTCCACGCCTGGCCTGTGCCAGGAATGCAGAATCAACAGGGGAGGAGGCCGAGGTCCCCTAAAGTTCACGGTCAAGCTTGAGAGAGTGGAAGAGTCCAGGAGCAAAGCCACGGGGTTGGCACTTCAGGCCCGGGGGGTGGGCAAAGTGGGTGTGGATGCCAAAGCCTGGAGGGCCCTCAAGGTAGGGCCAGGCCTGCTGTGAAGGGAGGACCTGACTGAGCCCTGAGGGACAAGAAAAATTTGCATGAGAGGAGAGACATCTGCAGTGGTGGTCAGGGCTGGATCGAGAGTGCCAGAAGAGGTGGATGTG